>NC_136061.1:638021328-638378828 GCF_964261635.1 Lissotriton helveticus | reverse complement strand
GTTGTTACTATCCCTGGACGTTGTCTCTGGACATATCTTGGATCTGGCCTAGTTACTGTAAACCCTTGTGTCTTGTTCAGCAATCTATCTTGACAGTTATTCGTGTCTGTGGGCCAGATCAACCATTTTTTCCAATCAGGATCAGTTCTGTTTTTAAGTAAAATAGTTTTTATGTCGACCCCATCTTCTGAAGTGTTTTCACTATCAGGTGTAGGTGTAGGTATGGATGGTTTGTTAAAATCTTTTATCTTGACTAGGCCAAGGCAGGCTGTCTGTTGAACAGTGTCATTTAAAAACATTATTTGTTCAGGGATAATGCAGGCTCGAAATAAAGCTTCTATTCCCTGCACCTGCCAGTCTTTTGATCCCCAGACAGTTTTATTTCTATGTTGTCACTCCAAAAGTCGAAACCTAATGAGACAGCTGGGCATAAAAGGCTGCTGAATAAATTTGCTTTGTATTAGTCAACATACTTTTCATTCCTCTCTTATTAACATTTTTAAAATAAAACATTTCCGGGTTTGTGGTATTAAAACCTGAGAAGTATGGAAATTTGTCATAGAATGTTTTTGAGCTACCCTTTGGGGGCGTTGGACAATGTTCCCATTGATTGAAAGTATAAACATTTCTAGGGTTTGCAGATTTGTGCAAGTAAAGATGACCATAGTGATTATAACAATACATTTGTGCATTATCTGCTGAACCTTCTAAGTATTCATGTTCTATGAATTTTGCAGACATCTCTAAATCTGACATCATATTATTAACAGTCTCAAAGTCCCAATCATCAGAAAATGTGCTGAGTGAAACAAATTCACTCAAGGAAACCTTAAATTGATGTAGAATCTTCAACAGCTCTGCCGGACCATAAATGTCATAATCAGTTCTGTCCCATGCTATACCACCAGATATAGGAACGGCTGTGATGTTCACTGATGTCAAGTCTCTTTGTTCACGATGAGATGATTTGTGTGGCTTCAGGAGCAAGTTGATGTTCTTACTTGCTGTGTCCATTTTACTATATCTTCCATTTATCAGCATTCCCAAAGTTAATACCATGATTAGCCAAAGTAGAAGGAAAAGTACGCCAAGCACAATCCAAAGTTCAACCCATGGTGAAATTATATACGTTTTTTCAAGTTGTTGAAAAAGTTCTGTTACTTAATCTTTAAAAGTTTAATTGCTGGTATTGTTTCAAGCTCACTGGGATCCTCAGAAAACGTATCAAAGTTAATGAAATAGCCAGAGGCAGTTCTGTCAATTGTAGGAATTGCATCAGGATTTTTTTAAATCGCTGGGGCTACCGGATCCTTTGTCATTTTAGTGTAATCAGATGCTACATCATTGTAGACAGGAGTGTCTTGACGAACTGTTATTTGGGTATCAGGAGGCACGAGTTCCATTGCTTTATTGCTTAGTCCTTCTTTTCTTACTGCAGATTATTCAAACGTGATGAGTCTTTCAGTTTGAACCTCTTGGATAGTAGCAAGATTTGGTCTTCTGCTACATCTTTGTAGTCCACTAGGCCTACTACTTATTATCAGTCACATGATGTGGTTTGACCAGGTCGATGGATACAAACCTGTTCTCTTTTCTTCCAGCAAGCGGTGGCAGTAACACTGTTCTTGAGCCGTTGATTGCTATCACAGGTACTGGTTTTCTGTAAGAAGGCCCAAATTCCTTCTTATCCGCGATCTTTTCTCTGACTAGATCCCCGGTCCTTGGAATCCAGAAAGGCCTTGCTGGGACGGGTGGTTCTCCTTCAGTGGCTTCTGTATTGTGTTGCTTTGACTTTTCTCATTTAAGTCCTGCAAAACAGCCAAACGGTCTTTGATTTCAAAGGGTTTTTGTTCCACTACTGAAGAGTGACGATTGAGGTCCTGGACAAGCATTCTAGTACCAAAAAGGATTTCATATGGAGTGATTCCACTGAGAGAATTTCTTGGTAGATTATTTAAACTACGTTGTACACTTATTAGATGTTTGACCCACCCGTCACCCAAACCTAATACCCTAGCTGTTATCGATTGCTTTATGTCCTGGTTTTTTCTTTCCACTACAGAATTTCCCTCAGGATGGAATGGACTTGAATACTGCAATGCAACGCCCAGATTGGTCATGGCCTCCTTTTAAGCTTTGGAGCTAGACGCAGGACCCTGGTCAGAATGTAGCGTGCCGACTACATATGTGCCGATAAAGACTCGCAAATCTTTTAGAACAGTTTGGGCATCAGCCGAGCGCTGAGGCCTTATCCAAATGAATCTTGAGCACGAATCCACTGCGACCATGATATATCTATAGTTACCATCCCTCTGGAAGGGACCACAGTGGTCCAGGTAAACGCATGCTAATGGTTTATCTGAAATTAAAAGTGTTGCCTGCGCAGGGCGTTTCACTGTTGAAACTTTCATTTTCTGGCAGATTTCACATTCCAAAACAAAGTTTCTGGTCTGTTTCCTCATGCGCGGCCACCAGTATCTTTGTTTTAATAATGACACTGTGGCTGAAACACCTGCGTGTGCAGAGGCAAGCCCTTCATGTGCTGCTAAGATTAGTCCTAATCTATGTTCCATGTTTGGAATTACTCTATCCCCCACTCCAGGGATTCGAGCAAAAGGAACATTATTTACATCAGTTATATATGAGTACTTGAGTGGAAAGCCTTTTCGTAACGTTTTACCGCTGTCTTTATTGGAAGCGGCGACAGCCTGCATTATTTCGCTGTCTATTTTTGTTTTTGAATGAGTGATTGCAGCTACGGAAGCCGTTTGCACAGCTGCCTTCGCAGCTTCATCAGCCAATGAATTCCCTGCAACGTGAACGCCATCACGTTGATGACCCAGTGTATGGATCACATGAGTCTTTTGTAGTTCTTTTTGTAATCAAACTACTTGTTCTCAAAGCAACTTCTGCTTGATTGTGCCACTTTTTGCATCTTTGAAACTCTTTTGAACCCATTACTGACATATTCATTATAAGACTGGACGCAGTAATATGAATCACACCCTATGAGTGTGGGGAATTCGCGATCTGTATTTTCAAGCGCCATCTTGAAAGCCTGTAGTTCAGCTCACTGAGCTGTACAGTCTCTGAGAGATTGTGTTTTTGTGACCATAGGTCGGAATTTACCATCGCGCCAGCAACCTTTAACAATCGCGCACGCAGTACTATAAGCTTGTTTACCCCAATTGCGGCTGTGCTGATCCGTCTGTATAAATTATACATTCGTACTGTTCTAGAGGCAGAATCTCAGTGGGCAGAGGACATTCTTGTTCGTATTGTAGAAATTCTTGAGTTTTTAAGGAGGGGTCAAAAATGTATTCAACGTCTGTTGCAGCAAGAGAGTTAACCCATTGTATCCATCTTGGATGTAAAACCTTCGCACTCGGAATGCTTGCTTTTGTCACTGCCTCTAAGGCAGGTACAGGAGTTTACCCTGTGCAAGAGCTCTCCCTTTTGCTACTGTAGTTTGAACCGCTGTCAGACTTTTTTCTGTTGAAGTGAATTTCATTTCAGCTTGTGTGTAAAAGTGTGATTTGTAAGCAATTGGTACTTTTTCACCTTCATTAAAGGTTAGTATGTAAATCCGCATCTTCCTGGGATTATTCTGATTACAAGGTTGCGTACGTTTACGCTTGTCTGTAAATGTGCTTTTGCTAACATATCTGTTTGCACTGAACGCAAACTTTCTGTGTGTTTTTGAGTCCAATTAGTAGTTTTGAAATCAGGTTTGAATAATTTGTAGAGAGGTTTAACCCTTTCTGCGTATTTTAGAATGTATGTTCTTCTGAAAATCAGGAAACCTAGAATTGACTGTAAGTTTTTCAGCATTTTTGTAGGTTGGAGCAGCGCACACTTTTCTAAAAAAGTTGGCTGCCAGGCTTTTGCCTTCACTTGATAACTCGTATCCCAAGAATAGGATGTTGAGGTGGGCAATTCTTGATTTTTTAAAGTTGATTTTGTACCCTTCAGAGGTGAATCCGAGTAAAATTGTATTGTTCAAGTGCCTGTCCAAGTCAATCGTCTGTTAGATAAATGTCATCAACATAAGATAATGCCTCATCATCATACGTTTGTAGTAACTCTGTTACTCTGGCTGAAAATAACCCTGGACTAATCTTAAATCCCTGGGGGAGACAACAAAAGTGAAGCTGTTTCCCCATAATCGAGAAAGCGGTCAAGTTCCTACTTTCAGGTGCAATGTTTTGACAGAAGAAACCGTTAGAAATATCTAATGTGGTTATATATTTTTTGCGCACAATTTTATTCATCAGTGGTGCACTGTGTGCATTTTGTGCTGCAAAGGTTTTGCAACAAGAGTTTAAATGTCTGTAGTCCAAAATGAGACGATATGTATTTTTCTGGTTTAGAGACAGAAAACAAAGGATTGGTCATTGACGAGGTGCATGTTTCAATCACCCCTTGGTATTCAAGTTGATCTAATATCTCCTTGATTTGTTTTAGCTTCTTGCTTAACTGGATACTGCCTCTGTGCAGTTGGTTGAGTTTGTAACTGGATTTTATGAAGAGGAGAATCCTAATCCCATCCCACATGATTTTTATATAATGCTGGGGCATCGGCTACAGTCCATTTTCTGGCATAGGTGTATTTTAAGTGAATTGGAATATGATTTGAGAAGGCTGGCATGATGATGTCTTTGCCGTGTGGGCACTCCCTGACAAATTTTGGTGGGCAGTCTTTTTCAGCTAGAAGAATGTTATAACCCTTAGAGAGCACTCCCAAAAGAGTGCTCTTATTTTCCTAGTTATGTCTCCCTCCATCCGGAGCATTACTTCAAATAACTTATGGGGTACACTAACCCTGGTATCAGCTGTTTCAACTTAAATGTACTCATTCAAGTCCACTGTCTCCAGATGATTCTTCAAGATCTTGCGAACTATGGTGACTTCTGCTGTGCTGTCCAGCATTGTCTGGGCCCACTTCCCGTTCTTGATTTGTGTCCTCAAGATCCTCCGCATGTCTGATTTTTAGACCTGCTACCTTCTTTTTGGTGAATTGGGTTTTCTTATTTTTTGGAACGTGTTGATTGTCTTTTGACTTCACGTGTTCTTCCTTGTGTTCTGACCGTCCTCTTCTTTCCGATTTCCGTGAGGAAGTCTGAAAGGTACGAGAGGAATGTGTATCAATATCTTGATATCTATCAGGTTTTCTTAAATTATCCCTGTTCCTGAGGTTATACCTCTTTTCAGAGGGCTCCTTTTGAGGAGACCTTCCTCGGGACTGAGAGCGTTTCTTATTAGAAGTTTGTTTAGTATTTTCCCACTTCTTTTTAGGAGTAGTGAGAGTGTTTTTAATAAAGACCTTTTCAGAACTTTCTGTTAGTTGGGGCTTTACTGGTTTCCCACCCAAACTATCTCTACCTAGTTCTTCGTAGCATTTTTAAATTATTCTGGCCAGTTCATATGGTTACTCAGTTATATCAATTTCCTTTATTTTCTTTGGCGGATCGCCATGGATGCTGCTTCACCCTAAATATTAGCTAATATTATAGCTGAGACCTGTTTGAAATCTATCAGTAATTTCATACCCAGATTTAAAGCAGGCTCTGCCCCGTATTAATTTTGAATCTGTTTCAGGACGTCTGGTATCACCACCATAGACGGAACACTATGTGTTTTTGTGTAGATTGCAGCAAAGACTGTACCCCAAGTATCGCAGTCCTCCAGGTGTTGTGCAATCCACATTGGTAAACAGATTGTTAAAATTCTGTGTATCTCATGAGGTGTACGGTCAGGAAATACTGCCTCTATTTGAGTAATTTTTTGAACTATCCAGAAGGGAATTTGTTGCCTTTTTGCAGGCAATTTACCAATGACTGATTGTATAGTCTGTGGTGCAAATTTTTTTGTGTTCCCCCGGTGCGGGGTTTGTTGTGGAATCCTTATAGGATGTTGGACTGTTAGAATCCGCATTACATATTGAACCAATTGTCTATGTATTTTTATTAGTTGTTTTAGTTGAACTAATAGTTCGGCACCTGTCATTTCTTCAATGTCAGGGTGTGGTATATAGCTGGCTAGTACCGGCCACGTTGCTCCTGGTCGACCTAGTGGACCGAGCCTGGTAATGTGATTTTAATGTTGTAGGGAACTTTAAACCAGAGCTGATGCTCTTGGTGAGTTAGTGGAATTTCAATGTCCTCGAAAGGAACGTATTCCGTTGGATTATCCTCTACTTTGTAGAAGTGAAACACATGTGATACTGCATTTGCTTCAGCAAAGATTATCCATGAATAGAATACCTCTGTCTGCCGATATTCATGTGCCTCTATGACAAAAATTACCCTACCACCTCTTGATGATAGGCCATTTGTTATAAGCTTTATAGTGATGGTTTTTCTTAGGTTTTCCGGGATGATAATAGCATCCGGGTAGTTTTCTTGGAAACCTGTAACGTCTAAACCCGGTCGGGCTACAGCTGCAGCTCCACCGTTCTCGGGGTCACTCATTTTGTTGACCGAAAGTTTGCAGAGCAAGTTTCAAGGAAACAAAGATAAGTTGCACAATATTTTGGAACACTGTATCCTTCAACGTTGAATCAAACCAAAAACTAATACATAGGATTTTCGCCCTACTCAGTAATGGCAAAAATGTTATCCTTTTACCCACTCCAGGGAGTATTTTACGGGAAAAAGGGGTCTCTGTGAAAAGCACCACTGAGTTACTCTAGTATTTAGCGTTAATTTAGTGCCTTACCAAACGTTGGGCGCCATGTAGTGTAGTTCCTATATTCCCAATAGGCTCTGAGCATTGGAATAATATATCCTATAGATTTGACGTAAGACTTAAGTCTACTAGGTCTCTATCGAATATATTAGACTTAATTGTGAGTGCCAGCTAGCTCAGAGGTCACAAGAAACTTTCTCGAATTCACAAAAAGGGATTTGTTTCTGACAACCGCTTAAACATGACATCTTTGTTTCCCCAAGAATAAAACTGATCTTCAGAGTCGTGGAAACAGTAGATAGATATTTTACTGAGTCAATTGTGCATGCTTTGTTTCATCAGAGGTGCAGAGAAATAGAGAGACTGGCTTTTTCAATCAAAGGGTTTATTGAACAGTCTTCTTTCTCATGCAAGTAAAGTGAACTGCTACAATCGTAATACTGGTTGCAAAGTATAATGCAGTAAGAATAGTATTACGAAATAATAATATAAAAGCATTGTATGGTTTCTAGATCATAGATAAACACATACATAAATAACAAAGGCAAAAAGTACTCAACTGGTGCTTCTAAAATATGCCTACCCCAATGTACCTAACCTAAGTCTAGTATGAGGGAAGAAGTAAGTGAGGTGTAGCATAGGTTTAGTTTGTCTTTCCCAAGAATCTAACCAAGATTTCTCTTAGGGTCTAATCAGCTCCATACCTTGGTTTTAGAATTTAGGAGGTCTGGTATCTCTGTCTCGGGACTCGATTTCCCAACACCCCGTGAGGGTAGCTTGGAAACACTGGAGCTGGATTCTCAGCGAGAGAAAGGACAGCTTCCCTGTCAGTGCATCAGCTGGAGGGTCGGCTTCCTTCGGCACTTGCTGTAGCAAGCTGCGTCGGGCAAGTAGATAGTCGAGCTGCTCCGAACCGCTGTGTATTAGCTAGGGCAAGTGTAGGCATATTTATAACTTGAAGGTGCATTGTTTGACGTAAAGTCAGACATAATAACATTACCAAAGAACCCCAAGGGAATGGTAGTTCTTTGAAAATGCCATGATTTCTAGGACAAATCAATATTCGAGCAAGGGGATGTCCCTGACTGCTGAAGCCAAGTTTTCTAAGAAATCGTTGTGGCTTTTTGGTACTAGTGGAAGTAGCCACGCCTGGACTGGATGGGTTATGTCTAAATATAGGCAGGATTTCTATGTCTATATAAGGGCAATGTGATTTATACCTATATAAGGACATGAATCTGTAAATTACGCTTGGATTCTAAAATGCTACACAACAAGTGCGCACTCCTTGTGACATACCTGATGCGTCATATTTAATGTATGATGCATCATGTCTCAAGGAGTTACAGATACGTCAGTATTTCTGACATATCTGTAAGTGCAAAAGTGACGCATTGATGGAGTGTGTCACAAGAGTGACGCAACTCCAACAATGTGAAAGGGCCTGTGTCAGTATTACGCCTGCTGTGCGGTGCAAGATTTTGACGCAACAGCGTCTTAGAAATGACGCAGTGAAATCTCATAGATTTCACTGCGTCACTTCTATGAGGCTTTTTGCGGGGGGGGACGCCCTCCCTGCATACACTATATCTGACTCAGGTATAATGTAGCGCAGGGGTTTGTAAAGTGACGCATGTGCTTAGATGCGTCACTTTGTAAATAGTGCACAACAGGTGGCATGTTTTACGCCGCCGGTGCGTCACAAAAAGTGACGCATCGAAAGCACCAAACTGACGCGAGGCCTCATAAATGAGGCCCCTTGTGTGTTGTGATTCAAAAGGCAGAGGTTCCAGGGGAAGGACACCCTCCCACCCCCTCTTTATGTGTGACACTTCAGCACCCCTGGCATCTTGGTGAATTGGCATCCCTAACTCATGCCTTCCCTAGGCCACACTTTTCAAATCTATATGTCATGCCAGAATGTGCCTTATCTTCAACTTCTCACTCCTTCCCACTTCCCTAAACCCTCAGTCCCTGACGTCTCTTCATGAAAAATCGAACTGGCCTATGGTGCAATCTGGCAGAAGGACTGGTCTGATCGGTCTGTGTCTGAGCCTATTGTAAGGCTGTTTGTGGCATGTTGTATGATCTGGTGGGTGAGCTTTACTGTTCTCTGAATATCACCACTCACATTGTCTGCAGCAGGCAGAGATGCATTAAGTCTACCATCCCTTGCAAAACTCCTGTTTTTAAAAACGACAAAACTGCCCTGATTTTCAGAATGGGGACCACTTTCAAAGCTAATCTGGTTTAATAACGGTGGCGACTTTTATTTAGGTGGCAGGGTCTATTTTCTGTCCCAGCCCGACCCTGTCCATAAGCATTTTCTTCAAGCCCTCAGCGTTCTTCACATGTATGGCTGTCCTCCTCCACAGCTTCAGCTCAGGGTCCCCCTTACTCATTTTTTAAACCTGTGCCTTTCTTTGATTTCATTTCTCTTGGACGTTTTACGTGTGTTGACATATGAGCACGGTTTAGAGGTATTCCTGGAAGCAAATATATTTACCTTGTCCTCATGAAATATGGAGAAGTGTGACCTGAGCAGTATATCAGCCAGTGTCTTGCAGAGCCCTTGCTGCAGAATCCCGGCCTCGTTTCAGCTGGGCTTTTCCTCCCCCTCCCCCATTGCCTCCTTAATATGCGCCTTGCATCCCGGCGCCATTGCTCAGCGCAGAGACCAGCCGGGATTTATGGATGCTTTTTACAGAGTACAATATATGCTAGTGGGCCACTTTAAATCGACGCCCATCATGTCCCCTTTTGTTCCATAAGTAATGCAGTGATGGGCGACGCTGCGATAAAACATACATAACTCCCGCTTTCTGCGGACACAAGTGATAAAGGAAAGGAACCTTTTTCAAACTGACGTCAGGCTCTAGTTGTAGAGGGGACGGGAACGCTGACGGTAGGGGTGACCAACTGGCATGGGTGCAAATTCAGGACAGTGAGTGTAAAAATTCAGGACAAAGGGTCAAAATTCAGGACAAAAAATCAGAACAGGACGTCAAAATTCAGGACAAAAGGTACGTTTTACAGACACATCTGAGAAAGTTGCGCAATAGTATATAAGTAAGTAAATAGACAACCACTAAAGTACAAGTAAAAATAAGTTTATATTAGGTTGAGACAATTGTGCACTTCATGGTTTGTCAGTAGGCGCGCAGCTTTAAGCAAATGTGCAGGTCTTTTTGTGGTAACAAAACTGCACCCACCTTTCCAGCTCCCAGAGAAAACACCTGATGCCCGGTCCGGCCAGTCTGGCCTTGATACCACCCTCCGATGGCGCCCCTCATTGTCACATAGACCCTCTCTAATGTGTATTTAATTTCTTCTATAGTGCTCAGCATCCCAAGTATGTGGGGCAGAGTGTTGGAGTGCATTACAACACACACATTTAAATGTGAAAGTCAATGTATAGGAAATGTCGCTTAAGATAATGGGGCTTACAATCTGTAATCATACTTTTATCCATCATTCAGTCTTTCACCATTCATTCTGTCCTTCAATCTGTGTGCCCATCCATGTCCATATTCAACCATTTTCAAACCTATCCATCGCGTATCCTTTAATTCATCATTTACACATTCATCCCTCAATCCACCCTTTTAATCATCCATTATCCATCCAACCACCCTTTTACCCTAACCATCTGTGCACTCATCCATCCACTCTTCCACCCATCCATCCATTCACTCATCCATCCAGCCATTTACCTATCCAACCATCCTTTCACTTACTCATTCATCCATCCAGTCACTCATCCTTCCACCCATTTACCCGTTCAGTCATCCATTTTTGCATCCCCCATTTCTCTTTCAAATCCCCGTTCACTTAGCCATCCATCCTTCCTTCCATCCACCCACCATTCCATCTACTCATCCATCATGAATCCATCCATTGAACCTATCATTCATCCATCTATTCATTCATCCATCCATCCATCCTCTCATCCATCTACCCTTTCACTCTTTTACTCATCTATCCATCCTTTTGTCCATCTACCCGCCCTTGCACTCACTCATCCAGCATTACAACCACCCTTTCATTCATCCTTGCATTCATTCACCCTTTCACTTATCAATTCATCAATACACCCTTTCATTAATCAATTCATCAATCCATCCATCATTTCACTCATCCATCCACCCATTCACTCGCCCATAATCCACCCTTTCACTCATCCATCCATCATTTCACTCATCTAGCCAGCCATCCATCCACCCATCCCATCACTTACTTACTCACTCACCTTTTCACATTAATTATGAGACCCATCAAGAACTCGCCCCTCGCTGTAATTCCTAATGCAAGGGGTGGGGTGGGCAGGGTTCACTATGCCCCTGCACATAGGCAATCTGAAAAAGCAGAAGGCATGAGTTGTGCATGATGCACAGTTCCTGGACATGTGGTGACTGTGACATGGTGTTGTTTCCAGAGCTTTAAGTGGGATAAAAAATCTAGGGGGTTCTTTCCAAAAGGGTGTTCAATGTAATAAAATGCGTGGCTTAAAAAACATAAGCTAGAAATCTGTGCTTAATATAATGTGCTGCCCGACTGGCATTTTTGTTGCTTCTGTCATTTCATCCAGATATATAATACAACAAGTAACGTTACACCTAGAACAAGTAACGTTACACCTACAACAAGCCAGAACTATTGGCTTTGTCAATGGTTGTTAGTTGCATAAAATAAAAAAATCAGCAACCATGGCTGCTATACTATAATCCTTTCCTTTGAACTTCTCTCACTGCCTTCATTTGGTTAACTGGATTCTCACCTAGCAGCAGCATGGGCGTTTTTGCACTTCCAGGTGACAGAATGCCCTGCCACCACATGCTGTGCTAGCCCAGACTGACCCATTGTCATTCTGTATGTGGCAATCATCCCCACACAGAATGACAATGGGCAGGGTGGGGTTGCTCTCATGCTCAGAGGAGTGCAAGGCAGCCCTTTCAGGGAGCTGAGGCCTTTTGCAGGGGCACAGCTCTATTTCCTGAGGCCCAAAATTACGGACAAAAGGCGTCCTTAAAAGGGATCCTCACGTACAACGGACGTGAGGTCCAATTTACAGACTGTCCGTGAAATTTACAGACGGTTGGTCACCCTAGCTGATGGCCTCTATACGCGCCCAGCATCAGAGGGAACTTGAGTTCTTTCCACACTGAGCCACGTGGCTCCAGCACGGGATGAACTGGAGGAGGTGATGCTCTGCAGCATGCCAGCATCCAGGAGAAAACTAAGACAACAGGCTTCCATCCACACACCCTTCAAGGTGTGGCACACTATCCATGTAGGCAAGCAAATCGATGCCCAGTAGCTGTCAAGGATGCCATGAGGCCTTATGCAAGCAGGGAAAATGACCCATTTGACTACTGTTAGGGCAGTAAATTGCAGCATTTTCACGTTCAATGGGCCCCTCAGGGCTCTTGGCCCGGTTCCAGCGGCGGCTCGCACAGGTAAATATTGTGGGGCAGTGAGGCGGGACGGGGGGGTTGTGGTCGAGGCAGTGGAATTCGAGATGCGATGGGTATACGAAAACTAACTAACGACATTTTTTTTTAAAACACTTACATTGCGCTTACTGTTTCACCAAAGTCGGTGATGCGGCGAGCGCAAGGTAAGTGATTTTATTTATTTATTTTGTTCGCTTTCGCATTCCCGTCATATGTCGGATTCCACTACCACCCACCCCACCCCTGTCCTGCCTCACAGCCCCACAGCATTTAGCTGTGTGAGGTGCCACTGCCAGGTATCACTGCAACGCTGCCCCAATGGTGGCTGTGCCCCTGCCCCCACCTCACACAGGGGTAGCAAGTGCTGTATAAATGTTGAAATACAATACAGAGCTGGAGAGTTGTCGCTGGGATGCAAGGCATTAGCAGAAGAGTGTGCTGGAGCAGGTGAAGTTTGATCTCATGATTGTCACCATGACTCACTGGAACTTTAATTGATGCTGGACTTATAAAATTTTAGGGGTAAAGTGTTCTGATGCTTCCTTTAATGCCTGACTGTATGTCTCTGGCCGGAGGGGACTGGAGCTGTGGTGGATTCAGGTCTCATAGAAGTGGTTGGGCTAGGCTGTGCATCCAATGGATGCTGAGATTCTTGCTCTAGCCACAGGAGGACTGGAGCTCACTGCTGTGGACATAGAAGGCAAGGACCTTCCATTGAGACCAAAGGGTCTGGCTAGAGTGGACAGTGAAGCTTCAATTGGGGCTGAAATACAGAGACCCAGCTTAGGGGGGGCTAGATAGTCCATTGATACTGGCTCTCAGGATTGGAGCCATAGAGGGGATGGGAGACAGCCACATCAGGGTTGCACGGTAATCGCTGCAGAGTTGACGGAGATGTCAGGTCTCTGTGCTGTAGGTAGATGGGACGGAAAGCATCTGAAGGCCTAAAAATAAAGCGGACTGAAATTTTAATCACTGAACTGAAAAGGGAAGTAGTGGTCAAGCTTTAGATGCAGTAGTTGATACTTGTCTTGCAGAAATTTCTCGATTGATCATTCAGTTGTGTTTTAGGCGATTAAGTATTCTTGTATTCCGGTTTCTCAAACCTGGCCCTGGATTTCTGGTCCCTGTTTATTCCAATAGGTGCTGTCTGTCCCACTCGGGTAGCACACCTCTAAGCGCCAACTGGTTCTGGCACTGATTTATACTGGAGCGGGCTCGGGTCCCAGCTAGCTGCCCATGTATCTTAGAGACAAAAGCATTCTCATGCAAATTACACCTATAGTGCGTCCATCCTGGTGGGTAGGCCAGGAACTCCTCCATATGAGTCTCAGCCAGCCAAGAAAATACACAGCAAGTTGGTTGCCATATTCTTGATGTTTCTACAGCCTTCTGTTCGAAGCAGGACAAATTAGAAGGATAGACAGCAGCAGGACAAATCATAAAGATGCACACGACATTTCAGACAATCAGATACATCCACAAAAAGTTAGCACCTCACAGGAGTACTTGTGACATACATACTCTGTTGACGTGACCTTGTGCTTCTCCTTCACCACGATCAGGTCACCTACCCCCTCCCTACCGGGTTTATCTGGAATTTCGTAAACCTGCTTTGAGACGATTAGTCAATAAATGGTCCTGATGTGGGAATAAGAGTGAGGTCAAATCCTCTTAAGTCCCATCTGGGGCCAACTAAGTGCTGAGCTACCCCTGAAATTCCTGTAGACAAGATATAAGACTTTTCGGTTTGACTGTGTTTTTTCCGTCTTTTGTAAATTCCTTAATCTACAGACTCTATTTTGTCTCTCTCTGTAGTCAGTGTCTTGTTTACAATGCTTCCTATTTCATTCGAATTTCGCTTCGGAACGTTATTTTAAGATATTTGTAATGTCGTTTTTGACTACTTTCTATTAATTTAGTACTATTATTCACAGTTTTTCAATGCTGTTGTAGAATTTATTTCATTTTTCCCTTGTAGTCTTTTATTTTCACGTCCTGCCTTGTCTTTCCTCAACATTTTTTCTTTACCGTACCTTTCCTGTATTTGCTTATTATTTTGATGTTTTGTTTTGTGAAACAGAGCTTGGACTTCTAACATTTTTCACCTTGGTACTTCTGGTTCTTCTTTAGTATTTCCTATTCTTTGTCATTTTTGCATTCATTTATTATACCATTTCAATAATTGTTTATGTAGTGCAGGAATAAAACCGAAATTGTCAATTAAATAAAATCAATACATTATTGAATACTATTTTAATATCATTTTGTTGGCTTACTTTCGGCAGTTTTGTAACGTCAATTTCAACAACTATTCTTTGTCACTTTATTCTTTTTCTTCCTCTTCTTTTCAGCACAGCGTCCTAGAATTGATTGCATTTTTCCTTTGCAGCGTTCTCTTAGCATTCTCTCTCATATTTTCGTCTTTCACATCCTCTCTCTGTTACATTTGTTTATTATTTCTGTCTTTTTTTGAACTTTTGTTTCCCCTTCTCTCCCCTTAACTCTCGCCAATTATATTTTATTTTTCTTTTGTCGCTATATTTTTTCATTTCACTTTCTATCGGCATCTCAATTGTTATTATACCCTCATCCACTTTGTCTTTCTTACTATTGCTCTTCCTGTGCCTGTATCCAATTTGCCTCTGCTTTCTATTCTAACTATCTATGTCTCCTCCCTTATTCTCTCCGTGTATTGTTTTCTCTCTTCCATGTCCTTCCTCTATTCTTTTCTTTCCTCTCCAAGTTAGTGTTCTTTTTAGGTGGACGCAGAAAAGAAAGGGGCATGGAAAACTTTTGGGGACATCATTAATGTAGGATCACGCACACACACACGCACGCACACACACACACACTATCTCCACCCCCACTCCCCCTCCCCGCCCCTCACTCTTATGCTAATTTTGTGGGATGCTGAAGCTGTTTGTTTATTGGAACCGCCTGTGTAAAAGCTACTAGAACCATTTGCCTAATCATTTCTGTCCTTACTGGACGCCATACTAAATCTTAACCCCCACCCTCACCATCACTTGTCAAAGCTGCAAATGAGATGTGGCTGGAGGGCTGAGTATGCTGTGCTGATGAGAGCATGTGTTCCTGTGACTTACTGGGTAGCTGGAATAACACTAAATTGAAATGGACATGTTGCTGTTGTTTATTTGTGTGGCAAGGTGTTGCTATTTTGTGACATAACTGACACATTATTTTTTTGACATAAACATGTGGTTTAATTACATGTATATTTCATATACATGTGGTTTCTGAAATTGTAGATTCTGTAATGTGGTATTGTATGTTAGGAATCGTGGCTAATGTTGGAATCGGTGCTCGGAGGACGTGTGCTTTAAGGTTAAGTAAGCGTTAGAGGGTGGGAGATAAGGTTAATGTAGCACTTCTAGTGAGTGCCAAATCTTTCTGGGTTTGTGTTGTAGCCACTGTTGACTGTTAACTTCCTTTCGACTTTTGTTTTTTAGGGCTCTCGCTATGATAGTTGATATGAGCATCAGTTTGTTTGCTGGGTGTTAATTAGGGAGAGGTCCAATTAATATCTTATAGAATGATACGCTGTTATATTTTTTCAAACACTCTGTATGGAGTGTATCTGTATCATATTGAGTGACATTTGTTTCAGAAGCAACCATACACCTTTGCGATGTGTTTTAATAGAATTGTTTATAACATCAGGCTGGGCCTTTTTGGTCCATTAAGTGCTGCTGGCTGAGGGAGACAGCGTCTGCTAATAGATGCCGTAGCACCTCGCTTGCCCTGTTCGGACCTAATACATCTTCATTTCTTGGATACTTAAAGAGGCCTGGGGCAGCTGACCCTCTGCCCATTTTGAAATTAATAATAGGGTGCCTGGAACTTTTATGTAGCCTGGGGTTTCCCTGGGCCATAAAAAATGTGCGGACCCGAGAGGGGCGGACCGACAGACACCTGCTCCGGAACACTGTTCGTCATTGAAAAAAGAGTGCCGGGCAAGCTGTCAACTGCCCGGAGCCTCCTTAAATCTTATTAATGTTATTTAGGGTAACCGAGGCTTAGCATACCTTACAGTTGCCTCAATGACCTGTTCAAAATTGCTAAAAGAGCTCCGGACAAGTGTCACCTACCCTGGGTCTACTTGGACATCAAACTGGTGCTGGCCAATGAATATGGGGGCAGCTAACACCTGTCATAGCATCTTGCTCTCTACTGCAAACAAAGTTTCAAGCAGGTGTCCGCAATCCCATTCCACCTATGTCCTCAATTTTTTTTAGGGTGATGGAGTCTTGGGTCTCCTGACCCTGTGCCCTCTTTGCCACAATGAATATGGCCGCTGGGAGAACTGCCCTGGTCCTCTGTTGCTTGCACCATTAGGTGGACCGAGGAGGACCATGGCTGCCATCAGGTGTCCTGCCAAGGATCGCTCTGCGGGACCGCTCTACTAGACTAAGGGAGAGAAGCTGCACCCACTCTCCTCCTATATTTTTCATTGGCTTTTGTCATTGTCTTTCGTAAATGCTGCCTTCGGATTCGTTGATAGGCTTTTTAGTCCCTCCATTGGACAGCCTTCTCTTCATTTTTAACCTCCCATGGCTACTGGTCACTTTACTTCAGTTGTTACACAGGACCTGTTATTTAGTATGTCAGTAAGCACTATTTACTTTATTGAGTTTTTCTTACTGCAGGCTGGACATGCGCTGCTTCAGCTGAAACCTCTTGTGTTTTTTTAAGCAGCATGGCCACTCGTAACACGGGTGCCTGCTTTCAATCACTTTAAGCAGGCATTATTTCCTGTCTCCTGTTTCAAACCCCTAAGTGAAATGGATTTAGAATTGATTCACGAATTGAATCATGTGGATTACAGGTAGCACATAATACTGTGCTAATGGGCTGAAGCTGACAGCACAACTGTGTTACATGTCATCTGCAGTTCTGCACTAAAACCACCTGACGGGTTGTTTTCATAAACCTGTTTTATTAACAACAACACCACCACCACCACCAATACCACCAACACCACCACCAACACCACCACCAACACCACCACCATCACCAGCACCACCAATATCACCACCACCAATACCACCACCTCCAACACCACCACCAATACACCACCAATACACCACCAACACCACCAACACCACCAATACCATCACCACCAATACCACCACCACCACCAATACCAACACCAATACCACCAACAATAGCACCCCCACCACAAATATCACCACCACCAATACCACTACCACTAATCCTATACCACCACCATCAAAAGCAATACCACCGCCAATACCACCACCACCATCAATACCACAACCACCATCAATACCACAAACACCATCAATACCACCACCACCACCAATACCATCACTAATACCACCACCACCACCAATATCACAGCCACCAATACCACCACCACCAATACCACCGGCACAATACTAAGCATGGGCGGATTTTGCGGATCCACGATTCGCGGATTCAGCGGATTCACGGATCGTGGATCCGCAAAATCCGCGGATTCAGCGGATTTGCGGATTTGGGGGCGGGGCTTCCTCGAGCGTGTGGGCGGGGCCAAACGGACGGGGCTTCCACGCGAGCGCACATGCCTCTTGTGTGTCTAAAAGGTCAGAGACCGATCAGAGCAGCAGATTAAGAGACAGAAGCCCCTGGTCACAGGAACAGCACGGGGGTTGCGCTCGTAAAAGTCAAAGATGCCCAGCCTCCCAACGCTCACGTTTTTTTTTGGGCTGCTGAATGAGTCACTGCATTTGCGCTTCAACTAGTTCCAGCGACCAAGTGTGTGTCACTATGCAATCGCGCCGAAGTGCGCAGGGGTCCCTTGAGTGAAATGTCCATCATAGTGGGTAAATGGCGGGAAGACGGTGCACACCTCGAGTGTGTGGGCGGGGCCAAACGGACGGGGCGTCCATGCGAGCATGCCTCTTGTGTGTATAAAAGGTCAGAGACCGATCAGAGCAGCAGATTAATTATTTAATTGTGCCAGGACCGTCGTGCCCGAATGAACCCTGCCCTTCATATTTATTCAAGACACCACTGTTGAAGTAATTTACGATGGCGCCGGCAAGCTGCCAGCGCCATCCTGCAAAAGTTACTTAATTAGCTTCAACAGGAAGCTCCAACTGCTAAAATAAAGCAGGCGCTCGAGCCCCTGCTGTATCTTATCTGTTAGAGCTTCCTGTTGCAGCTAATTAAGTAACTATTGCAGGATGGGCGCTGGCAGCTTGCCGGCGCCATCGTTAATTAGGCGCGCGCGCTTGAACTTTTGACCGCAAAATCCGCTCCGCTCGCGGATTGCGGATTTTCGGCAAATCCGCGAGAGTTCGCGGATCGCGGATTTGCCGAAAATCCGCAAAATCCGCGATCGGAGCGGATTTTGCGCTCATGCTTACACAATACCTCCACCACACATACCAATACCGCCACCAATACCAATACCACCACCAATTTCACCACCAATACTACCACCAATACCACCACCACCAATACCACTACCACCAATGCCACCATTGCCATCACCAATACCATCAATACCAATACCATCAATACCACCACCACCAATACCACCGCCAATACCAATATCACCACCACCAAAAACACCACCAATACCACCACCAGAAATTACACCACCAATACCACCACCACCACCAATACCACCACCACCAATACCACCAACACCAATACCACCATCACCAATATCACCATCACTAATACCACCACCAATACCACCACCAATATCCACCACCAATATCCACCACCAGCAGAACCACCACCACCAAAACCAACACCAATACCACCACCTACCACAAAGCCACCACTAGCAATACCACTAATACCAATACAACCACCAATACCAATACCACCACCACCAATACCACCACCACCAATACCAATACAACCAACAATAACACCACCACCATCAATACCACCACCAATACCATCACCAATACCAACAATACCACCATCACCAATACCCCACCACCAATACCACCACTGCCACCAATACCACCACCACCACCAATACCACTACCAATACCACCAGCATCACCACCAATACCACACACACCACCAATACCACCACCACCACCACCAATGCCACCAATATCACCACCACCATCAATACCACCACCAATACCACAACCACAAATACCAGTATCACCACCACCAATACCACCACCACCAACACCAATACCACCACCACCATCAATACCACCACCACCATCAATACCACCACCAATACCATCACCAATACCAACAATACCACCATCACCAATACCCCCCCACCAATACCACCACTAATACGACCACTGCCACCAATACCACCACCACTACCAATACCACCACCATCATCACCAATACCACACTCACCACCAATACCACAAACACCACCAATACCACAAACACCAATGCCACCAATATCACCACCACCAATACCACCATCACCAATACCACCACCAATTTCACCACCGCCAATATCAATGCAAGAATCTGTTAACAGTGCAGAGGTTTAAGAAGGTAAAATGGGGAAGTAGAGCTCTCCCCACTGTTGCCGCCAGACTGTAGAACTCCCTCCCAGTAGAGCTCTCTAGTCAGGTGTCCCATTCTCTTTTCCGCAAAGCCTTAAAGACTTGGCTTTTCAACAGACCTCAGTATGAGTAAGTCTTTCTGTCTGCCCCTTCAAGTCCGCAAATAATGCCTTGAGGCCCACGGGCTAAGTTCGTGCTCTACAAGTTCAATATTAATTAATTAATTCATTCATTCATTCAATATTACCACCACCATTACCACCACCAATACCAACACCACCACCAATACCCCCCCCAACACCAACATCACCAATACCAGCAGCACCACCAATACCGCCAACACTATCACCATACCATCAATGCCACCACTGTCAATACCACCACCACCAATACCACTTCACCAATACCACCACCAATACCACCATCAATGCCAGCACCAGTATCCACAACCAGCAATACCATCACCACCATCAAAACCAACACCAATACCACCACCAATACCACCAACCACAAAACCACCATCAACAATACCACCAATACCAATACAACCCCCAATACCTCAACACCACCAATACCACCACCAATACTATCACCAATAGCAACAGTACCACTACCACCGATACCACCACCAATACCACAACTACCAATACCACCACCACCAGCGATACAAATACCACCACCACTAATACCACCACCATCAATACCAATACCACCACCAATACCAATACAACTACTACCACCAATACCACCACCACCAATACCACAATACCACCACCACCAAAAAACACCATTGCCACCAATACCACCAATGTCACAACCAATATCACCACTACCAATACCACCACCACCAATACCACAACCACCACCACCAATACCATTACCACCAACACCACTAATACCACCACCACCAATACCACCACCACGACCAATGTTATCACCACCAATACAAATACCACCACCACCAATATCACCAATACCACCATAACTACCAATACCCCCACCACTAATACCACCAATACAACTACCACCAATACCAATAAAACCACTAATACCAATACAACCAATACCACCACTACCACCAATAGCACCACCACCACCAACAATACCACCACCAATACCACCACCAAAAACACCACCATACCAATACCACCACCAATACCAATACCACCACCAATACCACTACCAATATGATTACCAATACCAACAATACCACCACCAGCAATACCACCACCAGCAATACCACCACAACCACCACCAATACCACCACCAATACCACCACCAACAATACAACCACCACCACCAATTCTAAGATCACCACCACTAATACCATCACCATCAATACCAATACCACCACCACCAATACCAATACTACCACTACAACCAATACCACCAGCACCAATACCACGACCTCCACCAATACCACCGCCACTTATACCACTACCACCACCACTACCAATACCACCACCACCACCACCAATACCACCATTATCACCACCACCTATACCACCACCACCAATACCACCACCAATACCACCACCAATACCACAACCACCAATGACAGTAGCACCTCCACTAATACCATTACCACCACCACCAATACCTCCAATACCACCACCACCAATACCACCACTAACACCACCACCACCAATACCACCACCCCAATACCAATACCACCCCCAATACCAATACCACCACCACTAATACCACCACCAATACTAATATCACCATCACCAATATCACCACCTATACCACTACCCCTACCAATAGCCCCACCACCAATACAACTACCAGCAATACCACCAATACCAATAAACCACCAATACCAATACCACCACCGCCACGAATAGCACCACCACCACCACCAATACCACCACCACCAACAATACTACCACCAAAACCACCACCACCAGTACAAATACCACCACCAATACCACCACCACCAATACCACCACCAATACCAATACCACCACCAATACCACCACTGCCATCAATACCACAAAAAAATATATTAAATAGCAACACTCTCAAAGACCTTAGTCACAATGTACATATATTGTCCATTGAGTCCATTTGCTAATTAGACACCAGAATCCAGTATAAATTGGTCCGTATTTATTTTTCACTTCTCACGGTTCAATTCATCAATTTCAATATTTTCAGTAGTCAGATCAGCCTTATAAGCAGGTCAGCCGACACGTGTTTCGTTGTTTAAAACAACTTCATCAGGGCTTTCTATAAGTCTCAGTTTTCAATTCAATAATGTGTTCCATCCGTTTCTTAAAAGTTAATTTTCGATTTTATTATGCAGGTTCAATCAAGTGTCCAAAGTACCGGTACGCGAGCAGACAGGAAGATGTAAGAGAAGATAGATACTCTTACTAGATTTTGATACACGATTAGAAGTGGATAACTATACTATAAACACGAGTCATATAAGAGTAAGAACCCCAGATTTTGTTAGAGTTAATACAAAGTTACCGGTACCGCGCCTATAAGAGTAATAGGTGAACTTTGGACACTTGATTGAACCTGCATAATAAAATCGAAAATTAACTTTTAAGAAACGGATGGAACACATTATTGAATTGAAAACTGAGACTTATAGAAAGCCCTGATGAAGTTGTTTTAAACAACGAAACACGTGTCGGCTGACCTGCTTATAAGGCTGATCTGACTACTGAAAATATTGAAATTGATTAATTGAACCATGAGAAGTGAAAAATAAATACGGACCAATTTATACTGGATTCTGGTGTCTAATTAGCAAATGGACTCAATGGACAATATATGTACATTGTGACTAAGGTCTTTGAGAGTGTTGCTATTTCATATATTCTTTTGCTCGGCAGAAAACTTTTTGAATTATTTAAATACCTGGGAACAGTGTATTAGCTAGGGAGACAGGTAACCTCCCTATTCTGCCTAGTAGCAAGAGGAACTACGTGTCAATTAAATATAGCCTAAATTATTAGCTGTGCGCCCCATAACCTGTTGCCTTTTCTATATATTGCCATCAATACCACCACCGCCAATAAAATTACCAATACCAATACCTACCACAACCACCAGCAATACCACCACCAATACCAGCTCCACCACCAATACCACCAACACTATCACCATACCATCAATGCCACCACTGTCAATACCACCACCACCAATACCACCATCACCAATACCACCACCAATACCACCATCAATGCCACCACCAGTATCCACAACCAGCAATAGCATCACCACCACCACCAAAACCAACAAGAATACCACCACCAACCACAAAACCACCATCAGCAATACCACCAATACCAATACAACCCCCAATACCTCCAACACCACCAATACCACCACCAATACAAACAGTACCACTACCACCAATACCACCACCAATACCACAACTACCAATACCACCACCACCAGCAATACAAATACCACCACCACGAATGCCACCACCATCAATACCAATACCACCACCAATACCACTACCACCACTACCACCAATACCACCACCACCAATACCACAATACCACCACCACCACTGCCACCAATACCACCAACACCAATGCCACCACCAATACCTCCAATATCATAACCAATATCACCACCACCAATACCACCACCACCAATACCACAACCACCAATAACAGTACCACCACCACCAGTACCATTACCACCAACACCACTAATACCACCACCACCACCAATACCACCACCACAACCAATGCTACCACCAATACCACCACCAGCAATACCACCATCACTACCAATACCCCCACCACTAATACCATCAATACAACTACCACCAATACCAACAAAACCTCCAATACAAATACCACCACCACCAACAATACCACCACCAATACCACCACCAAAACCACTACCATACCAATACTACCACCAATACCAATACCACCACCAATACCACTACCAATATGATTACCAATACCAACAATACCACCACCATTACCACCACAACCACCACCAATACACAACAACCACCACCAATACCACCACCACCAATACCACCACCACCACCAATTCTAATGCCACCACCACTAATACCACCACCATCAATACCAATACCACCACCACCAATACCAATACTACCACTACAACCAATACCACCAGCACTAATACCACCACCTCCACCAATACCACCACCACCACTAATACCACCACCACCACCACTACCAATACCACCACCACCACCAATATCACCACCACCTATACCACCACCACCAATACCACCACCAACACCACAACCTCCAATGACAGTACCACCTCCACTAATACCATCACCACCACCACCAATACCACCACCAACACCACCACCACCAATACCACCACCCCAATACCAATGCCACCCCCAATGCCAATACCACCACCACTAATACCACCACCAATACCAATATCACCATCACCAATACCACCACCACCAATACCACCACCACTACCAATATCCCCACCACCAATACAACTACCAGCAATACCACCAATACCAATAAACCACCAATACCAATGCAACCACCAATACCACCACCACCACAAATAGCACCACCACCACCACCAATACCACCAACAATACCACCACCAAAACCACCACCACCAGTACAAATACCACCACCAATACCACCACCAATACCATCACTGCCATCAATACCACCACCACCAATACAATTACCAATACCAACAATACCACCTCCCCAATACCTACCACAACCACCACCAATACCACCAGCAATACCACCACCACCACCAATACAACCACCACCACCAATCCTAATAACACCACCACTATTACCACCACCATCAATACCAATACCACCACCATCAATACCAATACCACCATCAAAACCAATACCACTACCATAACCAATACCACCAATATCACCACCACCTATACCACCACCACCAATACCACCACCAATACCAGAACCACCATTGACAGTACCACCTCCACTAATACCATTACCACCACCACCAATACTTCCAATTCCACCACCACCACCAATACCACCACCAACACCACCACCACCAATACACCACCCCACTACCAATACCACCTCCAATACCAATACCACCACCACTAATACCACCACCAATACCAATATCACCATCACCAATACCACCACCACCAATACTACCTCCACTACCAATAGCCCCACCACCAATACAACTACCAGCAATACCACCAATACCAATAACCCACCAATACCAATGCAACCACCAATACCATCACCACCACCAATACCACCACCACCAACAATACCACCACCAACAATACCACCACCAAAACCACCACCACCAGTACAAATACCACCACCACCAATACCACCACCACCACCAATACCAATACCAATACCACCACCAATACCAATACCACCACTAATACCGCCACTGCCAGCAATACCACCACCACCAATAAAATTACCAATACCAACAATACCACCTCCACCAATACCTATCACAACCACCAATACCACCAGCAATATCACCACCACCAATACCACCACCACCAATACAACTACCACCACCAATACTAATAACACCACCACTAATAGCGCCACCATCAATACCAATACCACCACCATCAATACCAATACCTCCATCAAAACCAATACCAACACCACCATCACCAATACCACCACCACCACAAATACCACCACCACCAATACCGCCAATACCCCCACAACCAATACCACCACACCACCACCAATACCAGCAATACCACCACCACCACCAATGCCACCACCAAAACCACCAAGACTACCAACACCACCACCACCAATACCACCACCACCACAAAACCACCAATATCACCACCAATAACAGTACCACCACCACCAATACCATTACCACCACCTTCAATAACAATTTCACCACCAATACCACCACCAACACCACCACCAATACCACTAATACCAGCACCAACAACCAATACTACCATGACCAATACCACCAGTACCAGTACCACCACTACCAATACCACCAGTACCATCATCACCAATACCATTACCACTTCCACCAATACCACCAATATCACCACCCCCAATACCACTAATACCACCAATACCAATACCACCACCAATACCAATAACACCACCACAAATACCACCACCAATATCGCCAATACCAATACCACCATCAATACCACCACCAGCAATACCAGTACCAACACCACCAATACCCCCACCACCAATACCACTAATACAACCACCACCAATACTACCACCAATTCCACCACCACCACCAATACCACCACCACCACCAATACCACCAGTACCAAAACCACCACCACCACTGCCACCCCCACCACCACCAATACCACCACCACCAATACCAGTACACCACAACATTACCATCACTCACCAATACCACCAATGCCAACCACCACCAATGCCACTAATGCCACCAATACCACCACCATCAATACCAGCACCACTAATACCAACACCACCAATACCATCACCACCAATATCAATACCACCACCACCAATACCAATACCACCACCTCAGCGCCACTTGCTCACTAGTAATAGCTGGGGCACTGTTCGAGGCTGGAGCTGCAGTCAAGACCATCCCTCCCTCACAAACACAACTACCAATACCATCACCACCAATACCACCACCACCAATACTAGTACCACCACCACAATACCATCACCAATACCACCACCACCAATACTACCAATGCCACCACCACCAATATCACTAATGCCACCAATAACACCAATACCACCACCACCAATACCAGCACTACCATCAATAGTAGCACCACCAATACCACCTCCACCAATACCACCAATACCACCTCCACCAATACCACAACCACCAGTACCACCACCAATACCACCAACACCAATACCACCACCACCACTGCCACTACCAATTCCCCCAATACCACCACCACCACCAATACCAATACCACCACCACCCATACCACCAACTTAGCACCTCTTGCTCGCTAGTAATAGCCAGGGCATTGTACAAGGCTGGAGCTGCAGCCAAGACCATCCCTCCCTCCCTCCATGCCTTCAATAAAGCATAGTCCACCCTCTCCCAGGAGGTGAAGCCAGGGCCCTACTTCAGCTGGAGCATTTTTTATTAGACCAAAGATAGCAATGACGTTACGCAATGCCACACTGCACACTCAAATCACAGAGAGGGCAGGAAATAGCCCCCCCTCCCGCTCTTCCTCTCGAGCCACAACAGTGTAATCACAGAGCGATTGGTGTTGGAGCGCTTTGTTAGTGTTTATAGCTCGAATCATATGCAACTCTCACTTGACACTTTATGTCTGTGAAATTAACAACACTTACACATCTTCTTCACTGCACTGTTTGTCACTACTTTGAAGACGTCACAGGCCGGTCTCTTCCTTTGATATTTACAATCTAACAAGTGGTTGAGAAGGACATTTATTGCAATGCAATGGGTCTCGCATTTGCAAGAGTTTAAGCTATTAATATTGTAAATGACAATTATTTGTATTTATGTTTTAAAACCCAAAACATAAATAAAAGCCATTGTCATTTACAATACCAATAGCTCAAATTCATGTGAAAGCGAGACCTATTGCATTGCAAATGCTTGTTTTAAAATGCCCTGCCTGCAGGAGCAGCCCATGCAGGTAAGAGTGGTGAGGCAGGGATTCAACAGACGACCACAAGGGGAAATTAGTTAAATAATTAATTTTCGCTCGTCATCTGTCGAAATCCCCACCAACCCGTCCCCATTGCTCTCACCTGCACGGACCATGGCTGCCTACTGGCCCCTAGACAAGTTGGAGGCGTGGCCTAACAAACCCCCTTACTTCAATAAGCACATGGAGGTATAGGGGGCACAAATGCCATGCATGCAAGGGCTTGGGGCACTCTAGAGAACACATCCTGGAAAACAAATAAAGCATTTAAACTGTGCAGTACTTGCCAGACTACAAAAGTGTTGCAGTTCTGCGTGTATTGTGCGCTTCACATTTTTTAAAATCGTATTGATTTTTTAAATTTTTTTCCACAGATTGAAAAACGAATTTGCTTCTGGGGTGGGTTATCTATTAGCGTTCCCATTTTGATCAACTGCAAGAGTATTTATTCTTTCTCAAAGAGAGTGTTCTTTGTTCTCCCAAGCTTGCCCAGAGGAGGAGGGCCTTAGTTAACATACCCCTCCATTACCCACAGAATTTTGCAGGACAAGAAGCAATGCATCAGCTGACAGGATTTTAAACAAGACAGAGGGGCAACGTACACAAGACACTCCCGGACATAAGGCAAGTGTAGGAAGATCTGGTAAAATTGGGGAAGCTATTATTTAATGGGGCATAATTTGTATTTCCCCCACAAATTTTCCCGAACTCACATACCTCTACCACGACCTTAGGCAAGGCTACGGTGGGTATAAGCACATTTTCCATGCATTGGGAATGCATGGGTCTGCTGCTCTAATCTGAAAGGGAACAGGGCCAACAGAATTCCCCAAGCAGCAAGGCTGAACAGAATTAATTTTCACACCCCTGCCTACCAGTGGGTGTTTTAGCCCCGTCTCTTGTCTTGGACAGACATGGGGGCTTTAGGGCCAATGGTCTTATGTTTTTGATTTCACTGTTTCCTGTATGACAGGTGGAGGTGTTAGGGCGTAAGACACGCCCATGTTAGAATAATGGAGTACCAGGAATCCGCATCCTGCAATATCCTGAACACCACCGTGTGAGTGGCTAGTATCCCTCTGAAGTACTTCAAGCAATGACATTGTGTAACATTCTCTAACATTACCACCTTTTGTTCAATTGGGTCAGATGTTACTCTCTCCTACAAAAAGGAGGTATTGTTTATGAAGTACCACCCTTCACTACAGAGACACACCTCTCCTGTAGTTTTTAAGAGATCAGCTGTTAAAAAAAGACATTAGGACGGCCTCAAATCGTTGACTATGTATAGCTTATTGATTGACTTTGTGAGCATGAACCTTGGGACCGATCAATTAGATTTTAATGTTTAGCAAGATGTAATTGGGAGATAAGGAGCTTATATTTAATTTTTCACTTTCCTAAATTTACAAGTTTTGCCAAACCTTCAAGTTCTGCGTGCTGTAAGCTGGAAAAAAGTTTGCATGGTAATGAGATGACACCTTGAGAGTTGTTAGATTACAGTGGAAACAGGGTTGTCCCAAGTGAAAAGAAAAAAGTCTTTTGTTTTGAGAAAAAGTCTTTTGATATGCCTAATTTGTGAGTTTGCAGAAGTTTGCACGTTTGTGCTTATATTGTGAATATCAGAATTAAGTTATTACATTTCAGTTTCCAGGACAGTAGGTCCACGAGATCCAAACAGGAAAACCTGCCTCAAAAGACATCGGGGGATATTCTCAAGAACATGTGATCACCATCGCAAAATTAACTTAACGCAACTTTCAACATCGCAGTCTATCGCAGGAAAATTGTGCAGTGTTAACTAAGTATTCACAACACGGCGGTACCATTTGATAGTCTCACAACAACTTCTCAAATGACCGTGTTAAAACCAAAGCGATGCCGCAAAAATGCGAAACACAAACACAAGAAAAGCTGCGATGAGGCCAATCAGCGAAAACCAATGACAGACCTACAACTCACACAAATCAGTCAGGAAAAATCACCATAAAAGTAGAAAAAAAAAAGACAAATGCCAACCAACAGCAAGGCACAATGGATGTTGCCAGAGCAATTACGGAGGACAACCAGAACCCCACAAGCCCCACGGAGGACCAGCCAGTGACCTCAGGGTCAGGGAAGGGCAAGGAGAAGAAGAGTAGGAAGAAGCGGTTCAGTCCGCAGGAAAACAGGATCCTGATAATGGAGGTGGTCGAACACCATCAACAACTGTTCGTCACCTCAACTGTGTCATTGGCAACCAAAAATGGACTATGGCAGTCCATCGTGGACAAGGTGAATGCAGTGGGAGTGCTGTAGAGGACAATGGAAGAGGTCAAGAGGCGCTGGAATGATGTCAAGCGCAAAACCAAGCTGAAACTCGCCGATAACCGAAAGGCAGCAATGTAAACTGGAGGTGGGAGTCCTGCACCACAGGAGGAGCTGTACTACCTGGAGGAGTTGGGGGACTGGACACTGCTCAACATGACCGGACACAACAGCACCAGGGTCAGTTACGACCAGGGACTAGGGGGGGCGGGGGGATAGGGGCACAATGGCACACATGTACAATTGAGCCGAGCACATCTGCGGACAAACCATGCCCAAGCCCAAAACTCGCGGCAAGAGACCAATGTACTCAAGTATGCAACATTTCAGCACCTCATAAGCACAGAAGTCAAAGGCACATCGCATGCAATAGAGAAGGGGCAGCAAAATCAGAGCTGCAGGGGCGACTCACCCGAAATGCAGCACACACACATAACATGCAGAGCACATCAACACTGACAACAAAGTGGTACAAACCACAACACATCCACAACAGAACATAGGACACAACTGGTGCCGACTGGGTGTAGACACTGGCCAATCACATTTGGGATTGGAGGGAAATGTGAGTTGACAATGTACAAGTACAAACACACATCTGTTATGTTGTCGAAATGTCCACTGACCCCCATCAAATAAGCAGCTCCTGCCAAACTGCCACAATGTACACAGTCATGCAGTCTGTATGTAAGCATGTACAATGTGACAACATAAATGTGAACACATTATTAAACTGCATCTCCTCATTCACATTGCAGAAGGAGAATCGACACCTCCTGCTGAGCAGCCCGAATCGCTCTTCTCTGATGATGAAGAGGACTACCACAGCTCTGACTCCGACGCCCTGCAACCGCTCCTGGACAGCCTCCGCAACCCACTTCCAGGAGCTGGACAGCCCAGCTGCATCAAGGGGACCCTACCCCCTGCACAGACCTCAAACAATTATTTACAACAAGGGGTGGTGATGGACAGAGTCTCTGAATTAAGCAGAGTACTCTCACCCAGTCAAGAGATCAGGGCTAGATCCAACACGGTTTTTTAGCTCATTGCACCATCCCAGTTTCAGAACCTGGCTGTATGCAAATTAGTCTGTCCCTGGCCCAGTGCATCATGGGAACAGGGCAGACCAGACTACAAAAGCCAATTCTTACACTGGGAAGGAAACAAGCTTCCGGGGACCGGTTTCTGCCATTTCAGGCGTCTTCGGCCCGGCTGGCTTGAATCCTGATGGTGCAATGAGCAAGGGACTCACATCTGAGTATACCCTTCCACGCTTAGGGTGGACAAAATTATTTACAACAAGGGGTGGTGATGGACCACAAATAAGGCAGCACCCACCACCACGGCTACCTCCCAGAACCCTCATGAAGAACACATGGCCTTCCAACGCGTGTTTTGGGGTGGCAGGAGAATCTGGCTGAACAGGTGCGGGTGGGCTTTGACCACATGGCAACCCAACCAGATGCCGTACATGTGTGTCTAAGTCCCATCAGGGACCACTCAAGTCCCTAACGGACACCCACAGTCCGCTTCCTGCTCTCCAACTGACCATGGCTGACACCGCTGGAGCCCTGAGAATAAAACATATGTCTAGTCAGAGTGGCGCTAGCGATGTACAGTCACACAGGAGTCCATGGAGACCATGGACCGGGCGCAGGTGGAAAGAGCGGCTGCCATGGCTGCACACCAGCGATTGGTAGCTGGGTTCCTCAATGACTTCAAGATCATCCTCTTGCATTGCTGCCACAAGGCCTGCCGCTAATGAATGATGCTGCTACCACTACATCCACATCTCCGCCGCCTGGAGTGTCAGTGCCACACAGTGCGGCAGACATTCCACCTCTGGCCCCTTAGGTATTCACTGCCACACAGTGCTGGAGACAGGCCAGCACCACCCACATCTGAGGCACATGAAACAGCAGTGGACGAAGATGCGGATGATTCTGCCTTAGTGGTAAGAAGGACGCATTCATCTCCGTCATATGGCATGTTTCTGCTTGGTTCTGCCCTCTGCATCATCACCTTCCACTGTCCCCCGATGCACTCTGCGACACTCACCTTGGACCTCGACATGGACTGCCATATTCTGTTTGATCGCCAATGACACAGTAATCAGACTGTGGACTGAACTCTTCCTCATCCTTTGAACTTGTCATTCCCTGAAGGACTCTGGCTGGCCCTCCATGGGTCAACATCATCATGTGGGGTTTGCATGGCCCTGTACTGCTCCAGATGCCACACTCCACTGAATGTGCATTAAACATTCCTAATCACACAGATGTGTCATGTCTATGGTCTTTCAAGTGTGGAAGTATGGATGAATGTAGGTTCAGTGAATTCCTCTTACCTCCATGTGGCTCATTTGATAGAACTTGGGTCACAGGGTGACACATTGCCGAATGCGGTCTGGGTGGCGCAGACACAACAACAGGGACACAATCATTAGTTACTGTTATATTCACCCTATGCTATGTGTTGCTGCCCAGGTCGCGCGCTGAGCTCGCGCTGCCTGACTCGGTAACATGTCCAGTGTTCGGTCCAACGGCTGTTAGTTGCCCGTTTGGTCCCGATCTTGGTGGTTGGGTTTTCCTACGTCTTTGCTTAAATAAAGACCCTGATCTACACGACATTGCCGTGCCGCATGTCATCATTTTTACAACATTTTGGCGACTTTGGCAACAGCTGAAGGCGGAAGGTAACGCGAGAAAGGAAAGTCGAAGTTCGGCGGGGAAAAAGACGAGAGAAAGGAAACCCAGCCAAAAGAAACATTCGCGAACCAGAGGAAGTGGATTAAAATTGAAAAACAAACACGTAAGCCTCTAGAAAAGGTATGTTACAAATCGCTCACCGTGAGGGGAACTAAAACTGTAGCTGTATTCATACAAAGCGTGACGGAGCGTTAACTGTCTGCATTCAGCCCGTCAACGCAGGCGACAGCGCCCCCATGGTGCCACTGATTTAAAGGGGAAATCACCGAGACAAACAGAAAGGCAATACCAGTGAACCCCACCATCCAGGAAATAAATTTAAAAGGGAAACGCACATACAGAGACAGTGCATTTTAAACAAATACCGGCAAACAGAGACAGTGCATTTTAAACAAATACCGGCGCTATTCGCACGTTCGTAACCGTGTGTCAAGCATCCACAAGGGAACTGGACATATTTGTCATTAAAGACGGTCCAATTTGGAGAAGAGCATAATTTACAGTGATACACTCACTTGAAAGTCATAGTGTGTCACGCGCTTACAGTGTAAACAACAGTGACACACACACTTTAAATTGGAAAGAAAATACAAACCTTACTGAGTAAATTTCCTCGCTAATTTATGGTTTTATAAGATTTATGTTAAGCATATTTACAAGTGTTACTCCTTAGTGTTCAATATGAATGTAAGCAATGCCATTCAAGCCCCTGTCCCTTTTCTAAGTGCCCCGGGTGAACCGTCCATGGAATGGGATGATTGGTGTGAGGCATTTGAAAATTACATCATAGCCTTGGACGGTACTAAGTTTTCTGCCATCAGGAAGAAAGCCTTGTTACTGGGTGCGTTAGGAAAGGAGGGACAAAGGGTGTTTAAATACTTGCCAAACCCACCTCTTGACATTGATGATGTCTACAAGGATGCTCTTTTTAGACTGTATACTAGGTTTGCTAAGCAGGAGAATGTAGTAATGCGCAGGCACAAATTTTACACTGCCCCACAAAGGGAAAATGAGACAATAGATGAATTTGTTTCTAGGCTAAGAGAACTTTCTGTGAAATGTCAGTTTGGGAACATACAAGATGAGATGATTCGGGATCAATTAATTGTGCAATGTTTTAGTAAGAAAACACAAGAAAAGTTGTGGGCAGCTAAAAACCCCACCCTCACTGAAGCAACTACTATTGCTAAGGTTGCTGAAGAAAGCGATAGGTGCATGAGGGAACTCAAAAGAATACAACTGGGACACACAAGTAGTCAAGAAGTTGCAAGTTTGCAAGCAGATACAGAAAACATAGGCTTAATACAAGGAAGACAAACGAATAAAGGGGGGAAACCCACAACCTCTTTTAATAAAAATGGGACAACTAGCAAGTTTAAACAGACCACACGGTCTTGTAATAGATGTGGAAGCCCTTTTCACTTAGCTGATTCAAAGAATTGTACGGCTTTGACTAGGGATTGTTTAAAATGTGGGAAGAAAGGGCATTATGCACGAATGTGTAGAACAGTTAGCTCAAAAAAGGTTGCTATGATTGAGAGCGAGGCTACTGATGATGAAGCAGAGGTAATGATGATTACGTCTGCTGGCAGCCTAGAATTAACAGAGGGTATTGTTCTGTCTCGGCCTAAAGCAGATTTTGAGTTGAATGGGATTGTTGTCAATTTAATGGTGGATACACGGTCACTTTACACGATCATCCCAAAGAAATTATATAATTTATCTTGCACCGGATCGATTCTAGTGAAATCCGACGTCACTCTAAGAGGTTATCAAGGGGTGAGCATTGGTGTCCTTGGATTCTTTGAGGCCAATATTAGGTTCATGGGGAGAGTCACTCAGGGAAAGGTGTATGTATCCCCACATGGTCCTGCAATTTTGTGATGGCTGCACCAATATGAGCTTAATATAAGGGTGAACCCAAGAGCTGATCCACCTGTAATGTGTGTAGAGAGTGAAAATGTGTGCAATATAGTTCGTGAGAATCTAGAAGCCATTCTTAAAAAACATGAAAATGTCTTTAATGTGAAATTGGGGGAAGCCATTGGGTACCAACATGTTATTAAAACCAAGAAGAGTGTAGCACCTGTGAAACACACCGCAAGGAAGATACCCCTATCTGCAAGGGATGAGGTCAGGAAGATTATCAAACAGTTATTGGAGGATGACATAATTGAACCTGTGGAGGCCACACAGTGGTTGAGTCCAGTAGTGATCACACAGAAACCGGACAAATCCTTGCGCTTCTGTGTGGACATGCGAAGTCTCAATAAAGCCGTGATAATGGATAGCTTTCCACTTCCAAACATAAATGAAATTGTCCTGAGTTTGGGTGGAGGAAAGATTTTTTCAAAATTGGATCTCCGCAGCGCATACCACCAGATAAAGCTTCACCCGGACTCGAAGCAATTTACATCATTCATCACTCCGGAAGGCACATACCAATTCAAAAGACTTCCCTTTGGCCTTTGCTCGGCAGCAAGTGCATTCCAAAGAATCATCACAGATGTCCTCAAAGACATTGAAAGGGTAGTATTTTTCCAGGACGACATCTTAATTTATGGTTTGAACGTTGATGATCATAATATCATTCTAGATAAAGTTTTCGCTGCTCTTTCAAGGGCTGGGTTAACTTTGCGAAGGGAAAAATGTGTATTTGCAGTTGAGGAAGTAGATTACCTGGGGTACCACGTGTCTGGCCTTGGCATACAACCCAAAAAAGACCTTGTAAGTGCAATATGTAATGTGTCCGAACCTGATGACAAAGACAAACTAAGGTCTTTTATGGGCATGGTTGAGTACTATGCAAAGTTCGTGAAGAACTTTGCTGGAAAGGTAGAACCCTTACGAATTATCATGCGAAAAGGAAAAGGTTTCACTTGGGGTGCAGATCAGAGAAATGCTTTTTTGTTAATCAAACAAAACATCTTGGATGCTAACATTCTCTCAAGTTTTGTGCAGTCATATCACACCATCCTCACAGTTGATGCCAGCTCTGTTGGGATTGGTGCGGTCCTAACACAAAAAGGGGGTGGTAAACAAAACACTATTGCGTTTGCTTCGCGTTCCCTGACTGAGACCGAGAGGACTTACTCAGTCATAGAGCGTGAAGCATTGGCAGCTGCATGGGCAACCCGGTATTTCAGAGTGTATTTATGGGGGATTGCGTTCACACTCAGGACGGACCACAAGCCTCTATTGAAGGTTTTAGCCCCTGGGGGAATTAGAAATTGCTCAGGGAGGTTAGCGAGACTTGCTGTTAGTGTTCAAGAGTTCACGTGTAATGTAGAATACTTACCTGGTTGGTGCAACAGTGTTGCGGACTGTCTATCCAGATTACCCGACACTAAAGAGCTGCCTAAAGAACTAGTGACCGAGAATGTGGTCGCGTTCTTAGATGACTTAGAAAGTGATTTACCCAGTTCTATATCTAGGGGAGAATGGATTGAGGAAATGAGAAAGGATCTTGTCATGGAGGGTCTAATCAAGATGTGCAAGGAAGGGGTGTCAAGGCAAAGTACGGTCTCACCTGCTCTTAGGCCTTATGTTCAATTACAGGATGAGATTTTCCTACAGGGCGAGTATATCCTTGTGCGGGGTGAAAAATATATACCTCCGGTATCCCTTAGACCCCGCATCATTGCCTTGGCGCATGAGGGCCATCTAGGCCAAACCCTTACTGGTAAACGTATCAAAGCTGACTTCTGGTGGCCGGGGGTAGATGCGCAGGTGAAGAGTTGGGTTGAGCAATGCCAGCTGTGCAAGGAGTCTGAAAAGAGGTTACAGGTTTGTGCGGGTAAGGATGCCATGGGGAAAATTGTTTCTGATGATGGTGTGTGGCAGAAAGTCTGTATTGACTTTATAGGTCCGTTCCATGACCTATTAGATTCTGAGAAATTCGCCTTGGTTTTGGTGGACTCAACTTCTAGGTGGGTGGAGGTTGCCTTCATGAAAAGTATCACTGCTGAGTCCACTGTCAAGGTACTTGATGAGATATTTAGACGTGAGGGGATTCCCTCCATGGTTTTAACGGACAATGGCACGCAGCTTACCTCAGCCATTATGGAGGATTATTTTGTATTCCTGGGTTTGAAGCATTTGCGTACTTCGCTCTACAACCCACAAGGAAATGGACTTTGCGAGAGGATAAATAGACTTGTTAAGGGCACCATGCAGCTTGCCTTAGCATCAGGCCGCTCAGTACAGAAGGAAATTAAGGAAATGCTGTGGGCATACCGCACAATGGTTCATAGCAACATGTCCGTGACACCCTTTGAGCTCATGAGGGGGAGGGCAGCGGGTACGAAACTAATTCCTACCTGGCTGCATGAGAAAACAAACAAGGTGGGGTGTAGCGTACCGGAAAAACGTGTCTCTACTAAAATAACCGAAGGGGACCTAGTAAAAGTGAAACCTGGCGGTAACCAGAAGATGTTCAACAAATTTAGGGGGCCCTACCAAGTAAAATCGGTAGTTGGCAACTACATTAGGTTGCAGAATGGCCAAACGTGGAACCTCCGCCGGGTGGCACTTTATCAGAAAAGGGTAAAGCCGGTTCCCTCTGTGCAAATCTCTAAGAATGTTGTTGCTGATGGGCCTGGCAGACCTCTTCGCCGCAGGGTTGCTCCTGCTTATTTAAAGGATTATGTGTAATCTTGTTTGTTTAAGGGAGGGTGTGGGGTTGAATGGCCTGTTTTACATGATCCTGCATTCTCAAGGGAAAGAAGGGTATTCAATGCTGCATTGTTTTACTTTGTGTTTCACCTGTTTTCTTGCAAAAGGTTGCTATAAGCCTTTGTCCAATTTGTTCTGTTGCATCCTTTTCATTCTCTGTTTAAGGAAAGGAGATGTGTTATATTCACCCTATGCTATGTGTTGCTGCCCAGATCGCGCGCTGAGCTCGCGCTGCCTGACTCGGTAACATGTCCAGTGTTCGGTCCAACGGCTGTTAGTTGCCCGTTTGGTCCCGATCTTGGTGGTTGGGTTTTCCTACGTCTTTGCTTAAATAAAGACCCTGATCTACACGACATTGCCGTGCCGCCTGTCATCATTTTTACAACAGTTACTTCTTGTCCAGCCCAGTACGGAACCACGCCCAGAGCCCCGGGGTCTTTGGTCACACCCTTACACTGGACTGGCATATGCCAGGCCAGCCCACTCCGCTTATGCTCACGGGGGTGGGGTGGGGGGGGAAACGGCAACGCTACATGTCCCAGGTCTTCCCTGTAGTGATCTGCTGGTCATAGGTCTAGTTGTCAGCATGCCACAGCCACTCCCTCAGGGCTGGTGTACACCCACACCACACCCATCCAGCACACGTGTCACATGACATGTGACCCTGCCAATAAAAAGGGCTGGACGCACGTGCTCAATGCCATTTCCACTCTCTATCTGGGTGTATCCATGTGGTGTTCATGTAGGAATGAGGGCCTAGGGCCCTGAAACATTACATTCTCCCGGGTCCGGAACATGACATGATAGCGTCCGCACCACGATACTCAATCATAAAGGGTCCATGACTTGTGGGGCACAGACTTGGTGGCACCGGATGCACTGCAGCCGGCACAGGCACACCGCCAAGAGACGATGACATTTGGTGTATTGAGGTAGCGGCACCTTAAGTGCTGAGCGGGTGTGCAGCCTGCGATGATGCCCCGTCCTGGCGCTCCAGACTGTTCATGATTTGCGTGCCCTGCTAGACCGCAATGTAGACCTGAGCCAGAGGGCAGCGGGAGGGGCTGGGGTGCAGCTGCCTGGGTGGGCAGGGGCAGATAGGTCATGATGTTGTGTGCAATTGTATGTACATTGCCATACAGGTATCTGGACTCTGTTTCAGATGACATATCTGTTTCAGATGTGGGATCTGGTGAACTGCACTACATACCGGCACGTGGCTGGAGAAACACCGGTGTTAGCAGGTGAGCAGTGAGGCCTGGGTGCGCTGTGTTGGTACTCTCTCTCCCTGTCCATCTCTTCTCTTATCTGTGTCTCTCTCCCCCTCTCTTTCCGTCTTTCTCTCTCTCCCTCTCTTTCTCTCTCTCTCTCTGTATCGCTCTCTCTCCTTCACTCTCTCTCTCTGTCCTTTGATGAGCACAAGTCACACCTTCTCATCTGGATTTTTGTCTTGCAGGCTTAGACCTACAGATTGTCCAGAGGAGAGCCGCCATGTGTCTTCATTTCTGTTCTGTGTTTATTTGAATTCATTTTTGTTTGTTAATGTGAAGGTGAATGTGTAATGCTCATTTTTGTGATGACACATGCATGTCACCAAATGTAGTTGTGCGACATCAGGCGGATTATTTGGTACATGTTTTGTGTAGTTGATGTGGCATGTCTTTGCCTGGTGGGGGTGGGTAGCCGGGAGGGGCAGTCCGGGGGGTGGTGACGGTGGGTGTTGTGGACCTTTTGGGGCTCGCAGCTGCATTATTGTTGGCTCCATGGCATCTGTTGCCCTTCACGTGTGGCTCTGGGCTGGGCTTCCTTTTATGGTGGAGGCTGTCATCCGACTTTACACCAGGTCAGAGCAGGTGTTAGTTTGCTGCTACTTAGGCGCCTTATTGCCTGTTTTGGGTTCTTATCGCCGATCTGGCTGGTCGTTGACAATGTTGCGGTGTGGTGTTGTTGCGGATTTTGGCACGGGAATGCCTACTCTGCATCTCATTAGTGATAGTTGCTGAGGTCATCTGTGGTGATGTTTTTTGAGTCTATCACAGGTAAACTAGTGATATGGGCTGTTTGCACCAGCGTGTGAATTGGGCGATCTATTTATCGCCACTTTGGCTGCGATAAAGTGCAGTTAACTTGGCGATAACTCCTTGAGAATATGTCCCATCATTGTGAGAGGACGGCAGCCAGCCTTGTCTTGTGGTAACTCCTACTGTGCAAAGCTGGATTCCGGGGATTAGTTCCAGAGAATGCGGAGGCAGTACATATTCAACATTTAAATTCCCTGAAGAAAGCATGTTATGTTTGATGAATTGCATGACTGGTTGAAGGGGGTAAAACCCTACTCAAGCAGCAACCACAATCCTTGTCACAGCAAACTCCAAATTAACCTCTGCTCTACCCTCTGGTAGCTTGGCACAGAGTAGTCAGACTAAACGTAGAGGCAATGTGTAAATTATCTATGCAGCACTTCAAATAGTAAAAAATTGAAAACACAACGCCAAAAAATTCCTACACCCATTCGGGAAATGGAGTAAAATGTAATGAACAAAGTCACAAGTTTAGGCCAACCACAATGGAGGCTACAGGAATTCAGTTAGGCCTGCTGAAAAAAGAATACCTTAGGTCCTTGTTGTGGAGCGTTGTGAGGTCCCGTGTCAAGAATGCATCGTGCAGCTGAGGAGCTGCAGAGTTGCAAAATGAGGTCCTGCGTAAATTGGCGAGGATTCCGTCGATGAGGGCTTTCAGTACGAGTTCGGCATCAAGACGTTGGTTCAGAAGAGCTGCAAGGCTGTGTTGCGAGTGTGTATGACAAGGTGAAGTTTCGCACAGCGGCAGTTCTGATGCAGGCTGCGAGGTTGATGCAGAGTTCTTAAACTAAGAGAATCCTAGCAGCAGAGGCAATGTGTCAGTTCTGCCTTGGTTTGTGCCGCAACCCAGAGGAGACTCATTGGTTCTGCTAGATCCACACATGGGCTGGCAGAGCACCTTGAGGCCAACTTCCAAGGATCCAGGACTGGGGTGGCACCAAATGGCATGGTAGGACTCACAGATAGCAGTGTCCAGGTGCTGGGTTTGAGGTTGTTGGAGCCTTCTGTCCCTGAGGCCAACTAGCCTGTGGAGTGACTGTGGGTTCCCCAGGATCAACAGATGCAGGTCCAGTCCTTCTCACCCAGGCAAGAGGGCATCAGGCAGCAGGTCAGCACGTCAGGCAGCAGTCCTTCAGGGAAGCAGCCCAGCAGAGTGGCAGTCCTTTCAGTAGTACAGCACTCTTTCTTTCCGGCAGAGTATCCACAGGTCCAAAAATGTGCTAACAAGTTGGTGTCTGAGTTCCCATATTTATACCTCAGCCTTTCTTTGAAGCAGTAGAAGCTTCTAGAGATTTCCCCTTGAAGTCCACAAGCACCCTGCCTTCCCTGTCCTGGCTCTAGACTAACTACAGGAGGTGTGCAGGCCTTTGTGTGGAGGCAAGACGCAGCCTATTCAAGTGTAAGTAGGGTTGTGCCCAGCTCCACCCTCCCATCCTGCCAGAGATGGTCCGCCCAGGCACCTAAGCTCCCTATTGTGTGTGACTGTCTAGTAAAAATACAAAAAGCTCAACTGTTAACTACACCCAGCCTTTTGACGCAGAGACAGACTGCAGGCATTAAAGGTCTTAGGTTGGAAAATACCAACTTTCTACATGTGGCATTTTAAAAATTGTAACCTAAAATCCAACATCAGCATGAAAAAGCATTTTTCATTACAATTACAAAGACACTAATGATGAATGGTTACCTCTTCCCATTTGGAAATGATCACTTATTAGGTATATGTTATCCTATCGGAGAGGTAGGCCTTGCCTTAGTGATTTAAGAGGTTTTCACTACTAGGACATGTGAAACTAAACAGTACATGTCCCACTTTTTAAAGACACTGCACCTTGTCCTTTGGGCTCTCCAGGGCCAACCCTAGGGGTGACTTACATGTATTTAAAAAGTTAGTTTTGGGCCTGGCAAAAGGTTTATTTTGCCGGGTCAACCTGTTAGTTTAAAAACTGCACACCCAGGCTGCAATCGCTGCCCTGAGCCATGTCTACAGTGCTACTTAATTGGTTACACAACAAGTGCTGCAGGCCCACAAGTACCATTTAATTTAAAGTCCCCGGGGTCATGTAGTGCCGCTTTAATAGAGACTTACAAGTACTGAATATATCAATTGAGTATAAGTCAATGCTATCATGGTTTAAGGGGCGAGCACAAGCACTTTAGCACTGGTTAGCAGTGGTAAAAACTACTAAAGCAGCAAAAATGAAGTCAGTAAACAGAAGGGTTAACGGCAAAAGGTTAGGGTTAGGACCACATCAATGCTGCCAGGCCCAAAATTAAGGATTTATACTTCTCATAGAACAAGAATGTTTGTTTAGGAAACACCCAAAAATTAGATTATGGTTAGAAACGAAAAGACAATTTTTTGTAATTGTCAAGGTGTAGTTTGCTATGCAAAGTATAACTCACATTCTGGCCATATACTACTCATTACCTCACACACAATATCACCACTGACATCATTATTTACATCAACAGACTGTGTGAGCATGAAGCAGACACACACATTAATTTACCACACTGTATACCTATGAGAAAAGTAAAATAACTCAGCAATATCAGCATTTAATTTTGAGGAGAAGGATTGAGCATTGAATTAGGTATGGTTTGCATGCTGTTGTGCGAATTACAGATTTGTGGAGCAAACTATAACTTGCAAATCTATTAACCAAAGCTAGCCATAACTTTTGTTTTTTGATCTAACATTTGCTTTTTATAAAGCGTTCCTTGAACATAACCAACCATGAGCAGCTAGTCCCTGCTGTCTAACCCTTCAAAGCAGGTCAGGCACTACATCCATCACGCAGCATGTGGCCAACCCCTGACTCATAAGGCCTACAGCTCTGTGCAGCAGTGTTTGGACACAGGGCCCACACCTTCTGAGTACAGCCTTCGGCTATGTGCAGCAGGGTCTGACAGCAGGGACTGGACTGTGGCCAGTCTCTGTTCCCAAACTCCCAACATCCCTGTGTGGTCATTTGCCAAGTGCAACACTAGACCTTTGGCTGGCTGTGTGCAGCAAGGGTTGACAGCAGGGACTGTCCTATGCCACTGGACTTTAGGGCACCTGTCAATTTCGGTGTTTTCTGAGTTTAAATTGATATGCTTCAACTCACATTTTCACCTAACTATAACACCCCTTTAACTTCTTTTTTTCAGCATAAAGTAAGATATTACCATACCAATATATATATATATATATATATATACATATATATATATGTCCAACCATTGCTCCCCACGCAGCCCCGAGGAGCATTTAAGCGGCACACCCAAAACTGAAGAAATCTCCTTTAATCCGATTTGCAGCCAGGGTTTCACATATACAGCCCAACGCGTTTCAACTTTACGTCTTGATCACGGGCATTACATAATCACGACTGCTGAGAATCCCACAGGTAAGTTTAATTAACATTGTCTCAAATAGCACAATGCATCCTGGTCTCAGTAGTCACCTCCATTGGTCATTTCTTTTCGTGAATCCTGTTTGGATGCAAAAAACAAAAAACAATCACAGAGTTCAGTTTTGTCCCGCCCTGAGCATGAATTTTGAAGCTCAGCCGGGCCCTCTAATGTCTGCGTGGGGAGCAATGGTTGGACATATTACACGGTACAGCCCAGTGCCGGCAGAAGCGGCATCACCTCTACACAGACATTAGAGGGCCCGGCTGAGCTTCAAAATTCATGCTCAGGGCGGGACAAAACTGAACTCTGTGATTGTTTTTTGTTTTTTGCATCCAAACAGGATTCACGAAAAGAAATGACCAATGGAGGTGATTACTGAGACCAGGATGCATTGTGCTATTTGAGACAATGTTAATTAAACTTACCTGTGGGATTCTCAGCAGTCGTGATTATGTAATGCCCGTGATCAAGACGTAAAGTTGAAACGCGTTGGGCTGTATATGTGAAACCCTGGCTGCAAATCGGATTAAAGGAGATTTCTTCAGTTTTGGGTGTGCCGCTTAAATGCTCCTCGGGGCTGCGTGGGGAGCAATGGTTGGACATATTACACGGCACAGCCCAGTGCCGGCAGAAGCGGCATCACCTCTACACAGACATTAGAGGGCCCGGCTGAGCTTCAAAATTCATGCTCAGGGCGGGACAAAACTGAACTCTGTGATTGTTTTTTGTTTTTTGCATCCAAACAGGATTCACGAAAAGAAATGACCAATGGAGGTGACTACTGAGACCAGGATGCATTGTGCTATTTGAGACAATGTTAATTAAACTTACCTGTGGGATTCTCAGCAGTCGTGATTATGTAATGCCCGTGATCAAGACGTAAAGTTGAAACGCGTTGGGCTGTATATGTGAAACCCTGGCTGCAAATCGGATTAAAGGAGATTTCTTCAGTTTTGGGTGTGCCGCTTAAATGCTCCTCGGGGCTGCGTGGGGAGCAATGGTTGGACATACATATATATATATATATATATATATATATATATATATATATATATATATATATATATGTATATATATATATATATATATATATATATATATATATATATATATATTTATTTTTTCAAAGTAAAAGGGCTCCATCTGGTAATCCCTCGCCTATTAAGGGGTGGCTCATGTCCGGTGGAGCAGCCGGTGTAAATATTCCTTCGAAAACGGTGTTCCAAATGAGCACTCGGGCAAAAGAAACCACAAATCACGGAGTTAGTCCCAAAAAGTAAGGTTTATTCCACCATAAACCCGACGTGACGTGTTTCTCGCTCCAAAGAGCGCTTGATCACACACATTGTCATTAAAGTTTCGGCTATTTGACCCCGTTGTAGCTGTAATAGAGAGAGGACTGCGAACATACAAGGTAAGTGCCATTTTGAACTAGTACACAGTGCATACAGGTACTTTAAAAGTTGTCAAATGCATAAACATATAATCTCATTGTATAATACATGATTCATGATGCAATGTTTCAAGCATCTCTATTAATTACCATGTTAGTATTGTGATATCCTGTCGTTGTTTACAGAATTATTGTCATTTATATCCGACATTCGACGAGTTCAGTGACTCATGTATTTAAATAAATTTAAGACAGGAAATACCGGCACTGTGTATGTTCTAAATACACTGCTCTAAGTCGTGTGTTAGGAAGTGCTGCGTATTGTGAACCAATCACCCATAAGTTACGAGCGTGGTTAGCTGCTTGCAAGGGCAGAGTCTGGCGTGTTATGATTGTAGTGTTGGTGTGCACACATATACTTCGACCTGATGGTCTTCTTCAATTAATTCTGTTAAAAAATTACTTTAAAACGAAAGAGTCTTTATCCAAATAGATTCAAATCTTTTTATTTCATGATTTTCTTAATCTTCATAGATGCAAATTAATTCTTTGCAGATCCATATCACTTTTAGATTCCACATAAACCCTATGCATTTCGGGTCATTTACGACCCTTCCTCAGGGGTCTGTGTATAGAAGAGACAAGGATACTTTTGAGCCAGCCTCATTAATACATAAACATTTGTCAAAAAACATTCTGCGAATTGTTATAGACAGTGTAGTTGGTTATCTAACTCTTCTAAACAGTAAACATGTCGGAGTCATTACACAATTTTCATTGAGCCAAGGAAAGCGCCCGAAAATTCAAAATTGTACCCTTCGAAATTGTGTTTTTCTAAAAAGATTCAAAGATGACATAAAACTTCTATGTTTGCTGTAGGTACATAAGTTCCTAACAAGTGCGTGTACTTTAAACAAGTAATTACAAACGCCGGGGGGAAAAAACACACTGCGGCTTTCACATAGTTACTTACAAAAGTGGAAAGTGACTCGCGCCTCGAAGTTCGGCCAATCTGCATCACGCTGCCAGCGTTAGACCTGTTCTGGTTTATATCCAGTTACTTGATTGGGCCACGGCATGACCACGTGATCGCGGTCCCACCGAACCGGCATCTTAAATATCTATACAAAAGTATAGATTATGGTTAAACTGTTATTTATGTCAGAAAAGGGCAAGGTGTGATTATTAATATCATAATCGTAGTGTAACCAATTAATTGTAAGATCGGTTGAAAGAATCGTAATGTAAAGTATGTGTAGATGAACCGGTAATGCAGTAACATAAATCAATCAAACAAATCTATATTATAAAACTGGAAAAAGGAAATTTAAAGGTCTTAGAACTGCAAACGAAATTGCAATATTCAGGTTAGGGTCGGCCATCTTGGAATGGGCTAGAATCTTAGTGTTAAAGAGGTACATTGTGTGTGTTGTGCAGAGCAATACAATATTACAATCCTAGTGATTATTTACAAAAAACATGATAACTCAATCCTGTCATTAAGTCCTTCGGGCTGTAGACTGCCCATTTTACGAATCCAATAGTACTCAGATCTCAGTCTTTTTTTATGTACATCAATGTCTGGTTGTGGTTTAATCACCTCCAATATCGTGAATCGAAGTTGAGAAATGTTATGTCCTTCTTTCATCCAGTGCTCTGCCACTGAGGACTTTTGATTCTTTTGCCGTAACAGAGATTTCTAGCCCGAGGTTACCCCATGTGGGTTATCAAAAGAGCGATAACGAAAGTGAGACAGACTAACCGAGAAGAACTACTGTCTAATAAAAAAGATCAAGAGAAAGAAGACTCAGAGAGTGATGTCGTCAGAATCATTCTTGACTACAATGGGAACTCTAATCAAGTTAGAAAAAGTATAGTGAAGAACTGGCATATTCTCAAAAGTGATCCTATAATAGGTAACACCCTTCTGGAACGACCGAGTATCACCTACAAGAAAGGAAGGAATTTGAGAGATATGCTTGTCCATAATGACATTAGTGAAAGGGCAATTCCCAGGGGTATTGACCTTCATGGCTTTTACCCCTGTGGACATTGCAAAGCATGTGCAAACAGTCATATGGTTAAAGAATACTGGAATCCCAGTAGTAGAAGGATGCAACAAATCAATCAATTCCTGACCTGCACCACGATGTTTGTAATATATGTGTTGGTCTGTTCATGTGACTTGAAATACGTGGGCAGCACAACACATATGGCTAAAAAAAGAATACTGGAACACACACGTGCGATTAGCAAGCAGGACAAACAATATCCCATAGCCCGTCACTTTGAATCTAACCATTTCTCAGACCCCAGTAAATTATCATATTTTATCATTGAACACGTGAACCTGAATCAAAGAGGAGGCAATCACATCTTGAAATTGAGGCAGAAAGAATCTAGATATATAGTTGGGTTATGTACACTTCACCCGAATGGGCATAATATGGATGAAGAATTAAGTGTACATTTGCATGAAGAATGAACCATTGGTATTGATGATGTATTTCAGAAGATTGCTATTCGTTTCCTTTTCTCTTCTATTAATGTGTAATTACGATTTCTTCTTTTCTTGACTATCTCACAGGAAGAAAGGGAGGGACGTGGCCTCAGACCTGCGGCACCTGTACCCTACTCCTTTCACTGTGGTCATCTTCTACTCTTAAACCATCTAGGAAAGTATTTGGATTTTAATTGTTTCTACTTTAGTTACATGAGCACTTTTTGTTGATTTTTTAAGGACTATTGTTGATGGGAATGAGTTATCTAGCCCTAGTTTCGCCTGAACTCTAATGTATTTTAGAGAATACTGAGACAATTATAGTATACTCACCAACCAGGGTATGATATGTAATACTATAGAACACGTAATATGTTGTTCGTGTGTTTAGGAATGTCTCTAGCTGTTTAATCCATTAATGAGTAAACACACTACGAGATGTGTGTTTGGGAATGTCCCCAGTTTTCCATTCCACTAACGAGGAAATACACCACGAGACCCACTACAATGTGGATAATATTAACATGTAAGGCACTTACGTATCGTGACCATCGGAGGGGGTATATGGAGATTAATGCAGGGGCAGTACTTTCATACATGTCTGTTGACATTAATCAATACAGTCTTTGCAAGCCGTTCCGAACAGAAACCATGGCAACACTACAATCATAACAAGCCAGACTCCGCCCTTGCAAGCAGCTGAGCACGCTCGTAACTTATGCGTGATTGGTTCATAATACGCAGCACTTCCTAACTCATGACTTAGAACAGTGTATTTAGAACATACACAGTGCCGGTATTTCCTGTCTTAAATTTATTTAAATACATGAGTCTGTTGCTGTGTTCACTTTTTTCTCCTTTTCGCGTTTCGCCGCGAACCACGGGAACAGACGTCAGACACTGTGAGCGCGCACGCACGCGAGCGTCCGACAGGTGAGGGGAGAGCGTGGCGGAGCGGAGCAGAGCACGGGTGGTGAGCAGGCTGCAGGCTCGGCGGCGGCAGCTGAAGCGGAGGGTGTGTGGGTCAAGGAGACCAGAGGAGGTCGCGGGAGTCAGCGGGAGACAGCGGCAGTGACTGTGGGCCAAGTAAGTGGCTTGTACGACTTTACTGGTGTCAGTGCCGGTCCGGGTGCGTTCCTGAGCCAATTAGGACTACGGTTGCTCTGAACAGCTCTGTACAGCTGGGCCCACAGTCTGCCAGTCTCTACTGTGCCTTTTCTGTGCTTTTCCTGCGCAGTGCCTGCCCTTGTCCCCTTCATAGGGGGCTCGTGGTGGAAGCCAGAACCTTGAGCCCTTGGTCTGCTGCTTGCTTTTCACTCCTGCTTGCCTCCTGCTTTGCCCTCGGTCCTTGGTCACTGGTCTTCAGTCCTGTGGTCTGGGCCTGGCCTTGACCTCTCCCCCAACCACCTTCCTTGCTACCTGCCCAGGCTGTTATCCAGCCTTCTCTATCTGCCTCAGCCTCGGGCCTGGATTTTACAGCTCCCTAGCCCCTAGCCCCTGTATTGTGCTCTGCCTCCCGTCTCTGCTCCCCTCCCTTGTCGGCCTGCCGCTCAGGGTGCCCGCTCGCTAGCTCTGGTCAGCCCTGGTTCTGCTCCCCCCGCCCCCCCGCTACCCATTGCCATCACCTCCGGCCCCACCGCAAGTCAAGACTTGGCCCGTGCTGGCTCACTCGCCACCCACCCACTCACCCCCCACACCTCTTCCCATTGTGCCTTCACTTGGTTGTGCAGGCCTGGGAGTTGTGGGGCCACAACTGGTGTGGGGGCTTGGGAGTCCGCCCTTGGTGCCGAGTCTCAGAAGTGCGGATAGGGTCTTGGTGTAGGGCGAGGGGTCGTGTTGGGACAAGGAGCGCGGGGGGGTGCCTGCGCACCATGCTCATTGTCGATTGCCTTAGTCGGCTAGGACAAGACAAGATTTAGCGTCCCTGGCTTCCCGAGCCCAGCGCTAAGCTGCTCCGTTACATCTTCGTTACATCTACACCTGACCCCTAGGACTATTTCTTGGCACGGCTGCCAACAACACACCGGACGACAGGAGATCCACCCGAACCAGTGCCACAACTCATTAACCCTGACCCAGACTCAGAAGGGATGAGATCTGGGAAAATAAGAGAGGCACCAGCCATATTAAGTCGGAAAAAATTAAAACGATTGACCACAGACGTGGGGGGTGCCCCAGTTAGCTCCATGAGTCCACCAACCTCCATGGCCACACCGAAGTCCACACCGAAGGACTGTAATTCTAAACCCAATGGAGGGCACTTCAACAGCAAGATGTACTCACCCTCTCACTCTATACTTCAGAACGCTTCAAAAACCTCTTCTCTTTTGGAATACTTTAAAAAAGCACCCAGGGGAGCGAAGTACCCCACATCCCCCCAAGCCCGGAGGGAACCAACCTTCAGCATCCTACCGAGCCAAGTGAGCACTCGCCTACACTGCCTCAATCACCAATCAATAAATCTGTTTTAACACCGGACGTTTTTATTTTTGGACCATCAACCAATGACCACGACACGGCCTTGGAGTGCTTTATGAGGGCAACTCAAAACACCCCACCAACCCATCAATCTTCATCAAGTCAGCATCTTCTCTCTCATGTCATCTGCAAGCAAGAGTCCTGTCCCAAAGAATCATTCTCCGAGTATGCCACCCACAATTTTAGCACTCAATTACAGCTATCGTCGCAAGTAGAGAACCTTGTAGCCATGTCTCCACAAAACTCTCTTTTAACTTTTCCACAAATCCATACCCAAAAAGACGCAGTGTTCAATTTGGAAGTATTCAGCCCTTGTTCACCCCAGGGCTCAAGACCCCCTGAGGGCAGTTCAGAGTCAACCGAACTTCAACTGCGACCACCTTCACCTCCTGCAGAGGTAATAACTTTCCCAAAGCCTCCACAAAAAGCAGACTCAAATGATCAATTGCTATCGGACCTCTCCTTCTTTTTTAAAAACCCACAAACTACACCTAAGTCCAGATCATTACCTGACCTAAACCAGGATGACGGAACAATAACCAGCATTTGGCCACAACTTCTTCAAACTTTTCAATCTACAGTCACTGCTTTAAACTATCACTCAGACAAACTGGATATGCAGGTGGACCTATTGAACACCCTAGCCCTATTTACAGCAGGGATTGACAACAAGCTGGAAAAACTGAACAACTTAATAACAGGAGTGCAATCGTCATCTAAACTAGTTCAGTCTGTCTGTTGTTGCTCGCCTATCATTGACTCTCTCTCGTCACTCCCAGTTTTTTTATCTACTGTAATCAACAAAGTTAAGCTGCTGAAGGGAGACCGAGCAATGGAACGCCCCGACCAGTTACCTCAGAAATCCCAATCGCCCAACCCGGAATTGGTCGACCCCTCAACCACGTCCGCAACCGGGCCCTCAGTGACCGGGGACCCACGACCTTCCCCAAATCAGACCGACCATCTCCAAGACTTCCCCCAAGAACAAGGGCATCCATCTCCTGCGGCTCTTAAACCACAGTTGGCCATAAGGCCTCAGTCAGAGAGAGGGGACACTCATCTCACCAGTAATAACGCGGTAGAATCTCCCGCCAAATCAGCTGCTGCTCCAGCTCTTAACCCTGAAACATCTCCAGTCCCCTTGGTAGCTCGCAGCAAGAGAGAACGAAAACGTCTACGTAAACAAAGAAATAAACTAAAACTAAACCCATCAGTGGACTTTCCCAAACTATTCCCACTGTTCACAACTGCTGATAATAAAAAGGTCACAAGTGTCCCGGATCCACCACGGATCCCAACAGGCATTTGTCAAAATCCCTTAATGCCCAAGCTAGCCTCAAACGCCAGTCAACCTACTTCCATGCGGCATCTGGATCCAAAGGTTTCAACTGAGGAAACAGAGGCTCCTGACTCACAGTCCGGGACTGAAAATATAAGGGGCACCCTTAACATCCCACCATCATTGAGGTTGACAGACACGTCAACCCAACAACAATCAGTTTCCCTTTCAAGTCTCTCTTACTCTGAAAAATCAAATACTAGTCCCATCCCCTCGAAAGTCTTCTTTACCAATGTTTCAACTGCTCCTAAGGAACCCAAGACATTTAGCCAAGGTCCCCGAGATTCATTACAATACCATCAGGGTTCAGACTTAGGCTTTCGAGTTGAAAAGCCCACCCTGCCAAAGTCTAGCCCCATCACTCAGAGCGCCAAATGCGACCTTCAACATCACAAAATACTTCTTGTTCCGGAATACATATCAAAAGGACAGCACGATATCTTAAATAGATCAAATATAATTAAACTAGCAAACGGTGCCCCGGGGCTTGAGGTATTGACAACTGACGAGATAGAGTCCATTGAATTCCTGCCACCAAGAGGAGCTCAATCCTCTGAGCCTACTTTGATGACATTTAGATCTGACACATGGCCTCGACTATTCTTAGCCCAAAAGGGCACCTTTCAGCAATGGGGAATCAAAATTCAGCCTTATTCTACTCCTGGCTACCCCACAGTGCTATCGCAGGCCCCAGTCACTTCGACAAGATCATCTGGTGTAAAAAACGGGCCATACTCTATTCTAAAAAATGCCTTAGGCACATCTCAACTGACTGAAAACCCATGGGCCAAAGCCCCCATCACCGAAAAAAACCCAGATTGGGGATGGCTGCCGGCCGCCTTGTCCGAAAAGCATCAGTCTGACCACCGGGATACCACCTTGCACTTCCAAACTGCAACGACTCGGCTCAATCAAGATCTCAAACACCACCGCCTATAACTCTTTCCAACTTTGACTCGCAGCCACCTCTTACACTGTGCTCATGGAACATCAGTGGTCTCCATCAGAAAACAACCAATTTGGAGATGCACAATTTCATTTTTGGGCATGACCTAATAGCCCTCCAAGAAACATGGGCTACTCGAAACTGCCCAGTGATGGGCTTCATGGAACATTGGAAACCTGCAACTAGAGTCTCTACCTATGGCCACCCTAAAGGCGGTTTATCGATCTACGTCTCAAACAATCTAAAAGGCCCGATCGAGCAACTGAATTTTGAGGAAGACTGGTTACTCGGTGTAAAAATCAGCTCATGGAGCAAACAGCGATTGCTCCTTCTACTAAACGTCTACATTAACCCAAGTACACGTTCGAAAAAGGAGCATCTTACACGTTTAATTAAAATCGTGTGTGACCTGGCTAGTGATTATCCTCACTCGGATTGTATGATCACCGGAGACTACAACACTAACCTCTTTCAGGGAAATCCCGCTGATTTCGAAGGGCTCTCTCCATTTACATCATCAGAAATAGAGGCACAGTCAAAACCGCCAAACCAAGCATACTGCGGCCTAGGAGAGCTCTGTGTGCTGCAACTTTATAGTGCAGGTTTTTTGGTAATGAATGGGAGATCTTTGGAAGACACCCCACCAAAGTGGACCTGGACAAATGGTAGCAAACAATCTTATCTTGACTACACCATTTGTAATGCAGCCCTGTTGCAACACTTGGGCAATTACAGCATTCACCATCGAACGGAAAGCGACCACCGCCCACAAGTCGTTACTCTTAATGCGAAGCCAACCTATCACAATACTGCCCCATCAACATATACAGGAACCTACATGGAAAATCTAAAACGACTTAGATGGAGCGAAGTTATTTCCGTCAATGTAATGAAGGAATGTGTGACCTTTACAGCAGGAGACCCAGACTTGGCGGCACCCCCCACCGAAACATGGCCCACTTTCTGCTCCCACTTGATAAGTCTTTTTCCGTCTAAACAGCACCCCCACAAGGCCTACATAGGCCCTCAGTTTTCGATCTCCAGTCAAACTATGGCATTAAAGAAAATGAGAAACAAAGCCCTGCGCTCTTCCAAGAAATTCCCAGAGAACTTCGAGCTCCTGAACACGTATAAAGCAGTCCAAAAGTCATTTAGGCTGGCTCAACAAAAAGACCAACGCCTCCACTTGGATCAATTTTGGTGCCAATTACTATGGGAGAGTAAAAACCGCAATTCAAGAAAATTTTGGGCCTTAATCCATCGCCAAAACTCGGGTCCGCTTACTTCCGGGAGCGCAAACATTTCAGAAGCGGACTGGGCTGCTTTCTTGACCAACCACTTTAGGGCTACAGAGGGAACGGCCTCCACTGACTCAGGCATTTCCGATGCGACAATGGTAAGTCAGAGTAATAGATGGAATACCCCCACTGAATTTTCGGAACTTCCGAGGGTAGACTTGATGATATCGGAAGAAACGGTGACTAAAGTCCTACTCAAAGCAAGATCTGATGGAGCACCTGGCCCAAATGGCCTACCACAAACCTTATTTAAAACAAATATAACCCTCTGGTCGGGGTACCTAACCAAGCTTTTTAACTGTGCACTAAGCAACTCAACCATACCGGACTCTTGGCGGGGCGCGATAATCCATCCTATCTACAAGTCAGGGTCGCATGCCTCTCCAAACAACTATCGATTAATTGCTCTTTTAGACATTGAGGCAAAACATTATGCATGCATTCTACTGGAGGAACTGCGATCTTGGGCAGAGCTGAAAAACCTGATTCCAAGGAACCAGACAGGCTTTACTGCAAATTCGGGCACCACGACCAACTTATTGACACTGTCTATAATCATTGAGAAAGCACTTATTACATCTAGGGCTGTTTTCAGCTGCTTTGTAGATTTTAAAGCCACCTTTGATCGGGTCCCCAGGGCTGCTCTATGGGTAAAGTTAAAGAAATGGGGGATCCCGGCTAAACTTCTGGACGCCATAATACAATTACATTCAGGCACATGGATACAAGTGAAGCTGGGGTCTGGCACACATATCTCTCGGAAAATCATGACAACTAGAGGCGTCAAACAGGGATGTGTGCTGGCCCCATTACTTTTTAACCTGTTTATAGCAGACTTACCAGCCACCCTCGAGGAAACAAACAGCCACCCACCCAAGATCGGTGGCGAATCAATTAGTAATCTCCTATATGCAGACGACTTGGTTCTATTTAGTCTCACCCGGGTAGGTCTGCAAAGGCTACTTAACAAATTAAACAGCTACACCACTATGAATTCCTTAGAGGTAAACCTAAAGAAAACCCAAGTGGTAATCTTCGGGAGAAAACGCAATCTGGGAGGCGGATGGCTATATAATAAGATGAACCTCACAATTGGAAAAACATACAAATATTTAGGGGTCAATTTTGACTCCAGGGGTTCTTTTGCTAAACAACGCAGTGAAATATCACTAAAAGCCATGAACCTTCAGGTGACTTTTTCTAGGCTCTCAAAAAAATTGTCCGGTCCAAGTCTATCTCCATTACTGGAAGTTATGAGAGCAAAAATCGGGCCAACTTTGTCGTATGGCATTGAAATATTTAGAGGAAAACTCAATGCTAACCTAAATCAACATGTGACCAAAATCTATAAAAAAAACCTCCACATGCCTAAATCTGCTTCTGCAGCACAGATCAGATTAGAACTGGGTCTTTTAAACTACGACTTTTTTAATACTGGCTCTTATTTGAATCTGTGCCACAAACTAAGGCAAGCAGAGCCAGATACTCTGGAGTCACTACTCTGGTCAGATATCTCTCAGAAAAACCCAGGGGGGTCATATGGCTGTTTTTTCAGGGATGCAGTTAACCAACTGTCAGTGGGCGAACTATGGGATCTCAACCCTAGCAAGGCCGTTTTTAAAACCAGTATCAAGAAACGTACCCGACTGAGGTCTCGAATGGCTGACAAAGCTCATTTTTCTAAACGCAAGCATGCCTGGGCAATAATGAATTCTTATGGGCCGGCCACTCCCCTCCCCTATCTGTCTTGCACTTATCCCTTGTATTTAAAGCTTAGCTTCTTGGCTCTTAGACTGGGTGACTGGCAATTTCTAAAGGATTTACCTCACTGGCGTCGTATGTCAGAGGATGTAATATGCAGGGGGTGTGGTAAGGTGGCTGAGACTTTAGAGCATGTGGTCTGTCTTTGTCCCGCAATTGCGCTACAGCGCAGACGAACATTGAAAGTCGAGTGGAATAGGCTGGGAATCAGGACCTGCAGGCAGGCAGTAATTGCAGCCCTGAATCCAGAGAACACAGTTTTAAACATAGGCCTCACAACTCTTATACGCGACGCATACCGCAATTTTACTCAATAACGGGCAGTGCTGGTCAACGTTTCTATCTTAAAGGTATACAGTCTACTCTAAACCGCACTTTTGTTAAATGCTGCTATAACTGGTTATACTTGAATGCGTTTTCCTAGAACTAGCTGCTAATAGTTGTCTCCTGACTGTACCCATCAGCATAACACCGCTATTGTTAAGTCTTCAAATTTCTTTTTTGCCCAAACGCCATTTTGGTTACAGTTGCTGTGCATATTTTGCCTTTTTTAACACATAACGTTACTGAAGTCCGTAAATGGAATTCGAAAGTTTTAATGTATCTACTGTTTTTATGCTGTGCTATTTTAATAATTTGTACTGTCGTTGGTATCTTCTGACCTGTACTTTTATAGATGTTTTATATCTAAATAAAGTTATACTTTACTTGTACATGAGTCACTGAACTCGTCGAATGTCGGATATAAATTACAATAATTCTGTAAACGATGACAGGATATCACAATACTAACATGGTAATTAATAGAGATGCTTGAAACATTGCATCATGTATTATGTATTATACAATGAGATTATATGTTTATGCATTTGACAAATTTTAAAGTACCTGTATGCACTGTGTACTAGTTCAAAATGGCACTTACCGTGTATGTTCGTAGTCCTCTCCCTCTATTACAGCTACAATGGGGTCAAATAGCCGAAACTTTATTGACAATGTGTGTGATCAAGCGCTCTTTGGAGTGCGAAACGCGCCACGTCGGGTTTATGGTGGAATAAACCTTACTTTTTGGGACTAACTCTGTGATTTGTGGTTTCTTTTGCCCGAGTGCTCGTTTGGAACGCCTTTTTACGAAGGAATATATATATATTCACTGAAAAAACCATAGGTTATAGACCATATATAGTTAGGAATTAGCATTTACAAAACCTTGAAAATTCACTGAAAAAACCATGGGTTATAGACCATATATAGTTAGGAATTAGCATTTACAAAACCTTATTTTACTCACACAAAACCATTGAAATTCCATATATAGTTAGTTGCACTAACTATATATCGTGCACCCGCAATCCACTGCTGATCATGTCACATATTACATCATTCATGACATGGTCAGTGACATCACTGATGACATCTCAAATGACATCACTGATGACATCATCCAGTGACTGTGTTTCTGTAAAGTTTAAATATGTTTTACATATTGAAAAATTAGTAGATGTAGAAGTGTCTAAATAAAAGATTTAGTAGGTGCGTGACTGACTGTATGAGTGAGTGATTAAATGTGTCTCACTGAGTGCATGGGTTAGTGACTAAACTGTCTTAATTTGTGCATCATTATGTCGGTTGTTCTGTAAACTGCTGCATGTGTTGATCAGTAGCTATATGAGTAACTATATGGGTTATTGATTGATTGTCCAAGTATTTGTATGGGAGACTGAGTGTGTGTGTGGCTGACTGGGAGATGTGTGACTCTGTGCAGATCAATGTGTTCTTGTATCAATGATTGTATAAGAGAGTAAGAATGTGTTAGTATATATTTGAAAATGTAAGGTACTCTATGTTTAACTGTATAGATTAGAAAATGGAAGTGTGATTGATTCTTTACAGGACTGACTAGGTGTGTGAGTAACTCCATGGATGAGTGGCAGAGTGTGAGTGTCTGTATAGGTGTATGAGTGCATATGATAGTGTTGTAAAGATGAGTGATTGTATGTATGAATGATTGTATGGGTGAATGAGTGAATGTGTGTGTAGACATAGGAATCAGTGAGTGCGTATGTAGTAACTAGTATTGGTGTGTCAATGGTTTAAAAAATTATATTCTGTATTTAACACTGGGTGTAACAGAGGTTATATTAAAGTGTGAGGAGATGCATTGTATTGTCACATGAATGATATCATCAGTGATGTGACCATTGATGTCAAATGAGATGTCATCAGTGATGTCATCAGTGATGTCATTTGAGATGTTATCAGTGATGTCATTTGAGAAGTCATCAGTGATGTCATCAGTGATGTCATTTGAGATGTCATCAGTGATGTCATCAGAGATGTCATCAGTGATGTCATCAGTGATGTCACTGACCATGTCATGAATGATGTAATATGTGACATGATCAGCAGTGGATTGCGGGTGCGCGATATATAGTTAGTGCAACTAACTATATATGGAATTTCAATGGTTTTGTGTGAGTAAAATAAGGTTTTGTAAATGCTAATTCCTAACTATATATGGTCTATAACCTATGGTTTTTTCAGTGAATTTCAATGGTTTTTTATTAGCAAATATCAAAAGCTTTAAAATGTCAAGTACGTGGTAGGTAAAAACATTTTTGTGTTTATGCACGCTGATGTGCTTTCAACGCTGCCCCCCCTCTTTTCTTTTAGGAGTATTCTCTCTTTACAGATAGTGAAGGGTAGGTAACGCAGGCCTTTGCCCCCGTTGTAATCCGTCGTGCCTGCTTCCCTCTCCATTTGATTGATTGTTATCCAAGCATTTACTGTTTTGGAATTGGTTCTCTTTGGTTCATTCTCTATTTACAAACAAGCACAGAGTCGCAATATTCTGTTTAGTCTTTGCAGATAGTGAAAAATCGTTAGAAAACACAAAAGGAATCAAGCAAAATCAGTAGGCCACTAATGGGATCTCTTTTTGACCTAGCTAAAATAGAAACATTAGGAACAACCCCTCATGAGAAATATGAAACTAGTGAGAGGAACCGAGCTCGACGCCATGATGGCTGCAAGACAGCTCGGCTCCGCCGCCCACCCCGCCCAAAATAACGACAAACCCTATGCAAATATTAAAAATATATACAACACACCAGCAAAGTAACAGGGTAAAACGTTTTATTAAATAACTATTTACATGGCAGCCTGCTGCAACATCGATCCAAATGCATGCCGCCGTTCCCGGGATTTCTCCCCGACTACTCTGCGGCCTACGAGATGGAGAGGCTGGGGCGTTGACTAGGCGGGGCCTCCGGCCGCAACCACAGCACCAACGATCGCTGCTGACGGAGAGGAGCCTTGCCGGTGAGACCGCTGATCTGAAGAACCGCTGCCTGAGGTGCCTCCATGAGCCGCTTGACGGAGGCCCCCGAGGGGCGGTGTGGTGGCGCGGACTCGGAGGGGGCGCTTGGCTCCTGTCCCCTCCCCAAGTCTTGTTGCCCTGGTGTGGCCTGAGATCACCCCCGACATAGGCGGCCGGCTCCCGGGGTCCGGCGGAACTTTTAGCCTTTTGGTGACTCTTCCATTCTGGACCTTGTCCCACAATCCGTTTGACCTGAAGACACGTCCTGCGGTGCCCTGGTCCGACCATCACATATGCCTGCACCAGTAGACGGCGTGGGGTGCACTGGAAGGGAGAGGCGGCACGAACGAGCCTCCCCCACCTCCCCAGGTGGAGGTTTCTCAGCTGCACCCCAGCGCTTCACTCGACATAGGCGGCCGGCTCCCGGGGTCCGGCGGAACTTTTAGCCTTTTGGTGACTCTTCCATTCTGGACCTTGTCCCACAATCCGTTTGACCTGAAGACACGTCCTGCGGTGCCCTGGTCCGACCATCACATATACCTGCGCCAGGAGACGGCGTGGGGTGCACTGGAAGGGAGAGGCGGCGCGAACGAGCCTCCCCCACCTTCACAGGTGGAGGTTTCTCAGCTGCACCCCAGCGCTTCACTCGGCAGCTGAGTTACGCGCACTCTTGCGGCACAGTGCCTCGCTCGGCCAGCTGAGGTGCGCCTGCTCTTGCTATTACAGCGTCTCACCCACCATCCGGCTGAATTGCACCCACTCTTGCGGTACAGCGACAGGCGGCTGCCACGGAGCTCACGAAATGGCGGTCGGCTCCACAGACTTGGGCCTGGCCTGCAAGGATGGCTCTGGGCAACCCTGGAACTCGGACGCTTGACTGCTAGGGCATGGGCCCCATTCCCAAAAGCGTCCCCTCAGCCTTGAAGCTTCTACAAGAGTCACCGGGGCCCCCGACTCCCGCAGACTTCCGGTGGGGAGCGACTGCCATGATTTCTCGCGGAATGGCCACGACGTAGCCACGGGGTGCTCTCATGCTGACGCCAGCTTCAGTCTGAAACATCCAGAAACACTGTAGTATCGCGTTGTCGCGTAATGCGTCATAGGACGCGCCGCGTTAGCGCACCCGATGTGCGAAGCGAGGCGCGAAGCGCAGCTTCCCGGAAGCGATCCGGGGCGCGGCGCGGAGCGCGTAACGTAAGCATAACAGGTCATGTGACTTGTTAATAAAAAATTTCATTGGTTCATTTCACTTTTGGTTTCCTAATGATGTAAGGCTAGGTCATGTGACCTAAAAATGACACTTTTCATTGGTTTAGAACTATTTTTTGTCCCAAATGATGAAAACCCCTCCTTGTTTCCTCACTCTGACTTTCATCTTTGTGAGAGGAAGACCTACAGTGCCTCGCTCGGCCAGCTGAGTTACGCCCACTCTTGCGGCACAGTGCCTCGCTCGGCCAGCTGAGTTACGCCCACTCTTGCGGCACAGTGCCTCGCTCGGCTAGCTGAGTTACGCCCGCTCTTGCGGCACAGTGCCTCGCTCGGCCAGCTGAGTTACGCCCACTCTTGCGGCACAGTGCCTCGCTCAGCCAGCTGAGTTACGCCCGCTCTTGCGGCACAGTGCCTCGCTCGGCCACCTGAGTTACGCCCGCTCTTGCGGCACAGTGCCTCGCTCGGCCAGCTGAGTTACGCCCACTCTTGCGGCACAGTGCCTCGCTCGGCCAGCTGAGTTACGCCCGCTCTTGCGGCACAGTGCCTCACTCGGCCGGTTGAGTTTCGCCTGCTCTTGCGGCTACAGCGTCTCACCCGCCATCCGGCTGAATTGCACCCACTCTTGCGGTACAGCGACAGGCGGCTGCCACGGAGCTCACGAAATGGCGGTCGCCTCCACAGACTTGGGCCTGGCCTGCAAGGATGGCTCCGGGCAACCCTGGAACTCGGACGCTTGACTGCTAGGGCATGGGCCCCATTCCTGAAAGCGTCCCCTCAGCCTTCAAGATTCTACAAGAGTCACCGGGGCCCCCGACTCCCGCAGGCTTCCGGTGGGGAGCGACTGCCATGATTGTTCGCGGAATAGCCACGACGTAGCCACGGAATGGTGGTGCTCTCATGCTGACGCCAGCTTCAGTCTGAAACATCCAGAAACACTGTAGACTACCAATTTAATCAGTTCCGGTGGAGCCCCAACGTGACCCGGTAGGGAAGAACTTGCCATCCCCTCTTTGACTGATGGTTCTTCTTGCCTGTCCCTTCTGTTGTCATTTAACGGAACTTTTTGGACTACTCAAAGGGGTTCTGGTCCGACCGCTGCTTGGTGGAGACATTTTGACTATATTCTGGACCTGCCCGGCCTCGCCCAAAATGACCAGACATCCCTCACTTCCAATTACAGCATACACTCCTTTATCAATATCTTCTTTGATGTTCCTCTTGAATATGTAATTTTGTAGAACCTCCTGCAGACAAACATTCTCGAGGTGACTGCTTCTATTTGGATAATATGTATCCCACATGTTGGCAACTCCTTGATGTGTACTGGTTGCTCAGCCTTGATATCACGAGATATGTATGCAGTTTTGGAGCACATGGCGGGCGGGGACGGGTACTGATTGAACATTTGGACATCCATATTGATATTAAGTTCTGATGTATTGTTGATTACTGTACTATTAAAAATTCGAATTAACGTTACTCATGGTACTTGCCCGGAAATGTATATCTAGATAATTTCATTGTAACTGGTCCTGTCGTACTTTGATTATAAAATTAACGTCCACCGATTCCGCAACTGTTAGACACCTTAATTCCTGCAACCTAATGGCCCGCCCGTTACGTTTTTCTACAGTGTAAATGTCCCCTCATCATATACGATTCCAGTTTGCTCCGTGGCCGGCCCACGTGGTTGTAGGCCCGTATTTGTATACTGACATTTTTGCAATAAACAGTTTTCGAAGGAAGTATGGAATCAGCGTCATAACAATCGTCTAGGTTGGTTGGGTTTTTGAATAATGGCTGTTATTCCCAAACAATAGAAAACAGATAATGCAGACCCTTTGCCTGAATTTTGGATTGATTGAAATTTGTATCCGTCACACCTGCCCTTTTTCCAGAATTGTTAGAAAATGGTCGACCGTAGCTTAAGGTATCTGCCGAATGTAAGGTGTGGTATTTTGTCCCATAAAATATGACTAATTGAGAAACAAATACACGAAGAGGGAACTCGAATTTAGAGACAAACAAAATGAAACATTTTTTTGCATCATAAGAAGGGGAGGATATGTTACACAGAAAAATAATGCGAAAGGGATAGCCAAGATCTGTTGTATCACACGTTCCTGCAGCTAGTCTGATACATGATAAGTAGAAGCTTTTTCGTGTTTGTGCGCGCTGACATGCTCTGAATGCTGTATCCCCCCCCTTTCTTTTCTCCTCTGTAGGTTACATCGGAGTTCCGACTGAAGAATGGAGTGGACATGGACCGCACCGTGCTCCATGTAGGGAAAGACATAGACAAGCGCTGTGAGATATTGCATGGAGTGCAGACCATCACTGGGAGCGTGAAAGATTGTATGGTATGAATGTGCGCATGGGCCCTGATTTGTACCGTTTGAATGAGTATGTGTGGCGCACGACTGGGTCAATAAAAGAATGCTTTTTGTATGACTGAGGCGGTGATCGAACGGTTAATGGAATGAGAAAAATAAGCCCGAACATGGTATCCGCATGTGAAGGACGAAAAACAATATAGCACTTTCCTTACTTAGGAACGACTCTCTCTGGAGCTAGTGAATGGGAGAGTAGCCTACACCAGAAACTTTAAGGGTTATTTCAGTACGACGAACCCGACCCCAACCGATATCCCAAATGTACACCCAAAATAATGCGCACCAGTAAGTCAATTTATGTGCTGACTAAATAAGAGAAGTTAAGTCGGCTCCGCCGCCCACCCCGCCCAAAATAACGACAAACCCTATGCAAATATTATAAATATATACAACACACCAGCAAAGTAACACGGTAAAACTTTTTATTAAATAACTATTTACATGGCAGCCTGCTGCAACATCGAACCAAATGCATGACGCTGTTCCTGTCGAGGTAGCATAGGTGGCGGCCTAGGGGTGGAGGACCGTTGTGCAAATAGCCCGGGGGCGACACCACGCGCAAAGGCCCGTCCCCGCGGTCAGCTGCAGCAGGGCGAGCCTTAGCGTTTCACTCCCCGGTCAGCTGCACCATGACTGCCATTGGCGTTCCACTCGGTTGGATGGCCGGGGACCCGCTCCGGTGGCCGGGGTGAAGAGCGGCTGTTGCTGCGGAACGCTCAAAATGGCGGCCGACTCCCCGGATTTGCGCCTTGTCCACTAGAACGACTCTGGTCTACCCTGGAACTCTAATGGACTGTGGCAGAGCGTCCAAAATCCACAAAAAACACTACTGCCAACTCTTCAATAACGTCCATCACCCAGCACCGCATTTCCAAAGGAACAGCATAGCAAGCTTTCGTGGCCTTTAGAGTTTTCGGAAGCAGTTTCCCAAGACCATCACTGCAGCCATTGCAATCCAACAGAGGAACTTTTCCCAAGATCGGCATATTACCAGGGCTGCTGGTGTAATCGGGGCTCTTGCAGCCATTCAACTTAATTGAAGCTTTCACAATGACAAACCGCCCACTGAACTTCATGCCATGACATTTACTTATAACATTCTGCTGGGTCTTCGCCGAACTGAAGTCTATAATTGCAAAGCATTTCATTCTGCTTGCCTGCTCACTCTTGAAGATGTCCTCTCAGTTTTAAAGGTTCTACGAGAGTCGTTGGCCCTCGACTCCCGCGGGCTTCCGATGGGGGCAACCGCCACTGTTGCTCGACTATCCCCCATGGATATATCGCTGCCACGGGTGTCCGCCGCCTTATCCACATCTGGTGCCGTGAGGGAGGCTGATTCAGTGCATCGGCGGAGGGATACGCCTGCTGTCCCGCTCTCCGGAAGTGGCCACAACATTGTCACAGGATGGTAGTGCTCTCATGCTGACGCCAGTTTTTGTCCGAATTACTAAGAGACACTGTAGACTGCCAACTTGATCAGCTCCAGTGGGACCTCAGTGTGACCCGGTAGGGAAGATTTTACCTCCCTCGCCTTTGAGTCATGGTTCATGCTGCCTGTTCTTTCTGTTAGCGCTAACAAACTTTTTGAACTGCCGAAAGGGATTCTGGTCCTGCCGCTACTTATTGGAGACATTGAACTATACTCTGGACCTGCCTGGCCTTGACCAAAATGGCGCCAGTATGGGAGCGACTTGCAACTCCTTATGACGTTCTAGTTACTTAGCCTTGACGTTATGGGGGATGTATGCGGTCTTTGTGCACATGGCGTGCGGGGAAGGGTACTGACTGGGCATACGGACAACCCTATTGATGTCGATTTTTCATTATTGATTATTGTATTATTAAAGCTTCGAAGTAATGTTACCCATGATACTCGCCCATGGTGTGCGTATGGACGATTTTATTGTAACTGATCCTGTTATTATAAAATCAACCTTCACTGATCTGCAACCGTTTGTCACGTTTAGTTTTTTCAATTAAAAGGCTCGCTTGTTACATATTCCTATACCCCTGGCTTTTGACCCTTTCCTACGCGCGGTCTGTACTACCGCCCTCGAGCGATCTATGTAATGAACAGACTACCATTGCCGAGACACAAGGGAATGCATCTCAGAGAGATAAGTCAAGTACGTGGTAGATAAAAACATTTTTGTGTTTATGCACGCTGATGTGCTTTGAACGCTGCCCCCCGCCCCCCCATCATCATTTAGATTACCACCGCCCATTGCACAAAAGCCTACCGGGCGCTCCCCCCGCCAAAAAAACGTTTTTTGGGGTTTTTTTTGCCCCGCGGGGCCCTTTTAAAGCCTCCACATCAAACCTAGAGGGTGAGGGAGGATCTACTATGCCCCCTTATGGTCATTTCCCCCTTTGTTTTGGCCTCCTCTTGTCTCTCGATCCTACCGAGAGACAAGATGGCGGCCGCTCCGGACTGTTTAGAATGTTGACAGACACCGGAGAGCCAATCAGCTTCGCTTCGCAAAGTTCCGTTACGCGTCAAGTACGCGAACTGGAGCGCTACCCGGAGCGCTGTTACAGATATATATATTTTTTTGAACGTTAATTTATCAAAATCCACTGGAGCACATATATTGAGACCTAGCAAAGGCACATCGGGCTACCAGTCCCTACAATTTTGCCAAGTTTCGTGCAAATCCATTCAGCCGTTCGGGCTAAAAGTGAGGCCAACCGCCCTATGGAAAAATGAATGGGAAAAACGTGTTTTGGGACCCCCCTTGTTTCTCGGCCCCCCCTTGACGAAACCCCCCCAAATTTTCAGGGGCTGCTCAGAAATAAAATGTTCCATTTTCCTGAAAATTCCAGCCAATTCCGTCCACAAACGCCAACGTTATTAGACATCGAATTTTCAAAAATCCCACAGAGAAAAAATCCTAACTATATATACCTACTGGCGACCGCCAGTAGGTAATATATATATAAATATATATACAAATAGTTACTCACAAGCGCGATCCAGCAGGTATTCCAGTATCCCGCTAAATCACTAAATTGTAACAGTGTTATTTTACCGCGGCTCTGCAGGGCGTTTCCGTGTGATTTCAACAAGGACGCAAAAGCGCTCTCACCTTTTGTTTTCTTCGTGAAGCGCTGCGTTCCAAACAATCCAATTTCTTCACTCTCGTGTGGCGGAAATGCCCTTTGCAGGTCCCTCGGGGAAATTAATATGAGTTTTGAGTCCCAGTTCAACAGCGGACGTTTTCGATGACTCTGCCCGAAAAGCCGACCTGCTTTTCAGTGCCGATGTCAATTTCAGCGCCGTACGTTGTAAATCACGTTGTGCAAACCGGGAACCTCCGAGGATGGCCGGGTGCCGCCTTCTTTTTACTTTCAATGTCGCCACCAATACGTTCTTTAGAGGGCGCACACTATCACGGTCGGTGTCAGACAGCGGGGATGAACGTATCCCCACAGACAATCTTCCACCAAGCAAAAATTATTGTCTGCACACGTCCAAATGCTTTATATAAGGGTTTTATTCAGGAGACTCACATAGCCCCATTCACCTACGCGTTTCGACCGCAGGTCTTGATCACAGTGTTTACCAGTCAGTCATAAGCTTTTATTCGATATGCAAGATATCTTATAAGCACACTTACAATACAATCATTTTCATTTACAAAAAAGCATCACTTAAAGAAGTCAGATTAGACAAGACATTGCTTACCACTGGTCCATTCTCCATTTCACTTTTTATACTATTACTCCCAATCAGCCCATAATGAGGCACTATGGGAGATGTAGTTTTTAAACAATTTGACACAAGTTTCAAAAGAATTTTTTTCTCCACATTATTATCTCAATAATTATACTTTCTCTCAAGTGTGTAAAGGGAAAGTAGGAAAATCATAGGAGGGGTAGGTGCAAAGGTCGGTATTAAAAGGCAAAAATATAAAATATTTTTTCAAGTCCTTTTTCAAACCTCAAATTCGGTAAGCCGACATAAGTGGATTATTTATCAAAGTTGAACATCTAATACCACTAAAGTACAAATTATATTTACAGGCTTAGTGCCATAAATCACCTCCTACTGAATAGTCCCAAATTCCATTGATTGTTATACTGGGCTCAGTGCCCTTCGTAATAAAATTGAGAATGAAATGTAAATGATTATGAAGAAAGATTGCCTACAGAAAGAGTTTTCAATTCAAATATACCACTTCAAATATAGATCTCTCACATATTGATACTGGTCCCTAATAGTCTAGTCACAGTTATTAAAGATGAACATGCATCTCATCATCCATATTCAAGCCTCTCGGTGCCTTAGTTTGGAACCGTATAATTAAACGCGATTCCAATCTTCTTAATTGCAATTTGCGATTGCCCCCTCTTTCATTGGGGAGTATCGATGCTAACCCACTGTAGCGTATGTCTTTCCAGGTTTTTCCAGTGTGTGTTGACATATGCTTGGCTATAGCGTAGGACATGTCCCCATTTTGGATTGCACGGATGTGCTCCAAGATTCTTTTGTGCAGCGGACAGGTCGTCATCCCAATATAGTTCTTGCCACATGCACATGTAAGGATGTAAACTACATATGTGGTCTTGCAAGTTATTGTCTGTTCTATGTTGAATTTTTTCCCATGTGGATCCATTAGAAATTTCAGGGATGAACCTACTGTACATGCTTTGCAGACAAAACATTTAGTAAAGCCTTTTTGTTGCAAGGTCAGCCAGTCATTTTTCTTCTTCAACTTGAAATGACTATTCACTAGTTTATCTTGCAATGAAGGTGGTTTCCTAAAGGTGACCAAGGGATGTTCACTCATTTGGTCACCAATGTCAGGGTCTTTTTTGATGATGTTCCAGTATTTATTGAGAATCCTTCTTATGTTCTGACTCTCTTTACTGTATGTCATGATCATTCTGATGGGTTCCATTTTAGATGATGATTTCAGTTGTTTTTGTTTTTTATCAATCAAAGTTTGTGTTCTACTGAGTTGTCTAGCTTTAAGTTCTCCTTTTTTGACATCTGTATAATTGTATCCACGTTTCAGGAATCTTTTAGTTGTCTCATTGTATTTTCGGTTCATTTCATCTGGATTTGAACAATTCCTCTTCATACGTACGAATTCACCGTATGGTATACTCTTTTTTAGGGTCGTTGGATGAAAGCTTTCACCATGTAAAACACTGTTCGTGGCAGTGCTTTTTCTATGAACAGTTGTTTCCAGTTGCCCATTTTCTATGTATACCTTAGTGTCTAGGAACACTACTTCTTTTTCATTGATGACCGATGTAAATTTTAATCCCAGTTCATTGGTGTTCAGTTCGGTTAGATATTCATTGAATTCGTTCTCTGTGCCGTTCCAGATCAGGAACAGATCGTCTATGAAACGTAGCCAAATTATTATTTTCGATGTAAAGCGTTCATTTTCTTCTTTCCAGGCTATTGTTTTTTCCCAGTAGCCCATTGCTAGATTAGCGTAGCTAGGAGAAAATGTCACGCCCATGGCTGTCCCACATTTTTGGATGTAGTACGCTTTGTTAAAAAGAAAGACGTTGTTATGGAGACATAATTTAGTCATTTCTTTGATCATTTGCCAATGTTGGAACTCTTCCAGTGGTTTCTGTTTAAGGAAGTAGTCCATGGCAGTCAGGCCCATTTCATGTGTTATCGATGTATACAAGGAGACTACATCTATGGTGGCTAGTTTCTATTCATCAACCCAGGCAATATTCATCAGATTCCGCAGGAAATCTCCTGTATCTTTGAGATGCGATGTTAGTGTGGGGACAATTGGTGCCAGGAAAGAATCAACGTAGATGGAAAGATTCTCATACAATGAACTACAACTAGCTATTATGGGTCTGCCCGGCGGTTTCTTTAAAGTTTTGTGTACTTTGGGTAAAAAGTAAATGGTGGGCATCACAGGATCTTCATTAGTCAAGAATTGCACTTCCTGATTTGTCAGGAGCCCCTTGTTTTCCCATTCGGTCAACTTGAGATTTAGCTCAGCTATTAATTCATTGATAGGGTTTTTTTTCAGTTTCTCATAGTTCTTAATTTCAGTTAGTTGACGCATAGCTTCTTGTATATAGTCAGTTTTTTCCATCAGGACTATATTTCCGCCCTTATCGGCCGGTTTGATTTCCAGTGATTCATCTTCCATTAGCAATCTTAAGGCATTTCTTTCCAATAATGACATGTTTTCTTTTTTCCCCGTGTGTTTAATGTTTTTCATTTTTTCAAGATCAGTATTCACTAAATCAAAAAAAAATATCAATCTTGTTTCCTGGATGTAACGTGGGACAAAATCTCGTTTGTTTCTTGAATTTAGTTTTTAGTCGTTGATTTGTAATTTGGCCCATGTCAGTTAGTATTTGACTATCTGTCAACGTTGATTCTTCAATTTCGTTAGCTAATTCGAAGGCTGTTCGCATCGCCGGAATTTCGTTAATTGCGATGCGTGTTTCATTGTCAACATTATCATTAGAAATAGGAGTGCTAGTCTGTTGATTTTGTCTTTTGAAAAATTTGGCCAGTTTAAGTTTCCGTGTGTACTTGTATAAATCAATTTTTGTTTCTACAGGATCATAATGTTTTTCCGGGCAACATGTTAATCCTTTATTCTGTAGATTTTCCTCTGCTCTTGTTAACACATGTTTTGAAAGATTTATTATCAAGTACGGTTCTGGTTCTTCATTGGCTTCTGTTAGTTCGTTGTTCTGTTTCGTAGGGTGTATCCCTTTGCTTTTTCCTGAGCCTCTTCTGGTTTTCCGTCGTTTTGTTTCTTTTGACTTTGTTGGCCCCTTCCCTTTTGTTTTGTAACTGGTTGTTTCTGGCCTCGTCCTCTCCCTCTCCCCCGTCCTCTTCCTCGTCCCCTTGCTTGTTGTTGCTCTAGATAGACCATTTTGACCTCGTCTAAAAAAGGGGTCCTGATTCCAGTTGTCTCTTGATCTTCATTTTCACTCCAATCTGTATCTGATTCACTCAGAGTTGTATTTGCAATTTCCACCTGAGGTTGTGATTTTAGTTGAATTTTTATTTGGTCAAATTTTTTAGCAAATGTCAGGATTCTGCCACATGAGTAATCTTGTTCGTCTCTCCTATATTTGCGTTCTTTTCTTTCTTCTATTTCATTCTCATGCTTATCTAAGACAGTTTCCATATCTTTTCTGAGCTTCTTAGCTTCTTCATCTTTACCATGAGATACGATTAGAGCTTCCAATTCAGATATTTTCACATGCAATTCTTCCACATCAATTTCAGCATGTTTCACTATAATTCTTAACATGTTGGCAGAACTTTGCATGTTATTATTTCCCCAATCAATGAGCATCTGTGGGCGTGTGTCTGGGTGGTTTGGGAGGGTGTATATTCTCAAGCCTCTTGGGACCATTTTGCATTCCAAATATTTCCTCAATGTTAAAATTTCCCAACTTTTAGATATTTCTTTCTTTAATAGCCTTTCAAGTTTCACAAACAATTGTTTTAGGGTCATGGAGTTTGGATTAGTTTCCTCCGTTTCTTTCCTGGTATTATCCGTGATGTCTACTGGTTTTTTCCCTTTTTGGAAAGCTGTTTCTGCACGCAGTGCACGTTTATTTGCTCTCTCTTCCATTATCAAAAAATGAACTTTATTTAGTCACTTGTAAAATAAATGTTCCTTTGTGTCAACTAATACAATTAACAGTGTGGCTGGGGAAAAGTTTGTGTTTTAAGTCAATCCTGACCCTTTAGCAAATGGACAAATAGTTACTCACAAGCGCGATCCAGCAGGTATTCCAGTATCCTGCTAAATCACTAAATTGTAACAGTGTTATTTTACCGCGGCTCTGCAGGGCGTTTCCGTGTGATTTCAACAAGGACGCAAAAGCGCTCTCACCTTTTGTTTTCTTCGTGAAGCGCTGCGTTCCAAACAATCCAATTTCTTCACTCTCGTGTGGCGGAAATGCCCTTTGCAGGTCCCTCGGGGACATTAATATGAGTTTTGAGTCCCAGTTCAACAGCGGACGTTTTCGATGACTCTGCCCGAAAAGCCGACCTGCTTTTCAGTGCCGATGTCAATTTCAGCGCCGTACGTTGTAAATCACGTTGTGCGAACCGGGAACCTCCGAGGATGGCCGGGTGCCGCCTTCTTTTTACTTTCAATGTCGCCACCAATACGTTCTTTAGAGGGCGCACACTATCACGGTCGGTGTCAGACAGCGGGGATGAACGTATCCCCACAGACAATCTTCCACCAAGCAAAAATTATTGTCTGCACACGTCCAAATGCTTTATATAAGGGTTTTATTCAGGAGACTCACATAGCCCCATTCACCTACGCGTTTCGACCGCAGGTCTTGATCACAGTGTTTACCACTGGTCCATTCTCTCTTTTCACTTTTTATACTATTACTCCCAATCAGCCCATAATGAGGCACTATGGGAGATGTAGTTTTTAAACAATTTGACACAAGTTTCAACATATATAATTACAAAAGAATTTTTTTCTCCACATTATTATCTCAATAATTATACTTTCTCTCAAGTGTGTAAAGGGAAAGTAGGAAAATCATAGGAGGGGTAGGTGCAAAGGTCGGTATTCAAAGGCAAAAATATAAAATATTTTTTCAAGTCCTTTTTCAAACCTCAAATTCGGTAAGCCGACATAAGTGGATTATTTATCAAAGTTGAACATCTAATACCACTAAAGTACAAATTATATTTACAGGCTTAGTGCCATAAATCACCTCCTACTGAATAGTCCCAAATTCCATATATATATATATATATATATATACCTTCCTCGGTTTTCCAGGTTAATTTCCTTTATTCTCCTTCATTTTCATTTGCCCCACCAGTGTATCATATGCCATCAACTTTTGTTTTCTAAAAAGAAACTAACATCTTTGTCATATGTAATAAGACATATCTGGCATCACGTGTGGATGTATATATTATATCATATATCGGATATCTTTTTTATACATTCTTAGAAGCACTCGCACTTTAATACTTAATCAAAGCTCTGAATTCTTTGTAATTGAGTATATTGAAAAAATAACTTTATATTTAAAACGTTTGATTCACGTTGAAACAAATTGTCCAAATGTAATTTTAGTGATGCAATTTACGTTACAGGGATGAAAAATGGCAACCATGAATTGCCAATACGCAAAATGAAGACTCAGAGTCGAGTCAGCTTTGTATAATAAACAGCAATGAGAGGTTATAGCACAAGAGTACTTTAAATGACGTTCTAGACAATAGGACTCTATGGTCCGGTAGAAGGCTAGGTGCTGAAACACGTAGACCGTCCGTCTGTTTGTTTGCACTATGGTGTAAAATTTAGATCAATAAAAATGAAGTGAAAACATACCAGAGTCTGTAGTGCTGTCGGTATGGGTAGCGTCCTATCTGCCAATGCCATTAAACAACTACTCCGTCATGTTACACAGGACGCATTTCAAAGGCAGTTCCTTCTTCTTCTGAGGTTTATTGACAGAAAGGAGTTACGTGCAGTTCCGGTCTCAGTTCCTCGCTTATTGATGGTGAATTCCACGCCCCCAAATGGGCTCCTCCTATGAGTGATGTGCGGGGCATTCTGGGAACTGAAGTTGTCAGAAAATTCCTGTCTTCGAATAGCCACACTAATTACTGTCGGATACAAAGTTTCAAGCCCACAGATGAGCCTTGGCAAACAGGATCAATCCTCAACCTGTACCTGTGCTCCACAAAAACGTCTTGGTTCAATACCAAGCCCGGTGGTCCCCTAATTCCACGGGGTGGTGCATGCTCCGCAGCCACCCAAATATTCACACTCCCAAGGTTGCCCATGCTAGAGCAGCACTCAACACAGGTATAAGGCTACACGCCTTTATTATCGGTATGGGTAGCGTCCTGTCTGCCAATGCCATTAAACAACTACTCCGTCATGTTACACAGGACGCATTTCAAAGGCAGTTCCTTCTTCTTCTGAGGTTTATTGACAAAAAGGAGTTACGTGCAGTTCCGGTCTCAGTTCCTCGCTTATTGTTGCTAAATTCCACGCCCCCAAATGGGCTCCTCCTATGAGTGATGTGAGGGGCATTCTGGGAACTGAAGTTGTCCGAAAATTCCTGCCATCAAATAGCCGCACTAATTACTGTCGGATACAAAGTTTCAAGCCCAGAGGTGAGCCTCGGCAAACAGGACCCATCCTCAATCCCGTACCTGTGCTCCACAAAAATGGCTCACTTCAATACCAAACCTGTGGCCCCCTAATTCCACGGGGTGGTGCATGCTCAGCGGACGCCCAAATATTCCCGCTCCCAAGGTTGCCCATGCTAGAGCAGCACTAAACACAGGTATAAGGCCACAAGCCACCATTGCTGTTTTATAACCTCTAGCCAGAAAAGGAGCCCGGCATTCCCCTTGTTTGACATCGGTATCTTCCTCATTGCTGCAAATACGCTTAAGGAACAACATTTCCCCATAGGGGATACTATTAATGAGGTGGGCTGGATGCGAGCTTAATGTATGTAACAATGTATTGCCTGCCGTTGGCTTTCTAAACAGGGTTGTGGATAAGCAATTATTTACAATTTTGACCTGCACATCTAAAAATGTTACTTCTTCCTTGCTTATTGTTGAAGTAAATTTAAGGTTAACATCATTTATATTGATTTGTTCTATAAAATCCATAGCACTTTGTTTGTTACCACACCATATGATAAACAGATCGTCTATGAATCTAAGCCATAATATGACCTTAGATAAAAATACTTGTTCAAATTTCCTCATGAGGACCAGCTCCTCCCACCAGCCGATAAATAAACAGGCAAAGCTGGGAGAGAAGCTGGACCCCAAAGCAACTCCTTTTATTTGCTGATACATTTGATTGTTGAACATGAATAGGCTGTTCTCTAAACAAAAAAAGCAACACATTAATTAGCATTTTGTTATGTTGAACAAATCTCATCGGTCTATCAGATTAAAAATAGTCAGCAGCTCTGATGCCATTCCTATTTCTTATACAGAAATATAATGTTGATGAAACATCAAGAGCGATAAGTAAATATTCCGATTTCCACTGTACATCCTTGACCCTTTGTAAAAAGTCACAGGTGTCTTGTACATAAGATTTCAAACTCATAACATGTTCTTGTAAGAAACAATCAATGTATCTGGACTTGTTTTCTAATGGTCCATCACATGCCGCAATAATGGGTCTGCCCAGCGGTCTATGTATGTTTTTATGGACTTTCGGGAAAAAATATATGACGGGTATAGTTGGATGTTCTTTCTTCAAATATTTGTATTCTTCCCAACTGGGAAGAGCAGTTGGCATAATGGCTAGGGTTGTCGACCTCGAATCTGGGGAACTGGGTTCAAGTCTCAACAATGACACTGAACATCCTGTGTTTCTGGGCAAATCCCTTGATCTCCCTGTGCCTAACAAAAATGAATGTGTCCTCATATAATGCAACTTGTGCAATGTAAAGTGCTCTGATACTCAATTGCGCGCTATAAAACTCTGTAAATAAATAAATAAAAAATAAATTTTAAAAAAAGTATTAGACCCATACTCTTCCATGCAAGTAGTTGTGAAAAGAAAAACTCCTGAGTCTGTCTGAATTTTTGAGGGGAGCTTTCTCTATAACAATCTTGATCATTGAGCTTGTTGTAGGCTTCTTTCAAATATTCCTGTAAGGGCCATAACACTATATTGCCGCCCTTATCTGCATTTCTTATAACCACTTTGTTTTCTTTTCTCAATTTATCAATCAGTTGATGGTATTTCCTTTCTTGGTTGGTAGTTTTCATTTTAGATCTGTTTATGGTATTGTTCAATTTCTTAACCTGTGCAACAATGTGCTCATTGAATACATCCAATGCATCCCTAGGCATGATCCGTATAAATTTAGCCTTGGCTTTAAATGGAGTAGTTGATTTAGCGTAGATGATTGGTAGAGCATCTTCTACCTTTCCATGATCTCTGTGAGATGTTGGGGTCCCACTTGTACTTGCCGTGATATCAATCCTCATATCTAATTCTTGCATGTCTTGTAATAAACCAATGTCCGAAACAGTTAAATCAGGAAAATCTTTATTGGTATTGGATTGTTCGGTATTGTTAGTCAAATCATTGGTCATCCTCTGTTGATCGCTATCCACACCGATAATAAAGGCTTGTAGCCTTATACCTGTGTTGAGTGCTGCTCTAGCATGGGCAACCTTGGGAGCGTGAATATTTGGGCGGCTGCCTCGCATGCACCACGCATTGGCACTATGGCTTTGACAAGGACGGGACAAGTCAAAATGCGGCAGCCAGCCGAATAAATTCATTTATTAAGATTCCTGGAGTGCGGGCTCTTTCTTGCGCAGCAGTGAGAATACTGGACATATATATGGAAGAAAGGAACTCTGGGTAGTAGATCAGAGGACAACCCCTTTATATGGTGCACCATAAAACACCATCATCACTCCAAATTTGCCTGTCTCAAACGTCTGTTTTTCTAGCAAAGTTTTTAAAGATAGGATTAGCACAACACCTTCCATGCACAGCTGGAAAGTGACAAAGCCATTAGCATTTTTACTGCGACATCTCCAAGCAAAGGATTAGCAAGTGCCATTCATGCCAAGGTGAAAAATGTCAAAGTCCTTTTACCACTCCAACCACAGTATTACAACTTTGGATTGTTAAAACATCATCCAAGCTAGAACTCTTCGGAGAGGTATAGGATTGTCCAGACCAAGGGGCCACCCAACATTGGTCAAAACAATACCCCTTTAGGCTTAGAGTGTTGCATAAAGTATGCATAAAAGTAAACAAGGAACTCTGGGTGTCCCAAGTTTTATGCACCTAAATATTTCACTGAAAAAAAGAAATGTTAAAGTGACATATACATCACTGGGTATGAACTGTCTCTGTCTTTGCCTCCAGCATTGAATGCAATAACAATGGGTGCCAACCGTACAACTTTCAGTCAGCTGGCTGACACCCCTTTCAAACAACGTATCTAATTCTCTTTTCATGGGGTCCTTCGTTAATAAAGGTGTAGGCTGAAAGCATCCGATTTAGCCTGATTTTGTGCTTCAATCCGAAAAAGAGTCCTGTGTCTCTAAAAAAACACACCTCGTAATTCATAGCGGACATCCTCACAAGAGAGCGGGATTTACCATAAGAACATCTTCAGCTTCATTGGGAATCAAAAGTATGCATAATTCCTACTGATTTCTCCACCCAAGTATGTTAGACCCCTTTTCTGCGATGTAGATCTGCTTTTAAAAGATATCTCCATTGTAGCTATACCTACAAGTGAAATTTGATCTTGATTATACCCTCTTAGATTAATGTTCAGTATCTTCTAAAAAATAGTTGTTTCCACCAAATATCTCAAAGAGCAGTTCTCTTCCAATTAGTGTGTATAGCAAACAAGACTCAGCACAAACATTTATACTATGTCCACGTAATAAAATGAAAGCAATTTTACATTATTTGCCAAAATCAATTTCGTACACACCATTTTTAGTTTTCTCTTCTACAATTTCTACAATGTTAACATTTCTATTGCTTGTCTCTCTACAAAGTCAGATACCCCCTTCTTTCACCATTTCAACACACTACCCCCTTTGCAGGACTGTGATATTATTAGCATGGTGTTTAACGTGGTGCCAACAAAAACTCATGTGAGTGTTTCTGCACAGAGTTGCTCTTAGGTTTTGACAAGCTTGTCTTTTCCTATTTTTTACTAGACCCATTTCATTTCCACGAAATGAGTCATCAGTATATAGCAATATATTTGGCACCTTCAGTTCTGGATTGTGAGTCAATAATTTGGGTTGTTAGCACAATGTACAAGTTGGTCTCCCATTAAAGAATTACTGTTTGCACCTGTTAGACATAGGCGTAGGCATATTTGGCTAAAACAGTACAGCAGTTGTTGAATCAGAGGAAAAGACAGTTATATCCTGTACCTGAGGTTACCATAAAATTGTATCCCCCTGCAACAGCATCAATTGTAAACATGTAGGGGCAACAAGTAAGATACACAATACTAGAAATGCGAAAAGCTTTTCTTCCTCCAGGCTGTTTGAAAGGGTTCAAAGCAAAATTGATTGACAGTGGTTATCTGTGCTCGTGGTTGCAGGTGGTGGGCGCTAGCATTCATTACTGAGGTCTCGGGCTTAGGTTACATCATCAGACTTTGATTAGAGCAATGGAGGGAAAAGCATGAAAGGGAGAAAGATCAGAAATGAGTCACAACGGAAGAAAGTGGGAATGTAAAAGAACCTGCAAGAGTGAGATAAAGATACATTAAGTTTAGGGTACAAAAAGGCATGCGGTTCAATCAAGACGAGGCACTCTCAGATTTCCAAACCTGCTTTCAGCAGCACCAGGGCAAGATCCTATATAACATTATTGGTGTCTGCACTTATTTATTTACCTGTCACATTAAGCACTGTTGTATGATCATCTTCAATCCTACCCCATGGAGGAGAGCAGCAGGAAGAATGGTGATGTTCTAGACTGCCCTAATGAATCTATCCTCTGTGCTCAGACAATGAACTTTCAATGCTTATATATTGGCTCCTGTCATGTAAAACATCCTTAGCCACTTATAGATAATGAGAAATCCAATTTTGAGAGTTATGTCTGATCCGTCAGTCATCCAATTAAATGTAGATGTGAATTTCCTCCCTTTGGGATGATTCACCACCTGATTCACCATAGCCTTGGCAAAAACCCATAACGACTGCAGGGAAGGACAGGAACGTGGAAATAATCATCTCCCACGGTACAATGTAGAAACACTTGTGACACTCCAAAGAGGGACATAGAATTACTTCTCTTTATGATCCAAATAAATTATTTAATCCTGATCCTGAAGTACTCAAAGGATCTGTTGAAGGGTCAGCGTTTTGAAGCTCTGAATATTCGTTCAGGAATTAAAGTTTGAAAATGGTTTAAGAACTCAATTTTTTCTGAGAACCACCAAATATCATGGGCAGTATCCATCCACCCCATCTAAAGGAGGATATCTCTTAATTGCTCTCGTTTAAAGATGGTTGGAAACCCCTGCCATTCCCTGCACACCCAATGGAATGTGCCCAAGAGAGGGTGCTTGGAGACTCGACATGTGATAGGGCTCTTTTGTTACCTAGAGGTGACCATGTGAGCAAACTGGTATTGGCTGGTAAGGTAGGAGGAGAACCAGTGGACATTGCAGGTGTATTCCAAGAGAGGGTGCTTGGAATCCACTCAATGCATCATTTATACACCAACTGCATCCAAAGTATTGCACATTGTGTGCACTGCTTGGTCGTCATTTCTTGAGCAAATGACACACAAGGGTGCTCTGGAAGAGACAAGGTGGCTAAGCTTGGCTCCTTCTTTAATGCATGTGAACATCCAGATATCAGACAGAATCCACGTACATTTTCAGAACCAAAGTGTCTGATGAGATTGTTGCTGCTTGCACAACTTAGTCATTATCATTTTATGGTTTGTGTCCATCTATGTTGCGGGTGGGCGGGCGGTGCTGCTCTGCTCTGGGAGTAGGAGAGGAGTGGTTTGCCCACTCCTAAGTGTGCAATGACTGTTTGGTTGGCCCTCTCAGGCTGCCCAAAAGTGTCATGTGCACTTCCCTGTTCTCCATGCAGGCTGCATTACAGCCTGCATGGAGAACAGGCCCACCCCTCCGGCCCAAGGCTGAGTGCTGTGTCACAGCACTCAGACCAATCACAAAGCTGTATTGCAGCATTGTGATTGGCTTAGGGGAGGCAGCCTGGCTGCCTGCTTCCTGGAGTTGGAGATAGGAGAGCAGGAGCAGAGGTGGGACGCCCGCGCCCGGCCTTCCACCCACAAGCCATGCCGGCTGCCCCTGGCTGTTTGACACATTGCAAACTGTGGCCTAGAATGTTTTACATTTTTGAGGAAATGGACTTGCTGATGACGAATGACTCCAAAGCACCAGGAGCTGCTTTGCTTTAGTTGAAACACTCTAATCAATTTTCTTTTTTTGCTGACAACCAGCTGGTTATTAAGGTTGACGGTGGCCAAAATCCCAATTGTTAAACTTTTAAATCCTGCAAGTGGGAGGCAGTATGTGGGAGTCCCTTGCCTCCTAATATAGCTGGGCCTTTCAGCTACCTTCCACCCCAATCACACTCTCGAGCCATGAATGGAATACACCTGCATTGTCCACTGCTTCTCCTCTTACCTTACCAGCCAATACCAGTTTGTTCACATGGTCACCTCTAGGTAACAAAAGAGCCCTATCACATGCCGAGTCTCCAAGGATTCCATACTGTCTCCTGTTATCTTCAACCTTTACATGGAGCCTCTTTGAGTTCTACCGACAGATAGCATCAAGATTCCATAGTATGCCAATGATATAGAAATCTACTTGAAAGTTCCCTCTGCTTCAGACATTCAACAACTCAAACACTACTTGAACATCACCAAGAGCTGGATGTACAGCATCTCATCCTGACGAAGACAGAATCTCTATTATTTGGCAAATCACTTAGATTCTCCCTAGACATCACACTTTCCCTCAAGGAACACTTTCCCCAAAAACAAAGACGCCCATTCTCCTAAAGCAAGTCTAACTGTTTCTTACTGGAAGCAACTTCAGATCTGAAGTTCAAGCCTTTGTACTCTTGGATCTGCAAGATGGTAAAGTTCTACTCTACGTGCTCCTAGACTGCACACTAGGACTCCTTAGGTGTGTCCCATACACCACAGTATTTCTCATTCAGTGCCGGAAGAAATAAGAACATATCACCAGCACCCTGATGGACCTTCATAGGCTCCTCTTTCCACCTAGCACTTCAATACTAGCTGCATCATTTACAAAGGGATGTATGACGTTACAACGCATACTTTTACAACGCCTACCATTACCACGCAATTTTTACAACGCAGGATCCATTACAACGAAGTACCATTACAACGCATGTATTTACAACGCAGGTACCTTTACAACGCATACCATTACAACGTAAGTATTGGTAAATTTATAATATTTTTTTAAATGTAAATTTAATTAAAAATAATAATATTTAATTTAATTTAATTAATTTTATTTAATTTAATTAAATTAATTTAATTTAATTTAATTTAATTTAATCAATTTAATTTAATGTAATTTAAATTTAATTATATTTCATTTTTACCCTTTATCCCTTTACCCAAAAACCCAATACTGACCCTGAACCCTAAAAATACCCCTTTACCCAAAAACCCAAAACTGACCCTGAACCCTAAAAATACCCCTTTACCCAAAAACCCAAAACTGACCCTGAACCCTAAAAATACCCCTTTACCCAAAAATCCAAAACTGACCCTGAACCCAAAAAATACCCCTTTACCCCAAAACCCAAAACTGACCCTGAACCCTAAAAACACCCCTTTACCCCAAAACCCAAAACTGACCCTGAACCCTAAAAATACCCCTTTACCCAAAAACCCAAAACTGACCTTGATCCCTAAAAATACCCCTTTACCCAAAAACCCAAAACTGACCCTGAACCCTAAAATACCCCTTTACCCAAAAACCCAAAACTGACCCTGAACCCTAAAAATACCCCTTTACCCAAAAACCCAAACTTATAATATTTTTAATAAAATTATATACTTACCAATACTTACGTTGTAATGGTATGCGTTGTAAAAGTACTTGCGTTGTAAATACATGCGTTGTAATGGTACTTCGTTGTAATGGATCCTGCGTTGTAAAAATTGCGTGGTAATGGTAGGTCGTTGTAAAAGTTGCGTTGTAAAGGTTGTATACCTTTACAAAGCCATCACAAGCAGCACCCCTGATTATCTTGCAGAAAGTTCACCATCTCAAGTGGTTGTTGGCACAGGGGTAGCAAGGTCACACTCAGGCTACGGACTATGAAGTGTAAAAAAGAAAACACAAGGCAGCAGACCTTTTCCATCTATGCACCCAGAAACTAGAACAACATCCCCACATCTATCAAGACCACCCTAATGCTGCTTCAATTTAGGAAATAGTCGAAGACTAACTAAATTAAAGAACACTACTTCACCATGCATTAACCATCCACAACTCAGCTTCTTCTACTATTGCTCACCACTTTAAAATTGTATTTGACCATGTATACCACTCCTCTTTTTTTGGCTAAGTTTGAGCTATAGTATTTCCATATACATACAAACAGCCACATGGATGAGGGAGAATGCATTCAAAATCAGCTCATACAAGATAGAGGTAATGGAATTGGGACAAGCTAAAGAGGTCACTTAGTGGACATCAGACCTTGGTTCCACTCCAAGCCCAAATAAAGTGGACAAGGATTTAGGGGTTTATTTAAATGACAAACTCTCTTCTCAAAATCAAATACATAAGGTAATCCCTATCTGTCTGTTTCATCTCAAGCTTTTGAATAATATTTGCCACCACCTTTCCCTTGGAAGGGTGGAAGCAGATGGAAGTACTGGCTATTTTCTTACCAAGGATGGACCACTGAAATAGTCTCAACCTAAGCTGAACAAGCTTTAAGTTATGCAGAACCTAGTGTTTTGAATAATTTCTTACTGATAATAGCAAACATGGCCACTTAAAAAGCTTTGTCTGTTTACGAGGAAACAGGATGACAAAACTTACTTGCAGGTCTCCCCAAAATTGGTACTTGTTCGGATGAGCGAGAATTGGATGGTTGTTCCACAGCTCTTTTCACTGTCTGCTGTAGTGTGAGAATTAAGAAGACCTCTTGTGCTTGAAAAGTTTCCAATGAGTTGATATTGGTGAATACCTTCTCTTAGGAGGAAAATAATGGACCTTAGATAGAAACTGAGTCCGCAACTTGGCTTCCTCTCTCTAATAGACCTAAGGGCGGATTTTCAAAGAAGTCACGCAACACAGCAGCAAAAAATGCTGCACTGCCTTGCGTAACAGGGAGAGAGCAGAAGAGACATGGCGCTCTCCTGCCCTCTCCCTAGCGTCAACACTGAATTCAGCTGCTGTGGACCAGGCACACACCTTAGCGCTATAACACTAGGGCTCGTGCCTAAGTTGAGCATACCCCTAAGGGTGCCCTTCCTGTACAATTTACTATGCCTAAACAAGTTCAAACACTTTTCCCACTCTGTATGTGTTCTGCACAGTGCAGTACGCATGCAGAGACGGTGTTAACTTTTTGGCACTAAACCCGGTCTACAATAGTTTGTAGATAGGGTTTTACATCAAAAGGCATGGGATCACCCATGTAATATCCGTAGGGTGCTAAGTAATGAAAATCAATTCTTCGTGCTGATTTGTGGTATTTGTTGGGTACTTTCCAGTTTTGCACTGAAAAGTAAATGTAAAAATAAATTGTGCTTTTTAGAGTCACTTTTGTGACGCTTAACCAGCACAAAATGTTTGAAAATCTACCCATTTGTGTGCATGAGGTTGCAGAGGTTGCATTAACTTGCATTATGCTTAGAACCCATGTACTACAGACATGACAAAGGTGGATTTAAGCCAGGCATCAATCGATGAGAGCTGGAACAAGGATAACAGCCTAAAGTTTTGGATGGAGCAATACCTTAGAAAAAGCACATAAGAAAATGGGGAAATGATCCAGGGAGAAAAACAGTGAACTACAGATCCCAGAAATGATGTTAACAGCGCTGTTTGGCACCTTTATGGATGGACACACATTGCCACTTCTGGAGATGATGTAATGCTGGTCTGCAGATGGTGCCTAGCAGTAGTGCCCCCTGCTGCCGGTGATGGGGGGGTTTACTGTAAATCTTCCAGATCCACCTGTGGGCTGGGAAGAGTTCAGAATAATACATTTGTAGAAAGGAGCATCTTTCTGCTAGGAGTTTGTGTTAACAACCTCTCCCACACCTGTCATCTGCAACTCATGGGAGTATGCGACCTCTGGTTTACTAGGTTCAATTCACCACCTTAGTCAAGTACTGTGCCGCCTCTCTGGTGGAGAAGATATGTTGTCAAATAAGAAATGGAATCTCACATTCAAGGGGGAAACTGCGAGTGGACTCTTCTCTTATTTCTCAATGCCACTCCTTTAAAGAGTAACCAAAGAAACAAGCATTGGGAAAGCCAAAAGCTCTTGTCTATGCAAGAGCTATTGGTTTTGCCAATATGTTTTAGAAATGTTGTACACCAGAGTGGCTGCTGTTCAGTATGGCTAGTACTTAGTGGGGTACAGAAGAGTGGAGTAGCGTGTTGCAAGATGGAGTAAAATGGAGTGTCATGGTGTGGCGTAGAGTGGTGTTGAGAAGAGTTGAGTGGCATGAAGTGGAGTGGAGTCAAGTGGAGTCAAGTGGAGTGGCATAGAATGGAGTGGTGTAGTGTCGTGGAGGGAGTAGAGTATCATAAAAAGGAAGGGCGTAGAGTGAAGTAAAGTTGAGTGTTGTGGAGTAAAGTTCCAAAGAGGAGTAGAGTGTTGTAGAGTGGGATGGCATTGAATGGAGTAGAGTGCTATAGAGTCAAGTAGAGTTGAGGGGTGTGGAGTAGAGTGTCAAAGTGGAGTAGAGTGTTGTAGAGTGGAGTGGCAGATAGAGTGTGATTTAGGGGTGTAGAGCAGAGTGGGGTAGCCTAGAGGGTGTTGCGTAGAGTGGAGTAGAGTGGAGTAGAGTAGGGTGATATAGAGTGGTGTAGTGTAGGACACCAATGGCACAGAGTGGAGCAGAGTGTTGTGGAATCGAGTGGCACAGAGTAGAGTGCAGTAACATAGAGTGCCAGAGTGGAGTGACATAGAGTGGGGTGGTGTAGAGTGGAGCAGTGGAGCAGTGGAGTGGGTTAGAGTGGAGTATAGTGGCATAGAGTGGCATAGAAGGGGTTGCATAGATTGTAATAAAGCGGATTCGTGTTGTAGTGTTGCATAGAGTGGAGTAGAGTGTAACAGAGTGGAGCAAAGTTTAATAGAGTAGCGTGTTGTAGAGTGGGGTATCATGGAGTGGAGTGCTGTAGAGTGGGTAGAGTGCACTAGAGTGGAGTAGAGTGGGCTAGAGTGAAGTGGTGTAAAGTACAGTGGTGCAGGGTAGATTGGTGTAGAGCGCATTTGCTTTGAGTAAAGTGGCATAGATTCCACTGGCGTAGAGTGCAGTGACGCAGAGTAGAGTGGGACAGAGTAGATTGCAGTTGCGTAGAGTGCAATGGCATAGAGTGGAGTGGCACGAAGTGGAGTAGAGTTTATTGGTGTAGAGTGCAGTGATGCAAAGTAGATTGTTTCAGAGTAGAGTGAAGTGGCATAGAGTGGAGGGGTGCAGGAAAGTGTGGAGTGATTCAGGGTAGAGTGCAGAGTTGTAGAGTGGTGTAGAGTGCAGTGACACGGAGTGCAGTGGTGCAAAATAGATTAGAGTGGGATACAGTAGAGTGATGCAGAGTAAAGCCGTGTAGAGTGTAGTGGCGTAGAATGCATTGTCATAGAGTTCAGTAGATCAATGTAGAGTTGAGTAGTGCAGAGTTGAGTCCAGCGGCATAGAGTGTAGTAGCTTGCGTGCATTGGTATAGAGTGCAGTAGATCGGAGTAGAGTTGAGTAGTGGAGAGTTGAGTTCAGTGGCAGAGAGTTAAGTGGCATAGAATGCAGAGTCGAAGTACAGTTTCATAAAGTGCATCCTCATTGAGTGCTTTGGCCAAGGGTGAATTGGTGTAGAATAGAATGGTGCATTGGTGATAAGTGCTGCAATGCATGGCAGTGTGGGGCAGAGTGGGGCATATTAGTGTAGAGAGGCATAGAGTGAAGTGGTATAGAGTGCAGTGGTCCACAGTAGATTAGAGTGGTGTAGACTAGTGGCGTAGAGTGTAGTGGCATAAAGTATAGTGACACAGAGTGCATTGACATAGAGTGCGGTAGAGTAAAGTGGTGCAGAGTAGAGTGAAATGGCTTAGAGTACAGTGGTGCAGAGTAGAGTGGCATAGTGTTCAGTGGCAGAGAGTGCAGTGTTGCATTGTAGAGTGTCGTAGAGTGCAATGGAATAGAGTAGGATGGCGCAGAGTGCATTGGTATTGAACAGGGTTCTCCTTTGTCAGTCCCAGAGGACCAGATTCATGCCAGATCTTCATGATAACTGAATTTCTCTAAATGTGGATATACTAAAAAGCTGGCATGGATCCATCCCTCCTAAGACCAACATGGAAGAACCCTGCTCTATGCCAATCTACTCTGCACCACTCAACTGTATGGCACAATACTCTACTCTGCACCACTCCACTGTACACCAGTACACTATCCTCTGCAACACTCTACTCTATGCCACTGCACTCTATAACTCTCTACACTATTTCACTCTATGTCACTTTACTCCGCACCACTCTACGCCACTGGATTTGTAGAGTAGAGAGGCATCAATTGAAATGGTGTAGAGTGAAATGGTAGAGTACAGTGATGCAGTGTGGAGTCGAGTAGTATAGTCTGGAGTGGTACAGAGTATAGTGCAGTGACACAGTGTTTAGTGGCCTGAAGGGGAGAGGTGTAGTGATTAGTGTTACGGAGTAAAGTGCAGTGTCTTAGAGTGGTGCAGAGTAGAGTGGAGTGGAGTAAAGTAGAGCATACAAGGTGTAAGGCGCGCTGCCATTACAGACAACACATCTTTAATTGAAATGACTGTTACATTTGCACAGACATACAATTTTACTGTTAAAGTATACAGCACACACACAAACGATAATGTGTGGAAATGTCATCACCTAGTGTATTAATTTGATTGTATTAAAATATTTGTTTCCACCGCACTTCAGAATTACCAAAAATGTGCTTCCTTTGTTCTTTCCATATTACGAAATATCTGCACAGTTCATTTACAGACATTTAAATGTTGTTATATGCTAGAAAAATATAACATTGTACATCATACCCTGAGTAGCCAGCATGATTTTCACATAAATCCTCTTACTTGTGAGTCAGCAAAAAAAAAGTAAACACCAAGCTCACTGGAAGACAGACTTAGAAATTTGACCTCTGCTTTTGAATGCACAGCAAATGTGACAAGATAGGAACAAGATTTATAGACCTATTTGCAGAAATTCAGTACTGGTCCAAGAATACAGTTAATATGGTGTGGGTAAGGAAAGGGATGAACACAAGCTGGATAGCCTAAAACAAATATTTTTATTTTTCATTTATTGATTTGAGGTTTTCTAGTACACGAACATGACCCGTTAGGGTGTCAGAGCGCTTCATAGGGAGTACATGTTATGTACAGGTTAGGTTAGGGTGTCAGAGCGCTTCACAGGGAATACATGTTATTTTCAGGTTAGGCACAGGCAAAACACAAGGATGGGGGTTAGGGAATTGACTACATTAATACAAAAGCCAGAGTTATATATAGTAATCAGTACAGTACCATAATCAGCAGAGCAACATGTCAGCGATAAAAAGAGAAAAACAGTAATTGTATGAGAGGGGAGATATGATAGCAAAAGGCAGAGAGAACCAGCAGAACATTTGAAGGAGTGAGAATTGGTATACAGAAAAAGGCTAAGCAGTACAGGAGATCATGCACAGAAACAAAAGCCATGACAAAAGGCAGTATGCGCGACAAGGGAGAGTTATTGGAGGAATTCGCTCATTAGGAAGGTTTTAGCATCGTTTTTTAAAGATTGAAAGAGAAGGTATTCTTCTGATGGAGGATGGTAGTGAGATCCAGATTCTTGGTGCAGCCCCAGAGAACGCTCGGTTATATGCTAATAAAGCCAGAAAATAGAAAGCAAGCAAATGTAAGTTACAAACCACAAAGCCAATGGTAAGTGATGGGCGGAATGTATTCCCAGGGAAGCTTTCAGAATGTCCCTAAGATGTCGAAGTCTGAAAAATAAAAATGTATTTCAGGGGCAGCAGTCCATTACAAAGTACAATGTAAACCTGTGTGCGGAAATCAGTAGAGCAAAGTTGATGCAGCCTCTTTCCTTCCAGAGAGCCATCTATCAGATAGCAACTGAAGGGGAAAGCTATGCACGGGTTCAGAGGCTTCCAACCACACCACCGTAGGTGCAGCCTCTTGACGCGATCAAAAGTGTCAGAAATGCTAAAGAGAAGCTTCGTTCCTTGCATGCGGACACCGGTGGGCTCGCTTCACTATACATATCATATCATACATTTATAACCAGGCCTCCCACCTGATCTTGCTATTTTTCCTCGTGTCCCTTGAAAGACACAAGGCAGCCTTCCCTTGCTTTCAATTTTTTTTATGAAGACAGGGTGTATTTCCTGTCACTGGTAATATAATTATTTGCTCAGCTAAATCTCTTGCCCCACGCTGACATCTTGCCTTATAAAGCATCGATAACCATCGGTGCCATGAGCTTCCAGTGGGGAAAATCCGGCCCATTACAAGTAGGGCCCTAGTGGTCCCCTTAAAAATGAGGAAGAAATGGGGAAATCTGTAATTCTGAGTCTGATTTGACTCCCAGTATTTGTGTGAAAGTAAACAGATCAGCCAAACCGTCATGCGCACTTAGGGCCTCATTTATGAGGCTGTGCATCACTTTTACGCCGCCGGTGCGTCACTTTTTGTGACGCACCAGTGGTGCAAAAAATGCGCCTTGTTGCGCCATATTTACAAAGTGACGCATCTAGGTAGGTGCGTCACTTTGTAAACCACTGCACCACATTATACCTGCGCCAGGTATAATGTATGCAAGGGGGGGCGTTTTGACGTAAGAAAGGGTCATGGAAGTGGCGCAGTGAAATCTATAAGATTTCACTGCGCCATTTCTTGGACGCTAATGCGTCAAAATCTTATGCCTGCTTCATGGCAGGCGTAAGACTGACGCAGGCGCTAACAACATGGGACTTGCCCGTGTGAAAGTACACATTGCAGGAGTTGCGTCACTTTTGTGACACACTCCACAATGTGTCACTTTTGCGCCTACAGATACGTCAGAAATACTGACATATCTGTAACTCCTTGCGACATGATGCGCACATTTTAAATATGACACCTCAATCATGTCGCAAGGAGTTCGCACTGTTAAGTGATGCATCGCTGCTTTCACGCAGCGATGCGTTATTTCTCATAAATGAGGCCCTTAGAGTGTGCTTACCACTGCTCCCCCTGGCTCCTGCCCTGGCCAGCCTAGCCCCACCCTGCCCCACACCTAGGCAGGAACTGAAAAATAAAATAATAATAACATTGCGTTATCATTTTCTTTTTTCTTTTTAAACTACTCTCAGAGCAGTGGGGGGACACTCCTCCACCTTAGCCGCAGCTGAGTGTAGGCACATCCCATTTCAAACTGAGATTATCACCCTGTCCAGGCTGATTAGTTATTTGCACAGATGAGCAAATAAATGCCTACCAGGAGGAATTGGGATGTTAGTGAAGGAATATGTACAACTGGGGAGTGGAAGCATTTCGATTAGGGCAACTCTGCCCACTATTAGACAGTGGTAGCTGTGCGCATCTCTCTAGTCAGTATTTCAGTTCTAACTGCCTTTCCCTGTTTATGTAGATCTCCAGGTATTTAATGGATTCCTTTCCTCAGCGGCGAGGGAACTCGAGCACCGATTTGTTTGTGTTGTCCATAAACTGGAACATTTCAGACTTACCCCAATTAATGTGTATACGCGAGAACCTGCCAAATCAAGTTAGCTCTCTAATAATAGCTTGCAGGTTGGCCTCAGGCTTTTTCACTAAAAGCATCATGTTACCTGCATATAGTGAAAGTGGCACTCACTTAGTAGGTAAGGAATGCAAGTCCTCTGTGTAAATGTCTCTTTCTAAGTGAGGAAGCAGAGGGCTTCATGGCAAGGGCAAAGAGGAGGGGAGAGAGTGGGTGCCTTTGCCTTGCACCCCTATTCATGGAGACGGCTTTGGAGGTGTAACTGTTAACACATACTCAGGTCAAAGGAGCTCCATAATGCAGCCTGATCAACTCAGGGATATTAGCACACAACTCCATTGGATGGAGAACTGAAAACAGATATGCCCATTCTAGCGAGTGAGAAGCCTTCTTAGTGAAACACCTAGACAGCTCAGACGTCTGGTCTGAGTTTATGTATATGAATGAACAACACTCTAAGGTTGTTAGAAGTTGCATTCCCAGGGATTAACCCTTACTGTTCAGGAGAACCAATTTCTCCATTTGCCCAGTGGCGGCAGCTACTTAATGGAGGTGGCGCACAGGGGATGAAAAATGCATTTTAAAAATCACCTACCTGCAGGCCGGCCGCCACCTTTCCGTCCTCTTCGGTCGTCCCCTAGCCAGTCAAGATCCTGCTGTCACCAGCATGATAGTAGTGCCCTGATTGGTCTGAGCGCAGTGGTTCAATGCACAGACAAGGACTGGGAGCCTGTGAATGACCTCCACCCAGGCTGTGCAATAAAGCTGGGTGGAGAACGTGCTAAGTGCGCATGTCTGTTTGCCCTCCCCAAGACTGTCAGCCTAACCGTTATGCACACTTAAGAGAGTGCCCACCACTCCTCCCCCTGCTCCTGTGACAGTCCAGCCCTGCCCCGCACCTAAAATCTAAACCAGCTGAGCCAGGACGGAAAAATAAAATATATTAACATTGCGTTATTATCATTTTAGTTTTCCTTTTTGAAATTCTCACAAAGCAGTGGGGCGACGCTCCTTCCCCTTAGAAGAGGAGCCGCTGCTGCATTAGTCAGATAGTCTGTTTGCTGCTGCCCTAGAAAGAATTTTATTGTCCAAGTTCTTAAGAGACAGCGGTATAAAGTAGGACTTACAGCCCTTCACATTTTTTTCCAGGTTTTAGTACACTGGAAATTACAGCCTTTCTAGTGGTTGAAGTGAGCTTACCTGCTTCAGAGATTCCTGATGTAGTTACAGCAAGTATGGAGGGAGCACTTTCGTGAATTCTTTATAAAGTTCTGACTTAAGCCTGTCAGAGCCAGGAGCTTTGCTCCCTGACAGACCCTCAACGGTATTTACGACTTCCTGAACAGTTACTGACTCCATCCGATAGGCTCGAGTGTCATTCTCAGTCCAGGCTGGTGCAATACTGGAATGTTTACCTGGGATATATTAGAGGTTGTTTTGGGGGTTTAAAGGTTTTCATAGTAAACCACAAATTCCTTCATAGCATCCTTATGCTCAGCAATCTCCCCCAAGGTCATTATTGTTTTGTTGAGCTTTCCCAAGAAACGTGAGAGTACTATACTTGGCATCCCTTTCTCTCCGGATCTGTATGCTTATGCACTCTTACCTAAATACTTAGGGCCTCATTTTCATTAAAAGAATTCTGCTGCCCATCCCTATGTCAAAAGCAAAGGGCAGGGATGTGCCATATCTACAAGATTCCTGTTCTTTTCCCCAACTCCTGCGCACAATGGGCTGCCATGTACCAACGCAGGCCCCCTTTCACCATAGTGCAAGGGTGCCTGCATTGTGGGGCTGATTGATTTGGTGCAGGAAGGAACACCTCCGTGCACTAAATCAATCAATTCAGGCGATTTCCTCTTTCTATTTGTGCTGCAGAATGCAGCACACATAGAAAAAGGAAAAAACTAAAGAGAAATTAAACCATTTCTCCTTGTTAAGCCTCCCTAACGCTACCCCTGGGGTGGCGTTAGATTCTGACGCATTCCCAGGTTTACAATTTCTCCGAAATTTGGGACTGTGTCAGATCCATGGGTGTTGCGTGGGAACACCCACAGAAACACCCATGGAACGCCCCTTTCACACAGTGTTCTAAGTGAAAGGACCAGTTATTTTTGCAAGACCATGAAAACTGTCATAAAGGGACTTTATGTGGCCTTGTTAATATGACTGGACACATTGCGCCACCGGAACGTCAGAAAAGTGATGTTCTGGTGCCGCAAAGGGCCTCATAAATGATTTATTTACAAGCCGCTTGCTCCACCGGTACATCACATTTTCCCATATTAAAGGGACATACCAGCGGTGCAAGGGGCTTGTAAATTAGAACCTTAATTTCTTAGTCAGTCACTTCTTTGACTAACATGTATTTCATTAATGTTCTTAAATGTGTTGGTATCATGTTCTGTTTTGAACTTCTGCTCTAATGTTACTAAGGTTTTTTCAAGCTTTTCTAGCTGTGTTTGCAAAGAACACAGGACCCCACCTTTCTTGGCCATCACAATTCCTCGTATATACAATTTATCTTCCGAAACTGCTGAAAAGTGTGGACCAGTTCCCATATTATTTTGAAGAACACGTGTATGGCTGACTGTGTTTCAACTTTAAACACTGGGGTATATTTACAAGAACTGCCGAAACTTGCATTAGCGTTAATTAGTGGCAGTTTTCTTAACACAGGCCATCGAAAAAAACTATCGCCCTGTCAGGGATGCATTTACAATACGTCGCCACATTGCGATAGTTTCAGGTAGCCGCTGTGAAAAGTGCCGCTAACACTAGCGTGGAGGCTAAACAAATTCTGACGTTAGTGTGCGAAAACTGACAAAAGGCCAATTTGCGGGCTAAAAACTCACATTCGTCAGCAGAAATTCACATTTTCTGCCAATAAGTCCACCTCCAATGAACAAAAGTAAAGAAAAACAATGGAACGCAGAATGGAGCAGCCAGGGACAAGTGGAGCACAAATCAACAACTTCCCCAAACCCCCTAACAGCCAGGATGACCAGCTAGAGACCCAGGGGAAGAGGAAATGCAGAATCAGGGCTACATATATGACAAGAGGTGCATCACTGGGGAAAACGGTGATGCATCACTTTTTATAGTGCCCTCCTTGCAACACCATGGCAGCAAAACATTGAAGCACGCACATTCCCTGGGGCCCAGGGGACTCGCTGTGCCTGCGTCTCGGACCCGGAGTAGGATGCGGAGGTGCCGTGGACATGCTGGGCTGTGGCGGTAGACATTGAGGCATCGGCGATCGCCCTTACCTGGTGGTGAAGTGTTTCAGGTCACATGAAGACACGTTGCTGACCTGTGTGAGGAGACCACCTGGTGCCCCTTGTTGCTGTGAATGTTGGAGGCGCTCCTGTGCACCAACGTAGGGAAGCCTGCATCACATACCACGTGCCACCACTACACCGGGGTGCACGGAGGGGATTACGAATGGTTGGCTGCACTTCTCTGCATCACCGGCCGAAGGATGTTGCGCTGGCTGTACGCTGTGGAGGGTGAGGCCCCTGAGCTGCACTGAACTTGTGTGGTAGGAGTGCTGCAACTTCAAGCATAAGGGTGCCTTGTTGCATCACCTGCATCGGGAGATTCCCGAGTGGACTTGGTGGCGACTGCTGTACCCAGGCTTGTGAAATCTTGCCTGGCTGAGGCTCCTGCTGGCTGAGTCACAGATTTGGAGAGAGTGCAGCGGATTGCGCCATGGTGTCAATGTCTAGGTGAGGAGGAGGTGAAATGCATAGCGGAGGAGGGCCAACATCGGACTCAAGCAGCTAGTCACCACACCAATCCACATAGCTGGACACACGCTCGACCCCGTCTTCTCCGCCAGCGGGAACTACAACTAAAGACACACCACCGGACTCTCCTGGACTGACCATCGTAGTATACATCACACCCACCATACACCAGCACCATCATCGCCCCCCCAGCCACAGCAGGATCAAGGCCATCAAAGAACAGTTCAGCAACTCCCTTTTCAGCAACGCTGCCAACTCTTACAGACGCCAACACAGAGGAGCGCAAACTCCACTGATGGAACTGCAACTGCGCCGACACCCTGGCAGCTCCTCCATGTCAGTGGACCGAGCATCAGGAGGTGGCTGGCAGTCGGGCAATGTAACAGCAGAGACTGTGGAGGTCAAACTAGACTCTGTACATAGGGACGCATCTAGGCATATGCGTGAATTTGTGAACCCCTAAGCCACATTATACCTGCGTTAGGTAGGATGCATGCAGAGTGGGTGTTCCCACGCAACAAAGCCTCATAGAAGTGGCGCAGTGAAATCTATGAGATTTCACTACGACAATTCTAGGACACCACTGCATCAAAACCTTACGCCTTCCTCCTGGCAGGCATAAGGTGAGGCAGTGCCATAGGGATAGGCCTGCTCCATGCATTGCTGGAGTTACGTCATGCTTGTGACAAAATTGCAGCAATGTGTGACTTTGGCACAGACAGGTACGTCAAGAATACTGACATATCTGTAAATCCTTGTGACATGGAGTGCCGTACAGTAAATACGGCACATCCAAGATGTCACAAGGAGGGAGTAGGGAAAAGTATGCCAATGCTGTTTTGTTGCAATAGTGCAACACTATTCATGACTGAGGCATAGGACTGTGCCCTATCTCATTTGGGGCGCATTACTAGCATTTGTTTTGGTGCAGGGCAGCGCAGGAATATTCTTTACAGCGCTGACCAGCACCAAAACCTCTGAAATGAGGCCCCAAGTGTTTGCACCAATTTATTTTAAGACCAGGATATTTCTGGTCTTAAAAAACTGTCTCTAACTTAACTTAGAAGCAGTTTTGGGGGTTTTGCACCATACAAGGAATTTCTGGTAGATATCGCAAAGTATAGTGGGTGGCAGTTTTTTCACAGGAACGCCCACCTTGTATTTCATTACGTTACGTCTTCCAGAGACTGATCAACTAGGTACTGATCGGGCTGGAGCAATCCAGTGCTGCATACCTGGATGACATTGCAGTGTTCAGCTCTACGTGGGAGGAACACTTGCAACACCTCTGTGAAGTGTTGAAGGCTCTGCAAAGGGCAGGACTCACTTTCAAGGCCAGCAAGTGCTATATAGGGCAGGGATCTGTGGTGTACTCGGGACACCAGGTAGGAAGCAGCCAGGTGGCGCCCCTACAGGCAAAGATTGATACCATTCTGGCTTAGGAACCCCCCCAAGACCCAGACAGAGGTGAGAGCCTTCTTAGGACTCAACGTGTATTACAGATGGTTTGTCCAGGGATATGGCACACATTGTTGCCCCCTTGACAGAGCTGACTTCTAGAAATCAGCCCAGAAAAGTGAATCGTACTCCCACGCATAAGGGCTGGAACCAACCTGTAACTTTCATTAGCCGGATGCTACTCCCCAGGGAACAGAGGTGGAGTGCAATTGAAAGGGAAGCTTTTGCTGTGGTCTGGGCTCTGAAGAAGCTGAGGCCCTACCTGTTTGGGACTCACTTCTGTGTTCAGACAGACCACAGACCCCTCAGATGATTGATGCAGATGAAGGGTGAGAACCCAAAACTGTTGAGGTGGTCCATCTTCCTACAGGGAATGGACTTCACGGTGGAACACCGCCCTGGCACAGAACACGCCAATGCTAATGGTCTGTCCAGGTTTTTCCGGATTAGTGAAGAGAACTCCCTAGAGGGTGGGTAGTTCTCCCCACTTTCAGCTGGAGGGGACACGTGTTAAACCTGACATCCTTGGCGTGGTTTCACCCTATCTTTTTGCCTCTACCTCCTGTATTTTTGATGCTGTGCTGGATTTCGTTTTTGCTGGTTTAGATGCTTTGGGCACGTTGCCACTGCTGTCCAGTGTCAAAGTGCAAGTGCTCCCTGTGTAAATTGTTATTGTGATTGGTTATCCATGATTGGCATATTTGTATTACCAAGAAGTCCCTAGTAAAGTGCACTTAGTGTGCCAGGGCTGATGATTCAAATGCTACCAGTGGGCTTGCAGCACTGATTGTGCCACCCACATGAGTAGCCCTAAAATGGTGTCTCAGGCCTGCCACCGCAGTGCCTGGGTGCAGTCTGTGAACTGCCATGTTTTCCTGGCAAGTGCCCACACTTGCCAGGCCCTACCCTTCCCTTTCTGTGCACATAGGACACCCCTATAGTAGGCCCAAGGTACCCTCCTGGGCAGGGTGCATTGCAGGTGAAAGATAGGACATGTACTGATGTGTGTAACATGTCCTAATAGTGAAATACAGCCAATTTCGTTTTTCACTATTGGGAGGCCATCTTGCCCATAGGATAGAATGGGGAAGGCTGTGTACCATCATACCAGCCTATCTTCCCAAAGGAACAAGATGGAGACATGGAGTCTTGAAGAACCGGGTTTTAAAACCCAGCGGCGCCAGGGGCACGCCCAAAGTCTTCGGGTTCACCTGTCTTAGAATACAGAGACACGGGATACTTCTTGGTGGCGTCAAAGATCAAATTTATTGGCTGCAGCCAGTAACAGAAGTCCTAGAAGTCATCACGGTATGAGTTCTCAGGAGACTGCTCAATTTTACAAAGCAAGTCATCCCTTTTTATGCCAAAAATCACATTCCAGACAAATACCTAACATTTACAAACTGTCCAATCACATGTATCCACACCAGAGGTATCGCATGACAGTAAAACCCACTTTTCAGTTGCCCAGCCCATGATCAATCATCGGTCAAACCCAACATTCTTTTTTAGACAGGTCGAACGAACCTATAATAAAAAAGGGTACAACCCAATCACAAATAGACCTTAAAGAAAGGAGCAGAAACAGGTGAGAGTAGGATAAGGCATGTTTGTGTGCAGTAAAATGTTATGATGTCCTGTGCTCTGATCCTTAATCTTGATCAGCTAAAGAGCAGGAACTGGTTTAACAAGGTCAGCTTCAGGCAACAGGGTCAGTTCACTCAGGTCAAACAGGAGTCAGCACAAACTCGAGCTAAGGTGTACATGTCCTTAAAAAGACTAGTTCAGCCAGAGTCATCGGCCTATGTGAGGGCAACCACAAAATGGCTGCCATAAACAAAATGGAACCCAAGGGTTCAGAACGAAATCCCTAAATACGTTGTGAATCCATCGGTCTAACATGATGAAAACACTCATACTTGCCGCACTAACTAGTTACGGTTTGCTAATATCAAAGTCGTAACTAAACCATGACCTTTATGAAACGGGTTCAGAATTCACGGAACCTCAGCCCCTCCTTTTCCCTTACATAGGCAATAACCTAAACTCACGTCAATCTGAGTCCAGGTCTATATTCATCAGATCATCAAGATGTTGCTGGAGCATGATCCTATTACTTAGTACCTCTCTTGGGACAGGTCTCCTTGCACACGTAGTAGCACAGAGGCCACATATAGCAGGAGCGCACTGCACACAAAGACAGAACAGGAAAAGAATCGCTAAGGCGATCTCAATGATCATCAGAATCTTCCATCCCCAAGTGGATAACAATCCCCGAAACCATCCCATCTACGACCAATCTCCTTCGTCCATGTGTACAGACTCGGAGATCTTATGTAGCTTGGAAATGACCTGGTACACTGTAGGAGCATTGTCTGGAATGAAAATGCAGCAGCTCGATTGAATCAATTTACATACCCCTCCTCTGTCTGCAAGTATGACGTCTAACGCAACTCGATTCTGCAACGTCATAAGACGATCCGATTGGAGCTTAGCAGTCAAATTACTAAGGGCTCCGGCAGTCTCAACTATGGTGGACTCAACCACTCTCGTCAATTGCCGTATGTTCCTACTATTAACCATAGGTCCCCAAACCGGCAGGACACCCTTAAGAAAATCTCCCAATTCTTGTCCTGAAGTATCTTCCTTACTGAAGACACCTCTAACTACTCTAGTTCTGTGGTAATCTGCCGCTGCAGTATACGTAGGGGGCAACAGATACGAAACATAACATGTTCCCGAAAAATCAGGGGGCAACCATGTATATGCTCTATCATAGCACACAAAATACGTACCCTTAGCTGCTAAAAACGGTGGGGAAGTCTGGGACGCAAAAACACACGTCTCTACAAACACTCTTCCCTAACTGAGCTCTCGGATTCTTGCCATTACCTTGCAGACAAAAATGACCACGATGGGGTACGATCCAAATCGGGGGATGATTTTTCCCTTCGCTGCTTTTCACTCAGACTAACTCCATATCCAGTCACGTTCCAACCAATATAAGCTAGTGTCTCATCTTTAGGGATAGTCTCATAGGAATCGATTCCTCTAATCATATCTACTATTCCTTTCACTTGAGCACTATTACTTGGATTATCTTTCATAGAATGCAGGGGGTAAACTTCATGGGCATAAATAAACATCGTCCTATATGCCCATACATATCCATTATAGCTGAATGGCAGAACCAGGTAAGGAATACTCTTATCCGTGGTATGAGGCATAAGACCACACACCCAGCAATTAGTGGTGTTCACTACTAACTGATGCTGATGCAGAAGCTGCACAAAGGAATTATTAACGAAATCCAATCTTCTGATAGATTCATGTTCAGGCAAAGGATGAAAAGAATGCGAAGAAGTAGTAATAGGAAAAGACATAGGGGCAGATTTATGATGACTGGCGCATCCCCAGGGATGCGCCAGTCATCCTGCGCCGCCACCCATGGTGCGCCGCATTTACAATGCGGCGCACCATGGGGCAAAAACGGCACAGATGCGTGACGCATCTGTGCCGAAAAGGTGGCGCAGTGCTGGAGCTGTGTCGCAAGCGCGACGCAGCTCCAGCAAGGCTCGGGGGTGCCCCATCTCCACAATGCTGCGTCAAGACCTACGCCTGCTTCAAGCAGGTGCAGGCTTTTGATGCAGCATTGTCCTGAAAGTGACTGAGTGAAATCTTATAGATTTCACTCAGCCACTTTTGCGAGGCGCACCTGCCCCGGAACGCCCACCCTGCGCCGGAACGCCTCCTGATGGCGCAGGGCTTTACAACGTGACGCATCTCCTAGATGCGTCACATTGTAAATAGGGCGCATTGTTTGCGCCGCCATTGCGTCAAATAAAGTGACGCACCGGCGGCGCAAGGCCTTCATAAATCTACCCCATAGGTTGTATGGTGGGTGCAAAAGTCACTTGGAAAGAAAAAACAAGATATCCCACTAAGAACATCGTTATGCTAAGTAACATTAAAAGACATGTTATCAAAAAACATTTGCTACTCATTAGTCTACACAGTCTCGTCTTAAAGTTCATTTCTACAACAGCTCTCTCGATCTCAAAAAACTCCATCGTCTAACCGTGCTGTTCGCGGCAGGTGGTTCTCTTCGGCTCAGAGGTACGTCTGTAAGTCTAGGGAACGCCCTAGAACAAACCAGAACCGTCGACCTTATGTCTACACGGCTGAATACTCCAAGGCTTCATACCGTGACTCTACAGCTGAACCCGGATGGCGGTTCGAAAAAATAAAAATAGATCAAAACAGCTTTTCGGATGAGAGAGCGTTTTTTTTTTTTTAAAGCAAAAAGGAATTAATTGTTTATTAGTCCATCGGCTCTCGGTCGTAGATTATAGCGGCCTTTACCAGGCACTGTCTTATCTCGGAACAACAACTCAGGCTCAGTAGTGTCCAATCGTGCAGGTGGAGACACAGCTTCTTGCAAAATATCGTTATCCTCGCGCTCGGAACTTGTCCCAACCAAACGTGCGTCACTGAATGGAACGTAACGTGGCACTGTATCAGTCTCTGAATCACCAACACCCTCCTGGACCCACTGGTCATATGGCAGAGGCAATGGTACCCTCTTACAATGTACACCGTGGATCCCGTTCTTCTTGCCCTGAACTCTCAATGCAGTACGCGTCGATAAAAGGACTTGAAATGGTCCAATCCAGCGGGGCTGATCATTCTTTGTCCGCTGAAAGTTGCGCACCAACATCCAGGAACCAGGGTCAATGGCGTGTCCTGAATCTTCAGATGCTTGAGGAAGTGTGTCGTAAACCTGTTGGTGTAAGACACGCAATTTAGCCGTCAAATCATACAAGTAGTCAACCAGCACGGGATGTTCAATCTCGCTAAACTTTGTTGGCCTCGGCACTCCCCATACATTTGCCGGGCGGCCAAACACGATCTCATAGGGACTAAGACCAATTCGGGAATGCACTGTAGTCCTTGTTGACAAAAGTGCCAACGGCAAAGCATTGGGCCATTGAAGACCAGAGCTCGCCTGAATCTTGGCTAACTTTAGCTTCAAAGTGCCATTGTAACCTTCCACTAATCCAGCTGATTGGGGATGATTCGCAGCGTGGAACTTCTGACGGATGCCCAAACCCTCACATACTTTCTTCATGATCTGGCCCACAAACTCACTTCCATTATCACCCAACACCATCCTTGGCAATACAAACCTAGGGAAATATTCTTTGAGCAAGACTTTAGCTGTGGACAAGGCAGTGTTATCTTTTAGGGGGTATGCCTCTACCCATCTCGAAAAGTCACAAACAACTACAAGGACGTATTTTAGATTATTACACCTTTCCCTGTGTATGAAATCCAATTGTAGCACCTCGAACGGATACGTCGGAGGCGCAAAGTCACCAGCTGGAGTTGGAGTTCCCTTGCCAGGATTATACATCAGACAAACCATGCAGTTCTTGACCAGATTCTCCGCACACTTAGGAATTCCAGCATTCTGCCATACTGGAGCCAACAACTTACAAATCCCTTTCGCACTAATGTGAGCCATTCCATGCGCCATCGTAGCCACTGCCAGCACATACGCATCAGGTAACAACCATCGCTGATGTTCTGACAGCTCAGTCCAACAACCAGTCGAATCCAATTTTCCCTTACTCTCTCTCTCCACACACTCAATTCCTTCTCCGTAGCTTCAGCCTGAATTGACTTCACACTCTCTATCGTATCTTCACACATTCCTTTATCCAGAACCCATCTTGCTGGGTCCGCAACATACATTCGACTCGTCACATCTTTCGCCGCTTCTTTCGCAACTTCATCCGCAAACGCATTACCACGAGAAACATAATCGGTAACCTTCTTATGTGCACTGCATTTCACGATCGCAACTTGCATCGGCAACGTAAGTGACTCGAGAAGCTCATTCACCAACTGACCATGCTGAATCTTTGTACCATGCGAAGTAAGAAATCCACGTTCTTTCCACAAACGCCCAAAACTATGAGCAACACCAAACGCATACTGGCTATCGGTATACACAGTCACTCTCTTTACTTTCATCAACACACACGCTCTCGTCAGTGCAATCAACTCTGCCGCTTGGGCTGAATTTTGTGGGATACGTGCAGCTTCAACGATCGTACACAACGTCATCACAGCATATGCTGCAGTCGTATCACCATTCGGGAGCTTGTAGCATGACCCATCAACCCATAGCGTACCATCAGGATCCGAAAGAGGAGTATCTATTAAATCGATTCTCCCCTTCGTTTCCTCCTCCGTCCTAAGAAAACAATCATGCTGTTCCTGACCATCTGTGTCCACAGAAATCGGCAACAATGTTGCTGGATTCAATAGATTACACCGCTTGATGTGCACATGACTAGCCAAAAGCGTCAACTCATAATCCGACAACCTCGTACTAGTAAGGTGCTGAGTCTTTGTTCTATTTAACAGAGTATCCACTGCATGTGGAACGATCACGACAAACGTATTATCCATCACCAGCCCAGCAGACTGTCGGATAGAAACAGCCGCTGCCGCTGTAGCTCTTAAGCAACTTGGCAACGCTCTAGCTAGCTAAAGTCGACGAGAAATACGCACATGGACGTTGCTTATCACCAAATTGTTGAGTCAAAACTGACAATGCACAACCCTCTCTCTCGTGGACATAGAGTGTAAAAGGCTTACTGTAGTCAGGAGTACCCAACACTGGAGCAGAACACAATGCATCACGCAACTCAGAAAAACTTTTCTGACAATCGTCAGACCAAGGAAGAGGATTCGGTGTATCCTTACAAGTCAATGCCAATAGAGGTTTTGCCAATAGAGAGAAATTTGGAATCCACTGTCTACAATACGACCTGATACCCAAGAAAGCACGCACTTCTCTCTGCGTACTTGGCACAGTCATTCGAGCAATCGCTTGAATTCATTCTGGGGTCAACCTTCTTCCCTCCTTTGACAAGAGATGACCTAAGTAGGTCACTTCTTGGCAACAATACTGCAACTTAGAAGGTGACACTTTATGATGCAAGTCCGACAAATGTCGCAACAAAGAAATAGTAGCTTCTTTACAAGTTTCCTCATCATCAGCAGCCACTAATAAATCGTCAACATACTGAATAAGAGCAGTACCAGCAGGCAACGCAAGAGTATCAAGCTGAGTCTTCAAAGCCTGGCTATAAATAGAAGGACTTTCGCAATAGCCTTGGAGAGCTCTCTTAAACCGGAAGCTTCGGCCTCCTAAAGAGAAGCCAAAAATATCTCTACTTTCCTCGGCAATTGGAATGCTGAAGAAAGCATTCTTCAGATCTATAACCGAAAACCAGGCAGCTGAAGCAGGAATCAAAGTCAACAAAGCAGTAATATCCGGAACAACTGGAAACTGTGGCATGACAATCTTGTTAACCTCTCTAAGATCGATCACAAACCTATAAACAGGTGGCTGAGTAGAGTCAGTGCGCTTCAGGACAGGCAAAACGAGACTGTTACACACATTACCTCTCGTTTCTTCAATCACATCTTTCTCAATCAAATCATAGATGATCGCTAAAAGCGCTCTTTCACCATCGCTAGAAATCCTATATTGGGGGATGTGCGGCAATTTAACATTTGCTTTAAGCGCTACAACGTAAGGTGGAATCTCCAAAAGACCCACATCATTAGGACCAGTAGCCCAAAGAGTATTAGGGAGAGAACGCAATTCCGGTGGAAGCCTATCTTTAGACAAATACATCGGAGAGATCACTCTCCTACCCAACGTAAGCTGTACTCCCGAAGGTGAACAACGTAATGTTGCATGCAACCTTTTCAACAAATCCAAACCCAACAAATTCTCACCACAACCTGTCGTTAAAATGAGAGGTGCTTCCAACTCACAAGGCGCTATAGAAAGAGACAAGGGACTAGAAACTGGGTTACGAACTGGGGCGCTAGAGAATCCTACTGAAACATTAGTTAAGCCAGACAAAGGTGCGCCAGGGAGTTTAGAGTGCATGATAGAACTCTTCGCTGCACCAGTATCCAAAAGAAAAGGCTCTACCACACCCGATGTGGCTACTGCAACATAAGGCCCACTCTGATCTACTGGAACCGACACTACTCCCTCTCTTTGTCTATGGCTGTCCTAGCAATCATTATAGTCAGCATTCTCACTATCAACATAATAGTCATCAGCATAGTACTGAGTCGACTGACCAGATGCAATTTTCTGTTGATCAAACCAATTCATAGAATTTTGTGGGGGAAAGGAATGTTCGTTCTGAGGAAACGCACTACGTCCTCTACCTCGTGACACTTGCTGAAAACCACCACGGCCTCTCGGGGCCGGCATACCACTTGCGCGTTGTCATAAAACAGGGCAATCATTTTTATAATGACCTTCCTCCCTACAGTACCCACACTGATTCAAACCCAAGGGAGGTCTTGGAGGAAAATACCCAGCGTTCTGTTGCGGTCTCTGAAACTGTGGAGGTTGCTGAAACTGTGGGCGTTGTAGTGACTCTTGCTGATTCGAGCGAGGCGGATACGCCTGCTGCAAAAGAACCTTTGTCTTTAAGTCTTTTGTCTTTTTCTCTGCTTTTTTCTTTCTCGTCCTTATCCCTATTCTCATAGTAATGTGCAGTCGCCAATATCTGGGCCGACGATGAAACAGCCCAAGAACTTTCAGAATCTTTCAACTTATTAGAAAGTTCAGGGAGCAAATTAAAGACAAATTTGTCCACAAATAATCTTTGCCTACCTTCCGTACTCATGTCCTGACCACTATGATCTATAAATGTTTCTTCAAACCTAGTGAAGAAATCAGATACACTTTCATCTTTCTTCTGCTTAAATGCTGCTAACTTATCCCAATTCACTCGTAAAGCAGGCATCATCGTCTTCATTAAATTAATTCTACCTGGCAATTCCGTAACCAAAGGTTCAGGTTTAGCACCATCTCCCTGTTGTCTACCATCTGCAGCAATAATATTCGCCCAAGTATCTCCTAATTCTGCCGCATGATTCTCATGACGAATCTTCGCCCACAAAGGTTGTGGAACTACATTACCCATCAACATGTCGATGTCGGCTAAATTCATAATACACGCATCTACTGTCTGAGACAATTCTTTGTAATAACCAGCAGGATTCTTACGAGGATCAGGTAAGGTCTGCTTAAGAGCCAAGACCTCTGCTCTCTTCCAAGGGACATGTACCCATACTCGCTGAAAATGAGCCGGTGCGGCAACAATACCCTGATTTACATTAGCCTGAACTGCTTCCTTCCATGCAGGAGGAACTTCTCTCATGGGATACTGTCTCGCTTTTCTTCTAACAGAGGAATCAGGTTCGTACAATGTCTGAGGCGGAAGGCTAGATCTAAAAGCCAGTATCGCGTCTACGGCATCTGTAATATCAGATTCCACTATCATCCCTTTAGCAAAATCCGACTGAACATCAAGTAGTTCCTGCAGGATCAAACCCAAATCATTATCTTCCCATTCCTGTCTCAGAAACATACACATTACATTAAAAACATACCTTTGCTTGGGCGGTTCCCACTGAAAGAAAACATCTATAACCACTGGCAAACTATACCTTGAGGCATTCATAATCCATTTACGATTTAACAAATCCAACACAGCCCGTTCCTCGGAACCAGGAAGCTGACTATGACTCTGCCTATGTTCTGAAACAGGGGTCATATTCAATGACCCAAACAATGGAGGCAATAAACTAGAAACAGTCTCCGTCATTCGTTTTCGAACAAAAGGAGAAGAAGCAGACATAAGAACAGGAGAATAAGTATTTTGAGGCAAAGAAGGTGTAGGAATAGGAACAGTAGGAGTCTCAGATGCAGAAGCGGAAGGCAAAGGAGTTTGAGGCAAAGCTGGTAGTGAAGCTTGCGACCCTAGAGCGGGTTGCGCAGGAGGAGGTAAAGCCATCTGCGGAGTACCGGGTGGCTGAGCAACAGCAGGAGGTTGAACCACAAAGGGTGGAACAACCGGAGGTAATAGAGGTGCAGTAGCACCCTGCACATAAGGAGGTGGTAATCTTAGTAAATGAGACATCAAGGGATCTTTTTCAAGATCTTCAGTCGCTTTTGGAGGAGGAGATGGCAAGGCCGGAAAACATTTATCTATGGCCATACAACGCTGCCTATCTGAAACTTCACTCGCTCGCTCCTCTCCATCATCCCTATACTGCCTAGCAGCTTGTAGTACTGACATATTCCTATCTTTCCTATCTCGTTTAGCTTGTTTGATTTCTCTCTGTTTGGCTTCTTTACGCCAAAGGCGAAAGGAGTCAAACATTGCCGCCAGGCTTTCTTCCTAAACAATTTTGTTTCTAGATTATCTAAAATATCAGTATCAAAACTACCATGTTGGGGCCATCGTAAAACCCCATCTTTCCTGGTATAACGGACCCATACTTCATTAAACGAAATGGGGCCCACGGCGTGTTTAGAATAGAGCTCATAAGTCGGAGTTCCAACTGGAGGTATCGGACATGAATCCTCCAATCGGGAATCCCTGTTACAACCACAACAGAATATTCTCCCAATTTTGCTAAGACCAGGCATCTTCGCTCACTAATCTAGCTTCAAACTTCAAGGGATTATCTACAACGATAGTCTCGCAAATATACGAGTCCCTCGGCTTTGGAAATTGCAATTTTCAAATCAAAACTAAGGACCAAACAAACTAAGAACCAAAGAACCAAAAACTAAGGACTGGGAGCGACCCACTTATACTTAACTGAGGTATCAGTCACGCCACCAGAAGACCCGTCTATCGCCTCGCCGTACAAAGCATCACAAATGGGTCCAAGACAGGGCGACAGTCAGGGCAGCCGTCCTTCGTAGCCGTCAGGAAAGCGGGAAGCCTCGCAGAAAAGACCTTCAGTCCACGTTCGACATGCCGGGGTCGATAAAGTGGTGGCCGTCCTCCAGAATTTCCTCACGAAGCTCCTCACGATCTTCAGGCTTGGACCGGTACCGCTGAAGTCGCCCCACGTTGGAAGCGCCAACTGAAGAACCGGGTTTTAAAAACCAGCACGCCAGGGGCACGCCCAAAGTCTTCGGGTTCACCTGTCTTAGAATACAGAGACACGGGATACTTCTTGGTGGCGTCAAAGATCAAATTTATTGGCTGCAGCCAGTAACAGAAGTCCTAGAAGTCATCACGGTATGAGTTCTCAGGAGACTGCTCAATTTTACAAAGCAAGTCATCCCTTTTTATGCCAAAAATCACATTCCAGACAAATACCTAACATTTACAAACTGTCCAATCACATATATCCACACCAGAGGTATCGCATGACAGTAAAACCCACTTTTCAGTTGGCCAGCCCATGATCAATCATCGGTCAAACCCAACATTCTTTTTTAGACAGGTCGAACGAACCTATAATAAAAAAGGGCACAACCCAATCATAAATAGACCATAAAGAAAGGAGCAGAAACAGGGGAGAGTAGGATAAGGCATATTGTGTGCAGTAAAATTTTATGATGTCCTGTGCTCTGATCCTTAATCTTGATCAGCTAAAGGGCAGGAACTGGTTTAACAAGGTCAGCTTCAGGCAACAGGGTCAGTTCACTCAGGTCAAACAGGAGTCAGCACAAACTCGAGCTAAGGTGTACATGTCCTTAAAAAGACTAGTTCAGCCACAGTCATCGGCCTATGTGAGGGCAACCACAAAATGGCTGCCATACACAAAATTGAACCCAAGGGTTCAGAAGGAAATCCCTAAATATGTAGTGAATCCATCGGTCTAACATGATGAAAACACTCATACTTGCCGTACTAACTAGTTACGGTTCGCTGATATCAAATTCGTAACAAAACCATGACCTTTATGAAACGGGTTCAGAATTCACGGAACCTCAGTCTGGTACCCTTGAATTCAGAATTTAATAACACATCTTTTTGTGAAGATGTTTTTTAAATCCTGCGCTTAGAAATGGCACTTTTAGAAGCTGCTATTTTTCTGTTCAAACCTCCCTGTGTGCCTCTGCCTGGTTATGGATTGACTGTCTGGCTTTGGGGAGTGACAGGGGCTGGTGAGGTGTCTTGGCTCCAGGAGTCTGGGTGTGTAGCCCTAGGCAGAATAGTCCCATCTGCATTTAGAGAGGTGGGTGCGTGGGGAAATCCCTGTAGCTGAGTTGGGCTGTGCCTGCCTCCACAAAGGACTGGCTCCACCTCCTGCTGGGTGTCTGAGGACCTTGGCCCCCTTTCCCAAAGGAAGAAGTTGTGCACTGGCAGAGTGCCCCCAGGACTGGTTTGAACTTGGTCCAGAACCCCCAACACATGAAGAACAAAGACTTTAGGGGTATAAAAGTAGGACAGAGACCCCTTGAAAATCAGACAACTTCCGGATCAAGAGGAATCCCTGCTGGAGAAGATCAGCAAAAGAGACTGAGGAGGAAGACTGCCCCTGCTGTGTGTTCTGGGGCTGACCTGCAGTAGCTGTTCTGCAAAAGAGGGAGGACAAGGGACTTTGCTGTGTGCTGTGTCGCTATCTTGCAATCAATGACTTTGCTGTGTGCTGTGTCCTAGAAGAAGAACAAAAGTCTCCAAGGGCCAGGAGAGAGCTGGCCTCCTGTTATTGGAAACACAGGGTCATAACAGTTTCCACAACAACCTCATTTTTACTCTGCTATGCGCTTGTCCCTGCGCACAGCCTGTGCCCTTCGTGAAGCCTGCTGGGACTTGTTGTGCATCTCGACACACAGCTGTTGCCAGTCGCACTGCCCCAGAGTCGTCCCTTCAACTTTGAGTCCAACCGGCACAGTATGATCTCTCGGGGGGGAGTCTACCTTTCCCCAGGGGATTTGCCTACATTCCACATTGTGGTAATTATTTGCCCGGGTCTCCATTTCATCAGGAAGTTCTGCCCGAGTTCACCGCAGCAGGCCGGGTTCGCATAATGGAACCAAGAATCGGGGGAAAATGTCACCGCTGCTAGCCCGGGTCCCGACACCGTCATCGATGCACCGTGCTGGGATTGGCTCCTGGCCTTAGGGATTCCGGCCGCGTCATCGGCCTATCACGCAGTGATTGGCTCCCGCCTGCCAGAACTCCCAACGTGTCATTGTGGGGTCGCGCTGGGATTGGTCCCCGGCTCGAGGGCTTCCCCACGCGCACCCAGGAAGCAGAGCAGCCTGCATAGAACCGGAGAGCGTCCCAAGAGAAAAGCCGACCGGGACTGAGACCGACCAAAAGCCTCGCCTGCCCCGCATATTCCAAGGTAACCGGCTCTGGAGAGAACAGTGTGTGCTGAGTAGTGGTACTGGCCGCATCTCTTCTTAGGGGGTAACCTTCAGAAGCCAGCGTGTCCCGTGCTACGGCAGGGACCTTTGATACATCGAAGGGCTTGGTGGTAATTTGAGCCTGCACGTGCTCTAGTAGGAGATAGAGACTGCAGTGGGGACATCCTTGAGTACACCATGTCACTCTACAGAGCGGGGGCATTGCTGGGAGGGAGGCACCTTCCTTCCCCCATTGAAGTGTTAACTGTGTATGCCCAAAGATTAATAAGTTAAACTAGGTTACAAGGATGTACTGCAAGACCACAGTTAAGAAGGGACAATACTGAAGTGAGCTTTTGCGAGGACCATCAAAAAGAACTATTTTTAAAGACTGAGAAACTTCCTATTCATATGTATGTGCATTTTGCTAATGTTTTGATCTCGCCTAAACTAGATAAAGATATATATATATTTTTATAAATACCTGTGTGGTGTCAATTTGTGGTGTTTCACTGTGTTACTGTGAGTGTTAGTGCAAATACTTTACACATTGCCTTTGGGGATAAGCCTGTCTGCTCGTGCCAAGCTACCTAGGGGGTGAGCAGGGGTTATCATCAGTGTGTGTTTCCCCCTCACCCTGACTAGAGTGGTGGTTTCTGCCTGGCTTTGGCGCAAGCCCCAGCCAACCAGAAATTCCATTTCTATCAGTTATTTTGCAAAAGATTGTGTTTTCTCTCACTTACTACCTTTATCAATAAGCATTTGTCTCTCTTTCAACTGCCCCTTTATTCTCTCTTATGTGCCCTTCTTGTCCTGTTAAGTATTTTGACATTATATGACCGCGTGATTGTCAGAAAATCTGATGCTCACCCCCCCAAAAAAAAATCTTATTGACAGGCTACTTCCCTGCACAATTGAGGATTACAAATGTAACAGCTGGATAATATAGGACATCAGAGCTGGTGCACTGAAGCAACTTAGGCAGCCATCTTGGATGGCAGTTGGCCACAGCCCCTCCTCCTACCTCTTGAAGTCACAGGAAAGGGAGTTTGTGTTCAGGTACCCATGACCTGGATCTATTCAAGCACAGGAAGGGATACTTCATCTAGTAATACTTGTGCCTCAGCTTTTTCTGGGTTTTTTCTTGGCTGGATATGTAACTTTGAACTGTCTACTGCACAGATGATGTAATGGAAATTACTGTTGTGTACCAACTCTGTCAATGTTTGTACATAGATCACTAAGAATGATGAATGCAACAACTCTCATGTAACTTTGCAAGAGAAGCACTTGTTTGAGAAGGTGGTTATTTTTTAACTGATGAGTAGGGCTAGATCCACTGGAGATCAGTACTTGAGATTCCAGCTCATTTCTACACCTGCTCTAGAAATGTTCAATGTTGCTCTGTGCTGCCGAGAGGTGCACAAGAAAGAGAGATTCAGAGTTTACAGTGCAGATGAGCGTCCAAGCATTCTCCTTAAGGGAGCTAAATTGGCAGAGAAGCGTGCTGTTTTCCATACTGTTTTGGAGTTTGACATTGATCTCACTTTGCAAGTTGTTACTGGGAAAAGGAGGCTTTATATTGAACAAGTCAATAAGCACTTGTTTAGTTGAATTTTCTTTCAGCAAGAGGGTGGTTACAGGATTCACAGGGAACTATGCCCTGCTGCATGGAAAAGTTCACTATATGGTAAGAGGCAGATTTACTAATATCTCACACAACGCAAAGCAGCAGGCATCAAAGCTGCACTTCATTGCATGAGAAGAGGAGAGCAGGAGAGTGCCATATTTACAGAAATATGGCACTCTCCTCTCCTCTCCCGAGCTCCGGCACTGAAACTAGCTGATGTGCTCTGTGCACACAACTTTGCACTATAGTGCAAGGGTGTCTGTGTGAGTCTAGCATAGGTTTTGTACTGGAAGGATAGTCTTCTAGTACAAAATACTACACTCAAATTAACTTTTAATGTTTTCCGGGGGCGTAGCTGGGCTCACGACGAAGATGGACACTTGAGCCTTGAGCTCCACTGCACCGATCAACGATCCTGAAATTATCTGGCTTCCCACCACTGCAATACCGGTTACGGATAGACTTGTCGCCATCGGAAAGTCGTCGCAACCAGAGAATCCAACTCCGCACCTCCTAGCCCCTTCCTGACCGAAGTTGCAGCGACAGTCGGGCCGCGGAGTGTAAGGCCACTGATCCCCACGCTGAAGTAGGGAGCTGGGCGGAGCTATGTCCCTGTACGTGAGGCGGAGAGTTGTACAGTCGGGCCGGTCCCCTGCATCTCTAGAACCAGACCCGATAGCGAGGCGATCGGAGCTGCTGCAGGACTATCGAGGCATTTATCAGTGGAGGTACTGGGCAGCAGGGGACGCCTATGCTAAGAGGCTCGGAGGGGGCAAGCTGCTACTCGCAGCTCGGACGGAGGAAGCAAAGACTGGAGGCCGAGCGGAGCCGCCATTTTGGATGCAGCCGGGAGGGCCTGATACGCCAGCAAACATGAGAGCACATTCTAGGTATGCGCCTGGCAGCTTAACTGAGCACTGCGGAGGTAGGCGATGGTTGCGGAGTGCTGAATTGCACAGCTTTGAGGGACTTGTGCCCTGGGACGACAGGCAACCGGTGCCATAGACAGGCATTGTGGGGCTGCATAGACCGACATGGAGGGGGCCCCAGGCAACTACTGCAATGTACCTACAAATGCTGCCATAGAGACTGAACGCGCAGAGACTTTAGCCCGGGCAAGGCTGCAATTCTGTGTGCTTCCAGATGACCCATGGGCAACAGCTAAAACAAGGGATCGCGAGGGGTGCGGGACCAGCGGTCTCGCAGAAGGCTGCTCGGCCCGGGGCTAACAGTGGGGGACTGAATGTTGCGGTACTGCGGGGTGCACACCCAAGGACAACAAACCATTGGAGGTGAGGCCTGAGGGTCCAAGTCAGGCCGGGCAGGGGTGAAGGTCACGGAAGGGTCTCCAGTGTGAGTCACGCAATCACCACAAACAGTGATCTGCCTAGCAGATGCAACACTGCCATTCCTGGCCCCTGCTGAGTTGAGAGGGCCGAGCACAGCGCTGCAAAGAGTCACCTTCAGGTCTGGCCTGGTCGGGTGGCCTGGCCTAACCAAACAACCCCTGGGGAGGAGTCGGCACAAAAATAGACAGAGGCACAAGCACCTCCAGGAGATGCCCCCTGCAGCCGGGAAACTTTGTGATTCAGCGGTGGAATTATGTGCAGCCACTTCTAGATAGAGGTCCTACGGACTGCTGCCCATGGGGTGTCCCATGGCCATGCCCCTAGCAGCGCGCTACTAGTGGGGTCTCACGTGATGGCCTGAGGACAACTACTCCACATAAGAGAAGGCGATGGGGAAAATGGACAGGACCCAGTCCAAGCTGACCTTCGAACAGAAACACTCTAAGTCACAGGACCCCACTTCGGAGGAGGCCAATAGACCCACACCCCCTATAGAAGACAAGCAGGACATTCAAAGTTTGTTGGTATCAATGGAAAAGGGATTGCAGAGCGGCATCTCTTCCTTGGGCAAAAAAATCGACGCCCTCTCCTACCGGAAGGATAGAATGGGGGAGCGGCTGGATAAGCATGCAGAGAGGCTCAATATGTCCGAATGACGACTCACGGAAGTTTAAGAGGCGCAGACAACATTGGATACGGATCATAAAAAACTAGGCAGGGTTATGCAGGTGCTGCAGGATAAAACAGAGGACTTCCGAGTATAGGAGTCATGTCGGCAATTTTTCCCCATAAAGAAGCAGTTGCGGGAGTTGGGTTTAGACTACGCGATGCTGTTTCTGGCCAAGCTGCGGGGGAACAGGCAAGGACGCTCCCACATCTTCACAGACCCGAGGGCTCTGCAGAAGGCGCTTAAAGACTGGAACAGGGAACAACGAAAGAGCCCGGAATGACAGCTTCTAGACGAGGCTGCTGGGGGATCACTTGAAAAACAAGACTAAGACCAGACCAGTGGCATGCACCCGATAAGTATTCTGGGGGTTGGGAGGGCTGGGGGGGTGAAGAGATGTAGAGTGGGATTGTATATTTTACTTTGCTGGGGAGGACATTTACAGACACTCCAATAAACATATCTTCTTCGAGATTAAATACTGTATTTAGACATACGATAGTCAGAAGGTAATCAGGAGACACTATTATAGCCTCAGCATGGCCCACACGAATTGCCCATTGGGATGCACGATTCGATATGGTCTACAACATTAGGTTGAGGAGTATCACACTGACATGTGTTGCAACGAATTGCGGAGCGGTGATGGGGGTGATGCTAGAAGTCGGTGCATGGAGGTCGAGACAGGGGAAAACTGGCATTAAGTTAGTAGTTGTGTATAGAGCGACCTCCATCCGCAAGTGAAAAACACCACTACTGTTAACTAAGTTGGGGGTGGGAGGAGGGAGGTGTGGGAAGTCCCTATAAGGGATGCTGTGCAGCCGAGTTGTGAGTGGTCAGCCATGGGTTGGGGGAGGGGGGAAGGGTGGGGATGATGTTTTTGGTTGGGAGGTTAGAATGGTCAACCATATTGTTGTATATCGCAGAGTTCATATGTCAATTGCAGGACTCAGGACGCCATGTTAAGCACAACAGACAGGATGGTAATTGCTAGAGAGGCCACTGGCCAGAGACCTGTGGATTCCCTCAAAGCACTATCTTGGAATGTGAGGGGCCTCAATGACCATTGCAAATTGTGCAAAGTGCTGAACTATCTCACTAGACATAATGTAGATATTGCCTTCCTGCAGGAGATGCACATCCCACTGCAGAGCCCAATGATGCAATCCAGAGGTCTTGTGGGAAACGTTAAGACTGCAGGCTTCACTACTCATGCAAGTTGGGTAATGACATAGTTCATCCCCAGGTCCGACTATAAGCTGCAAATGCTGATGGCAGACACTGGCGGCAGGTTTGTGATTTCCAGCTGTAAGATAGGGGGCTTGACTTGCTTTTGGTTAACGTCTATGGCCCTAACTACGACTGCCCGGAGTTCTTCACCACATTGTCTAACACTGTGAGCGGACGCGGAATGACACAAATACTTTGGGGTAGCGACTTCAATCTGGTCAGGAATCCGAGCTTAGACAGATCAGAAGGTTCATTGAGAAGGCCGCCGATGGCAGTCAGAGCTGTAGAAAGGGCAATGATCAGCATGGACCTCATTGCTGTATGGAGAGAACCTCACCCTTTGGAGGGTAGTTTCACACACTAAAATGCTTGCTATAATCTACGTACACGTACTGATTATTGGCTTGTATCCTCGCCCCCCAAGTCCCAGATCCGTTCTTGTCAGGACCTGCGCGCACCCTGTCCGATCATTCCCCTATCCTACTGGTCTTGTCCCCCCTTAAGAAGACTATCCCTCCATTCACATGGCATTTCCCCACCTATTCACTGTTGGATCCCCTATTAAACAAACAATAGAATTTTTTGTTGCTACTAATATAGGGTCTGTGGACAGTTTCCAGATGGTATGGGAGGCTTTTAACGTATACTTTAGGGGGGTGGCCATGTCTAAATACTCAGGGTTGCTTTGTGACATTCGACAGAGACTGTTGACGCTGTAGCGCAAATTGGGTGAGTTGGAGGCCAGTCAGCAGTCCGGGATGGATGGGGAGTCCACAGAGGTAATGAAGGCGTTGTTAGAGGAGTATCATGAGGTGGTGGACAGCGAAGTGCAGCATTTGGGGAAATATGCCACAGCATGCGCATATACGGAGAGGGCAATAGGCCGGGATCCATGCTGGCTAATATGTTGAAGGCCAGACGGGGCAAGACCTCTGTTACCACGATTCGATCGGAGGAGGGTGACCTACTCACTGAGGAAGTGGATATTGCTAATAGATTTAAACAGTATTACTCGGGCCTGAATGCTTCATGTCTGTCAGACATGGATGGGGAAATACTAGATTATTTGGAGCACGTTAAGTTACTCTTCCTATCTGACATGCACAGAGAGTTCCTATCTCTCCCCATAGAAAAAGACGAGATTCTTGATGCACTGGAGGGAACGAAGGCGAATAGTGCCCCAGGGACGGATGAACTCACAGTAAACTTTATTAAGCCCTTCATAGATCTTCTGCTCCCACACATTGCAGAGTTGTTTGACAATGTGTGTGTAACGGGACAGATGCCACAATCAATGAGAGATGCCATTTTAGTAGCCATACCCAAACCAGGTAAACCCCCGGAGGACTATGGATCTTACCGTCCGCTATCCTTGCTAAACGTGGACACTAAGCTGTTGCTAATCGGTAGGGTCTCCATCATGAAGATGGTAGTACTACCTAGATTCCTCTTTTTGTTTACAAATATCCTGATAGTGCTACCACGCTCTTTTTTCGCCAGACTCAATAAATCACTGGTGAGGCTGGCTTGGGCGGGCAAGCAGGCTTGTGTTCAATGGCGGGTTCTCACATTGCAATACCATCTGGGGGGATTGGGTGCTCCTGATTTGGAGCTGTATTATAGGGCGGCACAGGGGGCGCAAGCACACAGTTAGATTCAATCAATCAATTCAAATCTTTATTTCAGTTAAAAACAAACCATAAAAGATGTACACATATGTTGTTAGGTACATTTTACATTTTAAATAGCCAGGATCGAAAGAAACAATTCTATGCCCCCTTTTCATCATAATTCATAATTCATCATTAGTATTTAGGAAGTTATTCATAGGTATTTACGGACTAAAATCATAAATACATTATTTCCATTTAAAAAAAAAGAGAGCAGGCAATATATTCATATACCTTATAGCTAATAGTTCTTTTTAAAACATACTTAATATAAGTGGAATTACTTCCATATCATAAAAAAAGTTAATGTAACTATACAGATTGTAAACAATACTGACACCAATTTTTGAACTCCTACCCCTAATTCCAGCAGATACAATGTAGCAAGTAATCTAAAATACATCCCTATAGCATTAGAGTCTGAGACCCCGTCTCCTTCGTACTATCCCCACAGAAAGTAAATATCTACTTATACTGAAAACAATGGATTGTATTGTTTCACTTCTAAAAACTCTCTCAGCTTCACTGAGATATCTAAATCCCAGGAGTCGATAGATAGGTTTTATCCATTTTTTCCTTTGATGTTTATACGCAGGGCAAAGGAATAAAATATGTGCCCCATCATCTCTCGTACCTAAGGTGCACATTTCGCATTTTTCGTCTCCCTGAATAGCTTCGCTACACACACATTTTGCAGTGTTAGCTTTAATCTGCAGTATGCCGTAGCGAAATTTTAGGTACAGTGGGCCTCATTTATGAAAAGTGACGCATCGCTGCATGAAAACAGTGATGCGTCACTTTTCACTGCGCCCTCCTTGCGACACCAATGATGCGTCATATTTACAGTATGACGCATCATGGCGCAAGGAGTTACAGATACGTCAGTATTTCTGACGTATCTGTATGGCGCAAAAGTGACGCATTGCTGGAGTGTGTCACAAAAGTGACGCAACTCCAGCAATGTGTCCTTTCACATGGGGCAAGCCCCATGTGAAAGGGCCTGCGTCAGTCTTACGCCTGCTGTGAGGCAGGCGTACAAAATTCACGCATTTGTGTCCTAGAAGAGGCGCAGTGAAATCTTATAGATTTCACTGCCTCACTTCTATGACCCTTTCTTGCGTCAGAACGCCCCCGATGCATACATTATACCTGGCGTAGGTATAATGTAGCGCAGGGGTTTACAAAGTGACGCATCTACCTAGATGCGTCACTTTGTAAATATGGTGCAACAAGGCACATTTTTTACGCTGCTGGTGCGTCACAAAAAGTGACGCACCGGCGGCGTAAAAGTGACGCACGGCCTCATAAATGAGGCCCAGTGACTTTGCTACTTATGGTAGAATCTCAGCCATGACACATTCAAATCTGCTATCTGATTTCATGTTGAGATACTTGATGGTCAGAGCACCTAGCTCTGGATTGTGCAAATTAGTGTTAAGAAGAAACTCCCAGTATTTTTCTTTTAACAATTTTTTACAGTTCCTAGTTAGACACTCAGGCTCTGCCCAATAATGGTAAAGCCCAAGTTTCGTAAACCAGTCCTCTATATGGTTCAGCCATAACAACTGTGTTGTATTTTTTATTTTTATAATTTCTTTTAAGGCCTCTCTATAGTCTACTAATTCATCTGTTGACCACAGACGGACCCAATATAACAACGGACGCAGGATTACATGATCACCAGTACGGTGTACATTCAAATCCATACTAACTGGAAGTAGCGGTGTACGCCCTGGGAGCACTAACATTTTTCTAAAGAAAATATTCTCCTGTATCATAAAAGCACACTTAGCAGCATAACCCCATAATTCTGACCCGTACAATGATGCAGATTGGGCTTTACATTTGTATAACTCTAGTGCTGGGGAGACTGCTCTGGAGTAACTACTCTTGTGTCTACTAGCTATTGGGACTAAATTTTGGGTTAAAATCGTTTTACTTTTATCAATTTGGGATTTCCAGTTCATTTTAGTGTCTAAAGTAATTCCCAGATAATTAAAATTGTGCACATATTCGATCAGATCATTATTAATATTTAGTGTTTTTTTAAAACATTTGTGAGGATTAACCGCCATGTACTTAGTCTTTATCGGGTTCATCTCCAATCCTTTGTTAACACAGTAAGACCGGAAGGTGTCAAGTACGTTTTGTAGCCCTCTTGGTGTCTGTGAAATTAAAATGGTATCATCTGCAAATAGCAGTGCTGGCACGTGTTCACCACCCAACTTGGGAGAGTCATGCTCGCAGCCCAAGAGGGTGGTCGGTATATCATTAACATATAAGGAGAACAATGTCGGTGCCAGCACGCAACCTTGTTTGACCCCTCTCCCTATGCTAATACGGTCAGTTAGTTCTCCATTAGGGCCCCATCTCACCTTTGTGTAATTGGCCTCATGTAGTCTAACGATTTGTTTCAGAATTTCTACTGGCACACCCTGATCCCCCAGTCTCGACCACAGTGCGCCTCTAGGGACAAGGTCAAAGGCTGCTCTAAGGTCAACAAAAGCCACATACAAATGGGCCATCCTTATATTAATGTATTTCCAAATGATACATAAAAATCTAAATACCTGATCGATGGTGCTTATTTTTTCTCTAAAACCAGCCTGATACTTGGTTAAAATTCTAGTTTCGTCAATCCAAGTACTCAGTTTGTTTAAAACTTGTCGGCATATACCTTTTGAAGGACATCCATTAAACTAATAGGTCTATAATGAGATGGGTTCATTCGATCTCCCTTTTTAAAAATAGCGACAATTTCGGCACCCCGCCAAGTGTCGGGAATTTTAGCACCCTTGGCAATTTCATTACAGAAGCAATTTATATATGGAGCCCATAACATATTTTCATGCTTCCATAGATCACCAGGTATCTTGTCGGGTCCCGGTGCTTTCCCGGATTTAGTTGCCTTAAGGGCTGCGGTGGTTTCTGCCATACTAAAAGTCAAAGATATCATACTAGAGTTTAGTCCTAGCTCGTCATAGTCAATAATAGGCTCGTTTTCGATGGGGGAATATAAACTAGAAAAGTGCGACACCCATGCATTGGCATCTATGAACATATCTCTGCAAGGAGTTCTATCTCTAGTACCCCTAGCGATTAAGTTCCAAAATGATGCCTGATATTTTGCCTTGCAGGTCTCTAGCAATTCGGACCAAATATTCTCATCCCAACATTTCTTCGCTTTTGCAATTGTCCCCTTGTATAGTCTCCTCTTTTCTCTTAGTAATGGTACGTCATTACATTTTGCAGCCGCAATTAGTTCCTTTTTAGCATTGCGGCATTTTTATCATACCAATTTTCCCCTTTGTCCCGTTGTTGCTGGCCAAGTTTTGGTGGCTTTACAGCTTTTGTCAATATTTCACCAAGGCCCAACGACATGCTTTCATAGATCCGTGTAATAGGGATGTCCTGTATTGGGGCGTTTTCAAAAGGTGATATTAAATTTATATAAAACTCATAGATTTTCCTAACAGTGTTATCATTTCCCAATAGTATTGGCCATTTTACCGATTTACGATTATTATAGACCAATGGGTCAATATTCATATGCTTTTGAGGATTCCAGCTCAAGGGAGACAAGTTAGATAAAGCCGTGCTAACCGTCAAATTGAGTGGAAAATGATCGCTCTCAATACGATTCTCCACTTCAAAGTCAATTACCAATGGCCAGAGTGGGATTGAGACCATTATATAGTTTAAATGGCTATTACAACTGCCTCGTCTAAAGGTTGGTTGGCTGGGACTATCTGAAGGGAGTCGCCCATAACAGGCGCGCAGACCATGAGCAGCAGTCAGTCGCAATAACTGGGCTGTAGCTATGGAGCATGGTACTGCAGTGCTGGTTTCAATTCCTGGGATGTTATTAGCGTTGTCCTCGGACTCAAAAATTTTTCCAGACCTAATATTGGCTCGAATTTCCGATTGAAATCCCCACCAATGATTATCAGAGTTTTGTGATCAAGTGCTGAGATAATGTTGTCTAAATGTTCAATAACCTCTGATTGTTTATTTGTCCTCAATGGTCTGCTATAAACATTGAAAATACAAACTTCTCTTTTATTAGGTCCTTTGAACCTTACTCCCAGGATATCTGGGCTGTTGGAATCAATTTGTTTAAAATCGATCCCCAAAGTAATCTTTGCCCAGATTACCAACCCCCCCCCGTGGTTCTCCCTTTATTTACATTCGTTGCGGGTACACTAAACGATCTATAACCATTTTTAAAATGGCTTTCGATCGCCCAAGTTTCTTGGAATAGCTGTCCATATATTCTTGCCAAGTAGGATCATTCAAGTTTTTTTTTTATACCAGCAATATTCCAGGACCTCAGTATAATACTGGACGAGGAATCTATACTTAGTTTATTACCACCTACACTTGTATCCTCAGGTAATCTTGGAAGCTGTTTAGGATCATTTCTAGTATTATGTCCTTGGTTATCTGAAGGAGTTTTTTGGTTTGTGTTGTCTTTCAGTAGACCAACCAGAACAATATTCTCAGTACCTACTTCTGATGTTATAGTCGCTAAGATATTCCTACATCCTGTATTGTAATTAGGCCGTTCACTATCCAAGGCTCTCCAATAGTACTCATATTTAAATCTATTTCCTCTCCCACACTCTCCTTAGACAGCTTATTTTTCAATTTGCAGCCAAGTGAACACAATTGTTTTGTGTAATATTTTCTCTTATCCATATCCTTGTCTACTCCTGCAAACAAACCGTTCTCCATTACTGGTTGCCCCATTTCCTGGCCTCTAAGTCAATCGACTCCCTCCATCCCATATAGCTCTGTAAAACGATTGAAAGTGTGGACAGAAACATTGGTTTTAAACCTTTCCAACTCCCCCACACTTTGCATTCCTAAAGGATTATAAGATGGTTGTGCTACAAGGGACGGGCGGTAGAAGTAACTCAAATTATAGGCTTTAATGCCTCTCCAGTCCCTTTGAAAGTTTTGGTCAGTAATGAAACCAACAACTCGTCTGTCCCTAAAGTTGACGATAATGGAGTCTCCAGATATATCCTTACGTCTATGCCCCACCCAGCTTACTCTTCTTACAAACAGAACTTCCCCATTGATATAGCCTGGGAGGGGTCTATTTTTATTTAGCCAGAAAGTTACTTTATTTTTCAGCTCTTGGTAACTTTCTGTTTTTCCATCTTTTAACTCCGGAATCCCAGTAAGCACAACAACATAGGGGGAGGAATCCGGGGGCAAATGAATACACTTTAAGGAGGATTTTTCATGCGTCTCATTAATGATCTCTCTTTCACTCAAGGGGGTTTTCTTACGTTGCTCTTCTATACTTTGTGAGCTTGTTTGGGTCTCTTTTCCAGACCTACATTGGTTTCCAGCCAGATCGACTATCCCATTTGCTAAAATGGTAGTCGGCTGGTTAGTATCAGTGGAGACCACAGGGATGGGAATATCTAACACCGGAGAAGCCAATGAAGGAGCTATTACTGTAGACACCTTATTAGTATTTACTACAGTTGTATTATCTCTCAAGTTCCGCTCTACCTGTATTTTTAGAGCCTCAAGATTTTCAAGGGTAAATTGTTCAAACCTCTCTAGCCTTTCACCAATTGACCTTGTTCTCTCTAGAAGAGGTAGAATTAGTGATTTTACTAATTGACCAATCTGATTAATGTAATCTTCAGATAGTTGGGTCAAGGGGATGGTTAAATCTGCCACCGTATTGTTGGAAAGCGTTAAGTGGGGAATAGAAGGGGATACCATTAGCGGTTGTATGGTAGATTCAGTGGTCACCACTTCATTTGTAACAATATGTGGTACCTTTGAAGTTTTCGGTATCTTCGGACATCTCCCCTTCTGAGTGCCCCCTCCCCGTTTCCTTTTGGCATTATTTGCTTTATTTTTCCCATTTGCCTTTATTGGGGAACAAGAGGTAACAGTATTTGATATGTCCACACTCGTTGAAGCACTCAATGTTACAGGGGAACAAGTTCTATTTAACCCAGATGTTTCTTCCACATTTCCCCCCACATTTTCTAGGTTATCTTGTGTGTTAGTGAGTCTGTTTGTGGCAGTATGCCCCTCTAGCTGTTTAGGAGAGGGAACTAACATTAGGGGTCTTAGTGAAGAGCGCCTGGTATACATTGGTTCAACAGATAGGCGGCGCTCTGTAAGAGCAATTTCTCGTTCGAGTACAGAGGTAGCCCTAACAATAAATTGGTCCAATGTCCCACTTACACTACCCCCCAACCCCACTCTCTTCCCCCTTCCAGTGCGAGTTGTCATTAAACAATACAAGTATGCTAACACTCCCCAAAAATGAGTTTCTCAGTCAGTCTCAAAGCAACAGAGCAACAGTCCACATTCGCCTAATTAAAGGATAATGGCAGGAGTCTCCTTGCGGGTTTGTCAATGTTCGGGGGGTGGCCCAGCCCAGCCCAGCCCAGCCTGGAATCTCAAGGTATCAAGCACAAACTATGATAAGCAATTAAAAGGGAACAAAAGAAAGTTGGTGAAAAGTTGGGCCCTGACAATAATATAACAATAATAGCAGAAAGATATCGAGGCACACTTTGACTAGATAAGACAATACTATGGTATTACCATTTAGATGTAAATTCTAAGCCTCGAGTAATCTCTTCCAAGGGGGGCTCAGAGGGGTGGCCCAGCCCAGCCTCCTTCGGCCCCTGACGGCCACAGACATTCCCGCACTTGTCCCGGGCTTCTCCCGGCGCTGCCCGCACGCGTCCCGCGTTGCATGGGGAAGGCGGCACTTCAAGCGCGATGGCAGGGCCTCCCCCAGTAACAGCAGCTGTGGTCAATTAGGCTGTCAGGCAGCGGCCGGGGCAGAGCGATGCACCCTGGGACTGCGAGTCCCACCAGGGCGTAGTGCAGGTGAGTCCAGGTGTCTTTGTGCCCGCACCTAGGTAGCAGCCAGCAAGGGACGCAGGGAACGGTTCTCCTGTCGCCAGAAAAGAATTTAGAAGGCCCCAGTTGGATTCACGGTGCAGATAACATACCATATCTTAGACTTGAGAGGCTGTTCGCTGACCCTCTACCACTCCCAGCCGTTATTTTTAAGCCTGTTTACCGCAGAACTGGGATTCTGGATTCCCTAAACTCGACGCGTCATGCCTGGCACAGCTTATTACAACAGCAAGCGGGGACACTGTTATACTCCCTGGAAATGCCTACAGACTGGGCGGTCTGGCTGACTCCCTGCAGCGATAAATGGGTAGTACGAGCGCTCTGAGCGCTGGGCATTCACAAGGTAGGAGACCTATTCTCAGATGGCGTCGCTAAAACATGGGACGCAGTCACGACCACTATAGAAACACCTACCGTGTTGCAGTGTTTCCAGTTCCATAGAGTGCACAGAGCACTGGGACAACAGCTTGGGGATGACATGGACCAGGCCCCTGTGGTTTGAGAATTATCGTACCTCATTAAAACTAAATCTCCCCGCAAACTTATCTCCAGTATATATAAATTGGCAATTTCCCAGAGTGCTAATCAGTACACCCATGCAAGGCTGGTCTGGCAGCGCGACTTGGACATAACAATTGATGACGACATGTGGTCATATTGCTGCACCAAACCGAAGCGCATATCTCTGCGTGGCAAACACAGACTGATACATTTTAAATACACTAATAGAGTGTACTATACGCCAGAGAGATTGCACAGGTATAGCTTGCGAGAGGACGCAGCCTGTGACAGATGTCGTTCCCGACAGCGGATTTTCTACATTTAGCGTGGGGTTGCCCAGGTGTTTTCAATTCTGGGAAAACATATTCCGGGAGATAGGCAATATTGCAGCGTTGGAGATCCACCCTGACCCGGCAGTGGCGTTGCTGGGCTACTCTAAAAAATTGCTGAAGGCCGCTCGCAGATTGGTAGACTTAGGACTGCTGATGGGGAAGCGTAGAGTGGCAATGTGTAGGCTTAGGGGACCCTTACCTACAGTGGCGCAATGGTCACGTGATGTTCTTTACTGCTGCACACAATCAGAAAACTTCAGCGAAATACTCCCACCACGGTGCAGACCAAAGAACTTTGGGGACTTTACACCACATACCTGAAAGGTGGGGCAGGGGGTACAGCTGCAGAGACAACAACAGGGGTGGAAGTGGGAACCACCACTCCAGCGCCATAGAGGTGATTGCAACTTTGTGGGTTAGGGTGCGCTCCGCAGGCAGGAGAAAATGCTGAGTTCAGATTCCAAGTAGGCCTGAACCGGAGACCATAAAGTAGTGGAGTAAAACGAAGATGGCGAGGGGGTTCTGTGGTGGACCGGTGACTGAATTGAAGCCTTATTGTCGTGTTAATGCACAACTGTTAAGAGTCCTGACGGCGATTGACTGAGCTGACGCCTCATTGTCTGTTTGTTTTTGGGTTTTTTTAAATGTGTTTTTGTGATTCATTTAACATCACTGACATGCAGGGAACACGCTTTGTACATTGACCAGCACTTCAATTTGTGAGTACAGCGATGCCCGGCCTCCTGGATGTGGGTAACGCTGCTGTGAGTCGTGCCTTAAGTATTTATGCAGCTGGCCCCTAGGTTGTAGGCGAATTGCTGTGTTTGTCACAGATATCTTTCATAATTAAAACATTTAAAAAAATTAAATTAAAAAAATAAAAACTTTAAATGTTTTCCCAATCTTTATGTGTGCTATACAGGACAGCACACATACAAAGTTGGAAGTTGAAGGAGACATGAAAGCATTTCTCCTTCATAGTGCCTAGTTGTAATGGACGCTATTTTCTCACGCTAAAGCCTGTCTACCTTTTTAAGTAAATAAGGTTTAGCGTCAGAAACCTTGGGTGGTTGCAGGGGAACACCCATGCACCACTCATGGTATACCCCCTTGGCGCTAAGTAATGCAGAGCAGCACTATGCTCTGCTTTGTACTACTTTCAAATGTTTTCCAGCACTAAACATGTTTAGCAGTGGAAAGATAATGCAGTAAAAAAAGATTTTGCATCACTAAATCTTAGTAAATAGACTCCTTAGTATCTTAGTATTTTCACAAGGGTAGGCACTAAGATGACAAAATAATGGTGTGTCAATGCTGTTCAGATGACATGTGCATGTTACAGATAAACCAAGACTAATTGTATGGCAAACATGAATGCACCAACTCTTTCGATTGTGTATGTGAAGGCATACGCCTTGAAAAATGAATTATTTGACTAGTAACAATAGCTAACAGAGTGGGCAAAATTGCCATACGATTTTAGAAGTAGGTCGACATTAGTCACACTAAGAAAAATAATAGAAATGCAGTGAATAGAAATCTTTCATTCAGCTGTCTGAAGAGCTATGTGCAGTGAGCAACAATACAAGCACGTCAGGCCTAATAAGGCCAATGCGGGAGGAAGCATGTTTGGATAAATGCGCTGTTCTTTAAGTAATACAGAAATGAAAGACCGCAACACAACCTTTCTACCCAGTCATCATAGAGAATTATTGGTGAGAACGTTATACTGAAACCTACGAATTTGAGCTGGACAGACATGAAAGCTATGTTTGTGCCAATGTCACTCATCACATCAGTAGCGGTCTCCTCCCTTCTGCCGGGTCTTCTTCTGCCCGTACCAAGATAACACTTGAAAAACATGGAATTGTCTTTCAGATTAGTTAATGGGCAGAACATTTCTCATCTTGAGCCTCGCCAGGTACAGTTTTTCATTTACATTACATACTGGGCGAAAGTCCTAAAATAAGAAGTGGGGGGACTCTCCAAGTTAGGTGGTGTCACAGTTAGTGACATCACAGCAGGAAGTGACCTCACAGCAGGAAGTGACATCACATGTGCAGCAAATCAATCATTTGCACATATTGCAAGATTTAACAATTGAAGCTGCTCAGTACTTAAGTCTGTGACTTAAGGGCCCTGTATGGAAGAATTAACAGCCCAAATGTGGATGAAGTTTGTGTACAACTACATTAGTCAAGCCATTAAGTGCTGTGAGTGAGGCATACTAAAACATGGACAAAAGCAGAATTTGTGCGTTGAAAAAAAACACATGCTAGAAACTACAATAGTGATTATCCAAACTATAACAGGTATTACGCTACCTAGAACACCACATTTAAATATACTGACAGGTAACCATTTTACCAGCCTCGGAATGTGGTTAAGTAGACTGAGCCCTGCTTGGGCGCCAAACCGGGACCTCCAGACTGCACAAGCGCCTGAAACACATTGCTGTATTGTAATTGCATTTATATAGCGCTCATTACCCCTGACCAGGTGTCGAGGCGATTGCATGCAGTAACCAACTTACCTATATTGTACAATAGCGCTATATTCAAAACGACTTAACAAAATTAGGCAAAGCGACATCAGCGGTGATCAAGCAGCAGGCTGCACTGTCCATATTCGGACAGGTAAAAACCAGGAGTGAATAGTAAAGCGCATGCGTGCCTATGCACCCTCATACCTTGCTCCATGGCCAGGCAAAGGACTTGCTAGGGGGCTGCGTACCTGAACATGGCTGGCCCCTGCCACGCGGGCGTACAACCTGTAAGCCAAGGAGCACCCGTGTGCCCTCCCGAACTCCCTCACAGCTTCTGGCTGGGGTACCATGGACCAGGCCTGTGCCGGACTGGCGTCTGGCCTCAGTTCGACCCCTAACGTACAGGAGTACTCCCGCCGCGATGGGAAGAGTAGTGTCATAAGGAGCTTTCCTGCTGAAGGGAGGCATAGATCAATGTCAATTAACATAGTCCCATCAGGTCAACAGAACACCCCGCCCCCAACATACCCAACATCCCGCAAATAACACACAGACACCCGTGTTAGATTGAAAAAAGTTGCTGCAGGTTTATTACAGACAACGTTATGTAATCACGGTTGGTTATCTTACTGACGATCCAAGGGCAGGACGCATTCTCGCCACCTGCCCGCCTGATGAGCCAAGCAGCACAGTGGCGAACCACCCATTTGCTGCGCCATTATGGTAATCCCTCTACTCACGCCCCTTGCGGGGCGTATCTAGGCAAACCCCCGGTTGCACAGGCCCACAACCGCCCGAAGGACTACTAGGGCGCCGACACGGGTTCCCGGACCTCCCATGAGGTTCGAGGTTAGGCTCTGGCACCCCTATGTGCCCGCTGAAGTACAGTGTTGCACCTCTCTGCTTCCGGATCGCCCTGTAACTCCGCCTGCAATGAAAAAGAACACATTAAAGCTCCCCCAGGTGCCCCCCCCAAGCTGACACTCAGGGTAAGAGGTAGGGAGGGAAAAGAGTGTCCCGATGCACAACGCGCGACGTCCGGAGCGGCAAAGAGGCAACTAAAATGGCGAGGGGGAGATATTTACCCCCCTCGCCTTGCCTGCCGCCCCGGACGCGCGTCACAGCCTACTGGGCTCCCCTGCCTGGGGGAGGAGTGGAGGTCCACAGGCAAGGGGCGGGGGAAGCCCTCTGGGACTAAGGGCCCGCCCTCCTGATGGCCACCGGCTGGCCTCGGGCAGCTGCATAGTCCCATCAGGTCAACAGAACACCCCGCCCCCAACATACCCAACATCCCGTAAATAACACACAGACACCAGTGTTAGATTGGAAAAAGTTGCTGCAGGTTTATTACATACAACGTTATGTAATCACGGTGGGTTATCTTACGGACGATCCAAGGGCAGGCCGCATTCTCGCCACCTGCCCACCTGATGAGCCAAGCAGCGCAGTGGCGAACCACCCATCTGCTGCGCCATTATGGTAATCACTCTACTCACGCCCCTTGCGGGCCGTATGTAGGCAAACCCCCGGTTGCACAGGCCCACAACTGCCCGAAGGACTACTGGGGCGCCGACACGGGTTCCCGGACCTCCCATGAGGTTCAAGGTTAGGCTCTGGCACCCCATGTGCCCGCTGAAGTACAGTGTTGCACCTGCTTCCGGATCGCCCTGTAACTCCGCCACAGCCCGGCCGGCGGCCACCGTCGCCGTCCGGGTCCCCCACCACTTCGCTACTTAGGGAAACCTGCAACCCTTGCTCTGCAGAGCTTCGTCAGTCCAATAGGAACAAGTCAAACCCGACAGGTGAGAGGCGAACCCCTTCCATGTCAAGGTGACCTTGATCCTGTCCTGAATCAACACATGCCTGACGAAACAAAGCCCAACTGTCACTAATCTGCAGATTACCCCCGGGTCTATATGCCTCTACAGCATTAGAGTAGACCATCCCAGGTTCGTGGGGTCATACCCCCAGGTGAAGGACCAAGCGCTGAGGAGGGGCCCCCATTGCTGTTAACGCTTCCTGTAATCTGTACAATAGGAGATCCAGAGTACGCCACTGAGCCCAACCACACACCTACACAAAGCGTCAGCAGACTACACCCCGGTAAGTTTCAACTTCTGCCGTAACGCGGTCCCCCGAATAATCAGTAAAAAGTGCTACTGATTAAACGCTTGTGCTTCCATACTCAAAGAGTACAGGGAATCATTCTAGTGAAAATTACATATATTTTATAAAAAAAACTTGTGTGGAGTCCCTACATTTGATATCACAGGATTGCAATGGTAGAACACTGGCATCACGATACCCTTGTGAGTTTGGCCTCGAGGCTGTTTAGTCCATGCTACCAATAGGATAGCTTGACTATAAGGTTGACATACAACCACCACCATAAGGGAATGCTTTGACTGCTAAAAGGTGCCCTCAGAGTTGGAGACATCATACATCAGGCCACTTCTCACATTGGGAGGGGCTTCCAAGAGAATCTATATGTTACTCAAGTTTATTCACAAGGCTGTTCCGGCACAAGCCAGGGGAGCCCAACCACACGTAATCGTGTTTGTGAAGCCGGGTGTCCAAACCTGATAGGAGCCCATCGTGCAAAGCCACAACCCATCTGAGTGAAAACGAGCAAAAGGGGTGTTGGGTCACCAGATAGATCAGTGTGAACCCCAGAAAACTAAGCGGGGAAAATAGTGCGGGCCCCTCCCCCTAGAGCGCCACAGGAGTAAGCCCAGACAGCAAATCTGTACATTGTATAATTTAAGGTGCCCAGGCGAATTTTTTGCACAGCAATTAAAGAGTTTCACAATAGCTGAAAAGGCAATTCCAATAGCTTATTTACACAAACTACACGCTGCATGTGACACTGTACTGCCTCCTGATAGGAGGATGTAAAGCGTCGCCTGCTGGAAAATGTGCTTGGGGTAATTAGCCGCTTGTATCTATCACTACCCTTAGTGTATGTCAGAGGGAGGATGCCCCACAATACTGCAGTGCGATCAGTTCGACTCCCGCCATCGCTGAGCGGCTCCCTGGTACATCCGGCCCAGAGCAAAGGAGCATACTGCTACTGTGTGCCCTTTTCCATGGTACAGGAAGAGGGAATGTCAAGGTCAACGGACCCTGACACCAATGGCTCTAACACTGTGGACCCCACTTTCTGTGCTCAATACACTTGATAGATGCAACTAACTCCCCCCGCCTGCTGCCCTGGCTAAAGTGCGGGTGGATATGTCTAAACTGAAGCGACCAGGTATCAAATGTCCACTCCGCTACCTCGGGATAGCCCCATATGACTGACACCGCACTACATTCTGGCATTGTGTGAATATGGCCACCATTGAGTATGAGCAGCGCCTGTTGAGGTATACTTGGCTACGTGGCCGCTGATGCACCAGAAAGGTGAGGCAGTAGAATCAATACTAGCAGTGTCCTGAACTGGCAGGGGGTAGCGTGGTATCATGACTTGCAGCTGCGTCCATTATACGGATGCTTAAGCCAGATAATGACCAATGCACTTTGGTGTATGTGATTTAGTATCACCTCCTAACTCCACCCCTTACCACTCTACCCAGGAACCTACCTCATCCCGGGCCTCCCAACGGAACTTCCAGTTCCCCTCCTTACAATTACAATTAATGCCCTTTCCATTATTAGCAGAAGGCCTTTTAATTATACAGGTTCTATTCTCCCTGACCCTGGAAGTGTCTACCCAAGTGTTCATGTGGTTAGCGAGTCCGCCATTTTATGCAGTCTCATCCTCTAGCATCGTGTTTTACTTCTGGCAAGAGCCACCTCCGGGTCAAGTCTGCACTTACATACAGCATAAGGAGCACTGGCTGCCGACAAGGCCCAGGAGGGTAACCTTCGACTAGCTGTGAGCTGACTCACATGACACCCAGTCATCCCCCGGGAGCTCGTGTCATGCGTGAATGGGAATTCTTAACATACAACAGGGCCGCACAAGACGGCATGCCTGGGGCTGAGAATTGTGACAGGTGAGGGGGTAGGTGAGGAGGTAAGTGAAGCAGAAGCAAATATAACCCTTTCCTATGGAACAATGGGTAGAATCTGACTCGCAGGTGAAGGATGTGATGGATAGGCGAACGATACCCTAGCCGGCATCCCTTCGACATGTATGTGCTCAATACCTTGCCTGTATTTTTGGCCCCTTGGTGAATGGATTCATGACCATGCTAATACCATTTCCTATGGTTAAATGGGAGGCAGAAACCGAGCTCGGACAGCCAGTGTCTGAACCTTTTGTGCTCTCCCCCTACTCAGTGAAGGTGGAAACTATGTTCTTGCCTCTAGATGTAACGCGTAATCTACAAGCGCTCTTCTACCGACTAGGCTCCGAGAAGGCGTTTCCATAAACAGGTCTTTACCCAAGAAATTGCCATTAAGTATGTAACCTCTTAACGAGTGCCTGCCAGGTAACACGTGGATGTATGGCCCAGAATAAGCGCTGCAATATGTAACGTGCCACTATTTACACGAGCAAGAAAGGACACACCCTGTGTTATGACTGAACAAATTAAACAGCGGTGCGCTCTGTTCGAAGGGACAGGTGCTCCGTTTATACATTACACATTCCGGCACATGCGCGTTACGCGCTCTGTGCAGAATCATTTAATTGGGCACGACCCTTGGGCCCGAAACCAGGTTCTAGCACACGTTGGAAGCGCGAGCTCGGCCCAGAAGTAAGGAGTGCTAAAATGAGCAGTAATTCTTTACCAATTCAGGCACATGCAAGGTAAGTGATTTGGCCAAAGTCCACTATTCAAGCAGCGCCAACTCAGCACAAACTAACTGATTTGACTGAAATCCCTGCATGTGAACGCGCTTAGTCCAGGATCACCTAATTGGACGCGACCCTTAGGCTCGAAACCTGGTTCTAGTACCTGCGTCGGAAGTGCGAGCTCGGCCCGCTATGTACACACATGCAAGGTAGATGGGTTGACCGAAGTCCCTGCGTGTGAACGCGATCCTGCGACAAGAACCACTAATAAAGCAGCACAAACTCAGCACAAACTACTGATTTGACCGAAATCACTGCCAGTGACGCGATCCTGCGACAAGAACCATAAGAAAGCAGCGCGAACACAGCACAAACTAATTGATTTGACCAAAATCAATGCATGTGACGCGATCCTGCGACAGGAAACCATAATTAAGCAGCGCAAAATCAGCACAAACTAATTGATTTGACCCACATCACTGCATGTGAATGCGATCCTGAGACAGGAAACCACTATTTCAGCTGCACACTTAGTAATCCAGCACGCACTCAACACTAATGAAGTGATTAAGCCAAAATCCCTGCCTGTGAACACGGCCCAGAGGCAAAAAAACACTAGTTCTCCAGCGCGAACTCAACCCAAAAGAATGGGGCAAGTCATGAGTAGGAGTATCACTACCCATGATCACCTTGCGACCTAAAAGAACGGGCGGCTGTTATTGAGAAACCAACACCAGGAGGCACCAAACATATTAATGGGATGAGCCTCTCCCCAGGCATGGAGGGATTACGTAATTAGCATTCTGCAATTTGCATATTTATAAAGCGCGAATTAGAAAGAAGATCTTGGAGCGCTTTTGCCTGAGCAAAGTTGACCATCCCTGCACTGGCACAGGGGGCGCAGAGGTAAGCCGGGTCCAAGCGCTTACCTCGCACCAGTTCCGATAACCCAAGACACACCTTCATCGTGCTAGGCACTGGGGAGAATGCGTAAATAGCCCCGAAAGTATAAATAATGCGAAGTTTAGAGCGCTCACATACCCGAAGGTGTAACGTAATAAGGCTCCGGGGCGCGAACCCTGGCCTCCCGCGCCGAAGTCGGCAGACCCCTCCCTAACTTGGTGCCAACGCAGGGTACCATTCTAATCGTGTGCCAGGAATGTCAAGTATACCTGTGTGCCGGCAATCCCCCTGGACGGATCGGATGACGCTTCACCCGGTTCGATACTTCCCGGGAATCGTGCGTGCAGACGCTTGGATCCCAAGGATGCCCCCCCTGCTGGTGCTCGACTTATGCATCGGATAGGCCCGTGACCCCAAAGGCCGAAGCCCTTGCCTTTGAGCTACCGCTCCGGTATGCAGGGAGATTCGAGGGCATAGCGGGCCACTAGTGCCGCGGGGAGGAGGCCGTATGGCCCTGCCTAAAGGGGGGCGAGCACTTAAAAGCCTACAAGGCACTAACAGCGAGGCCTAGCCCCCAGAGGGGGCCACCATAAGCGTGCCCGGGCGGGGCCGGCCGCACCATGAGCAATGCCAACCTGCGCTGCAAACACCTAAGGCACACCTACACAAATGACATTAGACGTGCTACTGTCCTAGAGGGGGTATGGCCAATCCGGGTCCTCGGGAATGCCCAGCGTATTCCGCGCAAGGCTCGCAAAGAATGTGCAGCCCTGAACCCCCTCGTGGGACACATGGAGGCACGGGTAGAACTCCTCGGCGAGATCAGGGACTTGGACCCTAGTCTGCAGGGCTGTGTATGCCGCGCACTGCCCAAGAGAGCCACGGGGAACTTCCCACGAGCAGATGAACATTTATTACAGGCCAAATTCCCAACAATGCCTAAGATGATACTTCCTTAACGGCATGGCCGGGCACGCTCCATGGATAAATATAAACCATCGGGAAATCTAACTCTAGCCACCTCATGAGCCAGAACGTGTGACACGCGTACTGTAACTATACGAAAGAATGTAAGGAAATCGGGCCCTTTTGCTAATGGTGATACAGGTTAGTTACTGTGGCGGGAGTTAGCAGCAACTCAATGTTCACTGGGAAAAAAGTTCCTAAGTAGTATGTATTAGATAATGTTCTGGACTAATTTAAACATCTATGAATAGCAGGAGTGGCCTTCGGTAAGAGCGGATTTTCATAGTTATCGGCATCCTATGGAATGTGTGTCGCAAGGAGATATGAAACAAAGCACTGTGTGAATCAGAGCCGCTTTGAACCTGGCCAGTATGAAAACAAACATAGTTGCAACGCAGATCATGATTTAAAATTCATAACTTCCTTGGCACTTTGTCTCATCTGAACTAACAAAACCTTAAACAAAAGGCAAATGTATATTTCCACTTCACCCCGTGTGGTCCTAATGATTATTGGGATACCGGACGAGACTTCGGGCCTTATTCCGTGTTTGGCAGTCTTGGCCACTGTAGAACTGCGTCCGCCCCCACCAGCAACCCACAGTGCCAATAAATTACCAGAATGAACTTTCTGGCTTTCTAATTAATGAAGAGTAATTCCCGTGAAACCGGGAATCGAACCCGTGACGACCTTGACGCTATTTACAGGACGCTCTAACCAACTGGGCTAACCGGCCAGCACACGGCTTGCTATGAAATAGTTGCTATTAGCACTGAAGTCCAGCGCAAAGAGCCCAATTGTGAAAGGAAATAAAATACAGAACGGAAACACAGCAAACCTCCGAACACAGAAGGAGGTGATCACAGAAACGTGCAAATATGAAGTGGGTACCCGTAGATACTGCTAAGTCGAAAAGGGTATCCGAGATGATGAGTGTGCCACGAACATTCGGGATGGTGAAGCGACACGCATGTGGGCTGAATAATGGTTTCAGATTATCGAATTACTTAGATACAATTTTCATTCCATGCACCGGATGGAACTAAGGGGGTATTTTACAGCTTGCTGCACCTACATCTACTAAATATTGGCAGATATCCTGTCTGTCCTATGTAGAGTGTACAATGTATTTGTATACACTGAAAGCAGCGAGGCAACAGACCGAAGCGTAAGTAGCACCATAAAGAGTAATATTGTGATCATAATAACAAAATACATTGCCTTTCTTATGATTACCATAATTACCATGACAGAAGACACAATATTGGCCCCGACAGGAGTAAAGATGCGCGAAACCTCATAGAGATTCTCCTTGCACTTGTATCCTTTTCCAACCTCATTTTATGGATTGGAGCTCACCGATTTAATCATGGCTCAGGCGGGCTCGCAACTCCGAGCAATGTCGGTGCAAGCCTGCCCGGAGCCCAGGAAGGCGGAGGCACACCGCTCCGCGGCCATCTATCGCCAAGAGCGGGGAGGGGCGCCTAGCATATGCACGGTGACGCCCCCAAGTCCCTCGCTTGGTTGTAGCTGCTGGAACGCTCTGGGCCAGGAGGCCTGCCGGGACACCGAGCCTTGAGCGCGCCTGTCCTCAAGACATATCTGAGCGGGCCAGCGTGGGCTCACTACCTCTCGCCAAAGATACCACATGACCACCAGCTGCATTAGACAGGGGAATACTCAGTCAGTCCCCGCAAGGCCCGACCACGAGGAGGTGCCGCCGCCACCATAACTGGGACAAACAGCGGCACCCCCCACGACAGACCCCGTGGGCAAGCCAAGTCCACCAGCACGTGGGACTTGAATGACAGGGAAGCCAGCTACTCAGTGCCCGTTCGCCGCCCCAGGCCCCTCCTGCCTATCCCGGCAGGAAGAGAACCGTGGACAGCCGAGGTGGTCCGACAAACGCTCCACAGAGCCGGGCAAGCCCCCACAACACAGGGATAGTGGTGCCAGCGGACCTCATTGTGCTAACGTTGTCCGCTACGCCTGGCCCGCGGGGACGGGGAGTTGGATTAAACACCCACTACCCACCCCACAAAGGGACACAAACCGTACCCTCAATGTAAGGGAAGCGGGCAGAAAGCTTCGAGCGGTTGAGGAGGGACACATGGCCTGAGCAACAAGGGGCCCGCCTCAGCCTGCTCGGCCACCGCAAGCACGACCACGAGGTCGGCTGTGGCGACGCGCGCAAATGCTCCAACCCACTCCTCTACAGCGGCCCTTCGATAAGCGGGCCGCCTAGCCCCGCTCAACCTCCGTGGAGAGGGAGTAGGCGGAGGGGGAACTGCACTCACCGCAGCAAAAGAGTGTCCCGATGCACGACGCGTGACGTCCGGAGTGGCAAAGAGGCAACTCCGCTGCTGTCTTGTTTTCGTCTGTCAGATTCCTTCTGACAGTGGTGAGTTTTTGGATACCGAGGCAGTAGCCTCATTACTCCACAATCATTTTGAATTTTTTAGTCGCTGTTTAGGTTGTCTTATTGATGTGTGACGCTTTGTCACAGTTGAGGTTGCATCACATGGTCTTCTCAGTGATGGGCCGCGGGTAGCGGTCGATTGAGTATGCAGAATTGTCAGCATGTTTCCTCAGAGAGTCTTGTCTTTGTCCATCAAGTTCCTTCTGATAGTGTTGTGTTTTGGGTGCCTTCCGCGGCTATTATGCCATCCGGCAGCGGTGAGTTTTGGTTGCTTGCCGAGGCTGTTATGCCATCTGGCAGCGGTGGGTTTTGTGTACCTGCCGGCGTTTGCCTTCAAGCAGTGCTGAGTTTTTGGATGCTGCGTGTCTGTTTCAGTTTCGCAAGGTTAGCGCTTCAATGGGACGCGGGTAGCGGTCAAATGGGTTCGTAGAGATGTCTTCGAGTTTCCTGATCAGTGGGTTTTCCTTTTGATCTAATCCTGTGTAGAATTTCCTGTTGAGTTTGAGGAGATGGTCGTCCAACATCTCAATCCCTAAGTCTCTGTGGAGGTCTGCTGTTCGTGTGAACATAGGTGCACCTGCTGCAATCCGTAAGGCCTTGTTCTGTAGTTTCTGTAGGTCCATCCGAAGCTGTGGGCGGCAGCCACTCCAAACTGGTGAAGCGTATGTCATAGTTGGTCGAATTATTGCAGTGACTACTCGCACCTTGCTCTGCATGGGCATCGACTTGGTCTTCAGGAGTGGGTATAATGCAGCCAGTTTGGATGCTGCTTTCTGGCAGGTCTTCTCTATGTGGTTTCTCCAGCTGAGTTTAGAGTCCAGAGTCACCCCTAGGTAGGTACGAGGCAACTAAAATGGCGAGGGGGAGATATATACCCCCTCGCCTTGCCTGCCGCCCCGGACGCGCGTCACAGCCTACTGGGCTCCCCCTGCCCGGGGGAGGAGTGGAGGTCCACAGGCAAGGGGCAGGGTAAGCCCTCTGGGACTAAGGGCCCGCCCTCCTGATGGTCACCGGGTGGCCTCGGGCAGCCGCAAAACCTGGGTAACGGCCTTTGGAGAAGCCCTGCTGCGGACGTGGAGGTGCAGCACTGCCTCTGTTGGCCACTGGCATGTTCTAATAAGGCAATCACTTTTAAGCTAGTAAAATGGGTGGGTTCAGTGCCTGCTGCAGAGACCTGTGTGCAAAGGTCAGGTCCCAGGTTTCAATGGCTCATTCTTCTCAACTCGAACAAATGAGTAACGTTGAATTAAAATTACAGCTTTCTGCACTTGCCCGGGGGCAATTTTGTTAGAAGTCTACACAACAGTTCTATTTTAACAAAACTGGCAGCATCTAAGTTTGACTCATGGCCCGAGGAAAATTAAACAAAAAAACAGCACATCCTTTGTCACGCTCGCTCTAACAGAAGCAGCAGGTCACATACTTTCATATACATTCCACAGAAAAGGGAGAATTTAATCAGGCAAAAGCCACATGACATTTCTTTGCCGTGATTACTTTACCCGGAAAAGGCCACCGCGAGTTTTATTAAAAACACTGGGCCTAACCGGAAGTTTTAGGTTAAATATGAAAGAAGATGGGGCCATGCATATAAAAAAGATGGCAAAGGCGTTCACCCTTCTCACCCACTCGTCGATACTGCATACAATTGTTGCAACATTGAGATGAAAATAACCCTACAAGTTTTTTCACACACTGAAAGGTCGGAAAAAGTTTGGCTAGACGACGCCTAGATTACAACAGAGTGACTTCCTAGTAGTGCGTGGGAAACAAACAGTATTGTACACTCAATTTCAGTGACCCAGAGCACGCATGCGTGGCCGTCTGAGCCCCTGACCGGAAACACATTCTTCCCCAGAAAGGCATGCCTTCCATTCCGGCAGTCACAACTTAGGCCCTGGATACGATCCCGCCGGCTGCGCACATTCTGTAAAAATGCGCAATAGTGAGTCAAGTACACTTACGCAAGTAGGTGCAGGGGCGTAGTGACCAGTTGTCCGAGAAATTTCCGGATTCAGCTGCAATCAGGCGGGCTACTACTAGAGCCACATTTGTTTGGGGGGGGGGGCTAAAAAAAGATTTCAGGGGGGGCTAATTCTTCCAGCCATAGACAGGTACTAAGAAGGGGTGAAAACACAACAAAAGCCTCATTAACAAGTAAATGGTCTTTTAAAAACCTGTGAAATACGAAGTACTCGGGTGCAGCTGCAATTAGACGGGCTCCAGCCAGCAAAGCTGTCTCAGCCTGGGCTGACACACACGACGGGGGAGAGGGCTGAATCCAGGTGAGCCCAATGGGTGTTGCGCGCCGGGCCCAATCAACCGGTTCTGGGTCATAATGCCTCCTGTCAGAGCGAAACAGCTAGGGTGAAAGGCCGGTCCTGGAGCATAATTACAGCTACAGTTTAAAAAAGGAATACAATAACTGGATTTTTTTTCTTCTGATCTGTTTTTTAATTAAACACTGATTAGCAGAAAGGAGATATTTCTGGCAAAATGTTTTTTTTTGTATGCTAAAGGTCATTACAAGAAAGACAGAATCAAGCTGCGTCTTTCTACACCATCTGAGTTAAAAATTGTTTTTGGTGTGCTTAATTTTACACTGCATGTATTCTTCATGTCTTCTAACATACTATGCCTTTCATATTAAACAGCATAACACCAATGATTTCAGCACTTTGTGGAAAGAGTGAAAGCATGAGAATGTATTATGGGGAATAAAATACAGTCTGCATTTGCAAGTCACCAAGGAGTTCCATTGCCTTATCGATGGTCAGAACAACTCAGTGATTTGCAATATCCTCATTACAATGTACGCACGGAGCACTGTATTATATCTCTTTCTATATATATCTACCTATACATATATACATATACATATATATATATATATTCACTGAAAAAACCATAGGTTATAGACCATATATAGTTAGGAATTAGCATTTAAAAAACCTTATTTTACTCACACAAAACCATTGAAATTCCATATATAGTTAGTTGCAGTAACTATATATCGCGCACCCGCAATCCACTGCTGATCATGTCACATATTACATCATTCATGACATGGTCAGTGACATCACTGATGACATCATCTAGTGTCTGTGTGTTTTTGTAAAGTTTAAATATGTTTTACATATTGAAGAATGAGTGGATGTATGGAAGACTGAGTGTGTGTGTGGCTGGCTGGGAGGTGTGTGACTGTGCATATCAATGTGTACTTGTATCAGTGATTGTATAAGAGAGTAAGTATGTGTTAGTTTATGTGTGAAAAGTATGGTGTTCTGTGTTTAACTGTATAGATGAGGAAATCGAAGTGTGATTGATTCTTCACAGGACTGACTAGGTGTATGAGTGCATATGATAGTGTTGTAATAATGAGTGACTGTATTTATGAGTGATTGTATGGGTGAATGAGTGAATGTGTGTGTAGACGTAGGAATCAGTGAGTGCGTATGTAGTAACTGGTATTGGTGTGTCATGATGTCATCACTGATGTCATTTGAGATGTCATCAGTGATGTCATCAGTGATGTCATTTGAGATGTCATCAGTGATGTCATCAGTGATGTCACTGACCATGTCATGAATGATGTAATATGTGACATGATCAGCAGTGGATTGCGGGTGCGCGATATATAGTTACTGCAACTAACTATATATGGAATTTCAATGGTTTTGTGTGAGTAAAATAAGGTTTTTTAAATGCTAATTCCTAACTATATATGGTCTATAACCTATGGTTTTTTCAGTGAATTTTCAAGGTTTTGTAAATGCTAATTCCTAACTATATATGGTCTATAACCTATGGTTTTTTCAGTGAATTTCATAGGTTTTTTAATAGCAAATCTTTATAAAAATAATACATTTTAAATCTAATTTTATATTTTATAATTTTTTTATTTTTTTTTAATATTATTTTTAGTGCGCTCCCGGGGCGCGGACAGGTGAACGCACGGGTAAGCGCAATCTGGCGGCGCGCCCCGAGGCGCGTACTAATGCGCGTCCCGGAAGCGCTATTGTCGAGAACGAAAACAACATCGTGACGTATCGCGTAGCCGCCACGCCTTGCGTCATAAGACACGTATCGCGTAGCCGCGAGATGCGTCTTATGACGCACCGCGTAAGCGCACCCGGAAGCGCATACGATCGCGCAACATAAGCGCCCCGATGCGCTTACGATACACGCCCGGGACGCGCCCCGGGCGCGTAGCGTAAGCGCGTCAAACCATGTGACTTTAAAATAACACTTTTCATTGGTTCAGAACTTTTTTTTTTCCAAATTGTGTGAAACCCACCCATTTCTCTCACTATTGCTTTGTACTTGGAGAGAGCAAGAGCTGTTGTGTCTACTCTATCTCCTACTTTTCTGATCTCCAGCAATGGCTGCAAGAGAGTCATCCAGCAGTGATTCAGAGGGATTTTTGGATGAGGACCCTCCTCAGCAAAAGAAAAAAACCCATTTCATTTGGAAATTTTACGACATCCCAGAAGGACAGAAAAAAGTGAACGCTCCCAAAGTAACATGCAAAATATGTGGGAGTAGTTTATCCAGAGGCAATCCTCTGAAAAAATATAGTTTTGGCAATGCCAATTTGATCCGGCATGTCAAAAGAAGACACCCTAACAACTTTGCCAGGGAGAGTGTCAGAGAGCTGGCACGGAATGTACCAACAGATGGCGGCAGCACCTCCACTGGTGGAGCAACACCTTCGGGACCACCCCGTGGAAGAATGATCCCTAACATTCAGCCGGTGTTTGCGGGCATCAAATTTTTGTGCGCAGAGTGTGACGAACTGCTCTGCTATGGGGAGCAGAGTGTTGAACTGATTGCCCTAAAGAAACAGCAACACCGCTGCTCTTCCAGTCCCTAAATTTTCAATTTTTTTTGCTCCTGTTGAGCAGTTTTGGAATCCTTGTTTTTGTTTTTCCCTTGAAAAAAATACAAAAAAAATATAAAATTGTTTTAAAAAGTCTAAAAAAATATAAAACAAAAAAAACAAAAACAAAAATATATATAAAACAACAAAATGAAAAAAAAAGTTCTTTTCAGAACTACCTCCAATTTTTAAAAAGAAGCTTTATTTTTTTTAAAGTCTGTCATTTTTAATCTCCATGGTACGCTCCCCCGTACGCTCCCCGGTGCGCGTACCGGGCGCTCACCCCCGCGAAAATCGAATTTTTTTTTATTTTTTTTTTCACCCGCGGGAGCCTTTTATGGCCCCCACATGTAACCTAGGGGGTCAGGGGGTGTGTACCCTGCCCCCTCTTGCTCATTTCCCCCTTTGATTTTTGCCACCTCTTGTGTCTCAATCCTACCGAGACACAAGATGGCGGCCGCTGCGGACTGTTTCGAATGTTTATAGACACCCGAGAACCAATCAGCTTGCCGTGCGCAGATCGCGTGGCGCGCCTGGAGCGCTCCCCTGTACGCGTACGTGGGAGCGCTCCAGGCGCGGCTCTAGATATATATCTTTTTTTGAACGTTAATTTCTCAAAATCCACTGGAGCACATATATTGAGACCTACAAAAGGCACATCGGGCTACCAGTCCCTACAAATTTGCCAAGTTTCGTGCAAATCCATTCAGCCGTTCGGGCTAAAAATGAGGCTAACCGCCCTATGGAAAACTCAATGTTAAAAACACGTTTTGGGACCCCCCTTTTTTCTCGGCCCCCCCTGGACCAACTCCCCCCAAATTTCCAGTGGCTGCTCAGAAACAAAATGTTCCATTTTGCTGAAAATTTCAGCCAATTCCGTCCACAAACGCCAAAGTTATTAGACATAGAATTTTCAAAAATCCCATAGGGAAAAAATCCTAACTATATATACCTACTGGCGACCGCCAGTAGGTAATATATATTACCTACTGGCAGTAGCCAGTAGCTAGTTATAATTAAGATATAGCTTCCATTGGAATTTTGGTATTTTATTTGCCAATAACATTGGAGTCATTTGCCTAATCCTCTCAAATTTTTCAAAATTATTATGACGCTCACTTAGAGGCCGGGCACTGGGGTATGGGCTCCCTGGGACCTACATTTGTCCGGGAGGGGGGTATCTTGCCCTCTTCTAAGTTTTTGTTAAATTAAAAAAAAAACATCCGAGCCCCGGAGAATGTGGTCTCCGTGGCCGTAACCCGTCCAGGGAAGGGGGGCCACGCAGCTCCCCTACCCAAATAAATGACATATGGAAAGACACCAACAAGTCCGGGAGACCATGCCCCCTTTCTCCACCACTCTGCAAACCCACCTCTTGGTGCACTGGTGGCAGGAGGATGAAGTTCCCATGGCTCTAGAATGTCCCTAGTAGCCAACAAGCCTTCCTGTTGCCTCCAGTAAGCCTGACAGAGGGTGATTGCTGAGAGGACTTTGGAGGCCACGCCCCCTTTCTCCACCACTCTGTAAACATGCCTTCTGGCACAGGTCTTGTAGGGGGATGAGGTTCCCTTGGATGATGAGGGTCCTTGGGGCCCAAAAGCTCTCCTGTTACCTCCAGGAAGTCCCACAGACCGTGAATGCTGAGAGGACTTCGAAGGCACTACCTTCTTTCTCCACCACTCTACAAACGTGCCTCCTGGCACACTGCTGGTCGGAGTTTGAAGCATCCTTGGATGCAGAGGGTCCTTCTTGTATAACAAGCCCTCCTGTTACCTCCAGTAAGTCCCACAGAGTGTGACTGCTGACAGGACTTCAGAGGTCATGCCCCTTTCTCCACCACTCTGCAAATGCACCTCTTGGTGCACTGCAGGTTGGGGGATGGAGTTTCCTTGGCTCTAAAGTGTCCTTAGAAGCTAAAAAGCCCTCCTGTTACCTTCAGTAAGTTTCACACAGAGCAATTGCTGAGAGGTCGTCAGAGGCCATGCCCCCTTTCTCCACCACTCTGCAAACCCACCTCTTGGTGCACTGGTGGCAGGAGGATGACGTTCCCATGGCTCTAGAATGTCCCTAGAAGCCAACAAGCCTTCCTGTTGCCTCCAGTAAGCCTGACAGAGGGCGATTGCTGAGAGGACTTTGGAGGCTACGCCCCCTTTCTCCACCACTCTGTAAACATGCCTTCTGGCACAGGTCTTGTAGGGGGATGAGGTTCCCTTGGATGATGAGCGTCCTTGGGGACAACAAGTTCTCCTGTTACCTCCAGTAAGTCCCACAGACCGTGAATGCTGAGAGGACTTCGAAGGCACTACCTTCTTTCTCCACCACTCTGCAAACGTGCCTCCTGGCACACTGCTGGTCGGAGTTTGAAGTATCCTTGGATGCAGTGGGTCCTTAGGGTATAACAAGCCCTCCTGTTACCTCCATTAAGTCCCACAGAGCGTGACTGCTGACAGGACTTCAGAGGTCATGCCCCTTTCTCCACCACTCTGCAAATGCACCTCTTGGTGCACTGCAGGTTGGGGGATGGAGTTTCCTTGGCTCTAAAGTGTCCTTAGAAGCTAAAAAGACCTCCTGTTACCTTCAGTAAGTCCCACACAGAGCAATTGCTGAGAGGTCGTCAGAGGCCATGCCCCCTTTCTCCACCACTCTGCAAATGCAACTCCTGGCACACTGCTGGTTTGGGGGATGAAGTCCTCTTGGATGCTGAGGGTTCCCTCCTGTTTCTTCCAGGAAGTCCGACACAGCAGGATTCCTGAGAGCTGGTAGGATGCCCTGCCTCCCTTCTCCACCACTCTGCAAACGCAACAGCTAGTTACAAAATCATAGAAATTCACTTAAAAAAACAAAGGTTACATGGACATTATAGTTAGGAAACAAATTTTGAAAAACTTAGAAAGTCACTGAAAAAAATTAAAGGTTGCAGGGTTATTATAGTTAGCAAATAGGACGGAAAAACTTAGAAATTCACTGAAAAAAACAAAGGTTACAGGGACGGTATAGTTAGTCTCAGATTTCAATCGTACAAAACCAGTGGAATTCTGCAGTTAAAGTTACCTGAGCTAGCTATAACTTACGCCCCGCAATGCACGGCTTATGACCTCACATATTACATCACTCATGAAATGGTCAGTGGCATCACTCATGACATCACTGACTATGTTATACGTGATGTCAGAACCACCCATACACCTACTCACAACCCCATTAACCTCTCATATGCCCACTGAAACACCCGCACAACCACTCAAATACCCACTCACAGACCTATACCAGTGCTCAGACACCCACTCACTTCTCTATAGAGCCACTCACACACTCACTCACTCATATAGCCACTCATGCAACCAGTCACTCTATCATACAGCTAGTCACATAACCACACACTCAGCCATACAGCTACTTACACACCAACTCATTTACCTACAAAGTCACTCACACACCCACTCACTCACCCAATCAGCCTCTTGACACAACCACTCACTCACCCATGCAAGCCCTCACACACTCACTCACACACCCAAAAAACACTTACATACCTGTTCATACATCCATACAAGCACTCACATATCTGTGTACTCATCCATACAGCCATTCATACAGACACAAACTCTCCAATACAGCCACTCACATACCAACTCACTTAACCATACACCCACTGTAATAGCCATTCACTTACCCATATAGTCACTTACACATCCAGTCACTCACTCATGCAGCCATTCAGACACCCACTCAATCACCCATATATTCACTACCCACCCACTTACCCACCCATAGAGCCACTCAAACTGCCACTCACACACCCATACACACAAGGATACATACAGTCACAAAGCCAGGCACATAATATATATTAGAACAAGTATCACTCATTAGTAGCATACCTAGTATACTACGTAACCTTTTGTAGTACCATAGAATATATGTTTAACACTCATAAACTCTTACAAATACTTACACTCACTGGATGATGTCCTCAGTGATGTCACTGGCCATGTCATGAGTGATGTAATATGTGAGGTCATAAGCAGTGCATTGCAGGGGCGTTGGTTATAGTTAGCTCAGGTAACCATAACTGCCAAATTTCACTGGTTTTGTATGAGTGAAATCTGAGCCTAACCACATTGTCCCTGTAACCGTTGCATTTTTAGTGAACATACATATACACATTAATGTTATGAACCAAAAAAACACAAACATTAACCAGTTACAGTTAGCAATGCTAATTATAACTTGAGCCCCCACCATGCACTGCTTATGATCTCCCACATTACATCACTCATGACATGTTCTGTGACATCATTCGAACTGGCCCCAAGGAATGGTGTCTCCAGGGCCAATTAATGGTTGGGGAGGGGTTGCATGCCAACCCTTCCCTTAATATATATGTTTTGACCCCAGAGGATGGGGTCTAAAGGGCCCGACAGCCAACCCTAAGATGCGCATGTTAAACACTGTGCGTGGTATGGGGTTGGTAGTCTGCTGGGGATTTGGTCACAGGGCCTGGCGGTAGGCCAAACACTATGGCCAACACCCAGATATGCACGGCCAAAGGCGGAGTGCAGTGTGGGATTGTCTGCCTGCAGGGAGTTAGAATCAGGGCACGGCTGCAACACAGACCATGTGGCTAATTCCACACAACATCTTACTCACCATCTTCTAGCTTGATGCATCATCAAATAGGAAAGTGTCACGACACCTCTATATTGTTATCTGCCTTCCAATATCAGTTTCAGACCTTGTGGGATTTTGGAGTTTGAAGTCATACATAGGGCAGGTGAAGAGCTCTACCTACTTTTGAATTTCCATTTTATGGGGAAAAGCTCCTTTTTCTCTTTCTTTCTCTGTTGCAAGAGCGATCCTTGAAGAGTAGGTCTTGATTCTCAGACAAGTGGCTGCTTTACCTTCCTTTTGTAATTGTTCAAAGTGCTTTTCGCAGGCGTGCATTTTTTTAAATTGAGGAAAACCTTCTGAGGTTAACAGTTAGTAATCGGAATGGTGGTCAAACTGGATGCTACCTGGTAGGCCGCTGTAAAACATGAGTAGTTCTTGTCATCTTTGATTCAAGCGAACTATACTAACATTTTCTGTATGTATAGGAGCAAGCAAATCCTAGAGGGAGGGAGTGTGGGGTTGAATGTTGCATGGTTTCTATCTTAAAAGCTGTGTCTGAGGTGATTATTTGCTGGCTAAGGGTTGGGGAGGCGGGCTGGGTGTGACCTAGTTTAATTGAGTGCCTTACTAGGCTTTGAGAGCGGTTAGGAGTTTCTAAATTCTCTTGATACACTTTAGGATTCTTGTTTTGTTTACACATTTTCTTGCTTACTGTGCCATTGGATTGAAACTAGCCTGGCTGATGAAGGGTGACCTACCCTGAAACCGGTCCCTGGATGCTTGTTTCCAGTCCAGGGAGCACCTGGCTTGGCAGTTTGGTCTGGACTGTTCCCATGAGGTACAGGGTCAAGACTGATTTGCATATGGCTGGGTCCAAACTGGGGTGGCGTAGTGGCAAAAAGAACGATAGATTTTACCCAGATCTCTTGACTGGGGGAGAGTGTTTGAATGATTTAGCATTCCGTCCATCAGTTATTGCAGTTACACTTTTCGCCCTGAGGTGGGATGGGTATGCCCAGATGTGGGTCCCTTGCTCACAGTGCCACTGGATTCAGGCTAGCTTGGCTGATGAAGGGTGACATACCCTGACATGCATCCCAGGATGCTTACTTCCGGTCCAGGGAGGACCTTGCTTGGCATTTCAGTCTGGACAGTTCCCATGAGGCACAGGGTCAAGACTGATTTGCATATGGCTGGGTCCAAACTGGGGTGGCGTAGTGGAAAAAAGAACAATGGATTTAACCCAGATCTCTTGATTGGGGGAGAATGTTCGAATCATTCAGCATTCCGTCCATCATTTGTTGCAGTTACACTTTTTGTCCTGCATGGGATGGGTATGCCCAGAAGTGTGGGTCCCTTGCTTACTGTGCGTCTGGATTCAAGCTAGCCTAGCTGATAAAAGGTGACATACCCTGTAACCGATCCCAGGATGCTTTACCCAGTCCAGGGAGGACCTGGCTTGGCAGTGCCCATGAGGCACAGGGCCAAGACTGATTTACATATGGCTGGGTCCAAACTGGGGTGCCGTAGTGGGCAAAAGAACGATGGATTTAACCCAGATCTTTTGACTGGGGGAAAATGTTTGAATCATTCAGCATTCCGTCCATCGTTTGTTACAGTTACACTTTCCACCCTAATTGGGCTTGGTATTCCCAGACGTGGGTCTCTTGCTCACTGTGCCACTGGATTCAAGCTAGCCTGACTGATGAAGGGTGACATACTTTGAAACCGGTCCCAGTATGCTTGTTTCCTGTCCAGGGAGGATCTGGCCTGGCAGTTCGGTCTGGACTGTTCCCATGAGGCACAGGGTCAAGACTGATTTGCATATGGCTGGGTCCCAAATGGGGTGGTGTAGTGGGCAAAAGAATTATGGATTTAACCCAGATCTCTTGACTGGGGGAGAATGTTTGAATCATTCAGCATTCTGTCTATCATTTGTTGCAGTTACACTTTATCCACTGCCAAAGGCGGAGTGCAGTGTGGGATTGTCTGCCTGCAGGGAGTTGGAATCAGGGCATGGCTGCAACACAGGCCCTGTGGCTAACTCCACACAACACAACAGTCCTGTGCTAAAGTACACGCTGTGTTTGGAAACTGTCTACGCTTTTGTTAGGAATGCGCGGGGCAGACTCTGGCCATTTGTTTAAGTATTGCCGTTAATCGGAGCCCATGAATCTGCCCCGCGTCCTCACAGCACACAAGAGCTGTGACACAGAAGGCAGAAGGGCACAAAAAAGAAGGGGAAAACGAGTGAAGCAGAAGGGCACAAAAAAAGGGGAAAACGAGTGAAATAGAGGGCAGAAGGACACAAAAAAGAAGGGGAAAACAAGTGAAACAGAGGGCAGAAGGGCACAAAAAAAACGGGAAACGAGTGAAACAGAGGGCAGAAGGGCACAAAAAAGAAGGGAAAAACGAGTGAAACAGAGGGCAGAAGGGCACAAAAAAAGGGGAAAACGAGTGAAACAGAGGGCAGAAGGGCACAAAAAAGGAGAAAACGAGTGAAATAGAGGGTAGAAAGGCACAAAAACAAGTAGAACAGAGGGCAGAAGAGCACAAAAAACAAGGGGGAAAAACGAGTGGAACAGAGGGCAGAAAGGCACAAAAACAAGTAGAACAGAGGGCAGAAGGGCACAAAAAATGAGTGGAACAGAGGGCAGAAGAGCACAAAAAACAAGGGAAAAACGAGTGGAACAGAGGGCAGAAAGGCACAAAAAACTATTGGAAAAGAGGACAGAAGGACACAAAAATCGAGTGGAACAGAGGGCAGAAGAGCACAAAAAAAGGGCAAAAACGAGTGAAACAGAGGGCAGAAGGGCACAACAAAAGGGGAAAACAAGTGAAATAGAGGGCAGAAGGGCACAAAAAACGAGGGGAAAACAAGTGGAACAAAGGGCAGAAAGGCACAAAAAACAAGTGGAACAGAGGGCAGAAGGGCACAAAAAACGAGGGGAAAACGAGTGGAACAGAGGGCAGAAAGGCACAAAAAAAGAGTGGTGCAGAGGGCAGAGGGGAACAAAAACGAAGGGAAAACTAATGGAACAGAGGGCAGAACGGGCCAGTTTAACCAAATCATGTAATGGCGTGCTTATCCAATTTGCAAACTGCCCTTAAGACCCTTATTGTGGCGCTGTATGTGTGAAAATGCACCATCTTTTCACTTTGTAAAGTAAACGTTTTGAGTGCCATTTGGTGCCGCAGACACGTGCGGTTTGGTTCCTGGCGCACATAGCCATGGTTGCAGCGCACAGAGACCCTCCACTGCCGCACACAGAGGAAAAAAATAAGAGGGAACATTGCATAGGACAGGTGAAGAGCTCTACCTACTTTTGAATTTCCATTTTATGGGGAAAAGCTCTTTTCTCCCTTTCTTTATCTGCCACAAGAGTGATCCTTGAAGGGTAGGTCTGGATTCTCAGACAAGTGGCTGCTTTACCTTTCTTTTGTAATGTTCAAAGTGCTTTGCGCAGGGGTGCATTTTTTGAAATTGATGAAAACCTTCAGAGGTTAACAGTTAGTAATCGGAATGGTGGTCAAACTGGATGCTACCTGGTAGACCGCTGTAAAACATGAGTAGTTGTTATCATCTTTGGTTCAAGCGAACTATAACATCATTTTCTGTATGTATAGGGGCAAGCAATTCAATGCTTTCCTAGAGGGAGGGGGTGTGGGTTGAATGTGGCATGGTATCTATCTTAAAAGCTGTGTCTGAGGTGCTTATTTGTTGGCCAAGGTCTGGGGAGCTGGGCTCGATTTGACCCAGTTTAATTGAGTGCCTTACTAGGCTTTGAGAGCTGTGGCGAGTTATTACATGCTCTTGATCCACTTCAGGATTATTGTTTTGTTTACACATTTTTATTGCTGGCCTTTTAACGTTCTATGTGTGATTAGTTTCAGTCATTGCTTACTAAAAATATTCATCCAAATCTCAATTCCTGTTTAGGTTTCTGGAGTACTTTATCAGAGAGTTTGATTTGAAGTTAGTACTAATACGTGCACTTTCCCTGCGTAGGCCATCCTTATAGGTTACACATTTTAGATAAGATACGTAAATTCCGATTTTTTACAATAAATAAAAAAAAGTTGTTTTATGGCAGTGTTCACAAACTGTATTGCTGACCTGTTAGATATGCATACTGAACATAAGTTGACCAAAACGTTGATTGTGTGGCGAAGAGAACTTGATAAATGGATCGGTGGAGAGATGGTGGTTTTTCAAGCGAGGGGCTTGCCCCAAAAGCATAGGAAAATCTGGTCCTGCTGGGCTACCTACCAGGGCATCGATCTCCCTCCTCTACCATCACAATCCCCGTAACAGCGTTTCTGTGGGTGGTCTGCTGACTACAAAGTGTATAGTATTGTTTTGTCTATCTGGGTATGCGGATGTATTGCCATTTGCTTGCCATTGTGGGTGGGGTGGGAAAGTCTGTTCACAGTTTTCAGTGTATTATTATTACTTTTTGTTTATTTATACAAATTGTACCCGTTACTATTTCCACACCTGTAATTCCTTAATAATGTGCCTTCACGTGGTTTTTGTTGGGCCCTTGCCCTCGTGGGACTTTTCAAATCTAATAAAATATGTTTTAAACTGTGACCATATATACCAGCTATTCGTGTTCCACAAAAAGGAGATACATGGAAGGAGATTGCATTTGCCACTTAACTTACACTGGAAGAAAGTGTAGGTGGAGGCATATATTTTTTATAGGGAGAAAGCCGCTGCAACATGGTAATATTACCCTGTCCAAAAGAGCACGGTGCCAACCTTTAAAATCTCTAATGAGAGTTACTTGGCATACTTCGATGTTAACTTTGTGATTTACAGAACACTCTCCTGCATTATGCCTTCTCCTTCAACCCTTGCAATAAACTGATACTTCACTTATTCTCAGCTGCTCTATCATGTCTTTCTCCTGTGATGCATATTGCTGCTCTGCACTTTAGCAAACTGGCTTCGATTTTCAAACACGTGATAATTGTCGTAAAATTCAAAACACGTGATCATTGTCGTTAAGATTCTTATGTCGCAGTGCCTGGGACAGAGGTCTCTGACACTCAGCATGTCAGTCCTACAATATCAAGACGGCAGATGCAGTGTGACACATTGTTTGGGAAACTTACAATGGGGGCTTTCTGATTTTGCTGCACTTCTTAGATGTGACCCAGCCCTTAATAAGGTACACCCTGAATTATGCAGAGCTTTAGTGGCTGTTTATCTGCAGCAACGGTTTTGAGGAAGTCTGTCTGCTAGGGACCAGTGTGTCACTACCACAACACACCTGGTAATGCATGCCATTACAACATTAAAACGACCATGTTGTTACATCGCAGACCTTTGCAACGCAAGTCTTTATACCGACTAGCTGAAGGGTGGGCGCTGGATGTTGGAATAGTATAATTTAGTAATCTAACTCCAGTCTGTGCAACAGTAGGGTAGGTGTTGGATTTAAAATCCATCACCTTCTGCCCCCTACAGCAAGTCGTTGTAACAGCTTGTGTTGTAATGGCATGCGATGTAACAACATGTAAACAATGTTTTCCACGGCCAAGGTGTTGCAAGCTGAAGATCACCATTAACCACCTGGTTAAAGGATGCCATGAAGTTCAGCACTGTAACCAACCACATACAGAACTGGTTAATTTCTTGTCTTCGCCCCAGCAGGTGGAAAACAGTTGGGCTGAGCCCTGATGTCATCCTAACATTGTGTTCATTTGCCTTGAAAGTCATCCCTTGCACAGAGGGAAGGGACTGAAATTGTATGAGGTACAGACTATTGTCTGACGGCTTTCTTCACAAACACAATTGTATGATTCTTGGCAAATCACTTTCTTGTCAAATTGCCTTAAGTTGTAAATATAAATTGTATTTTAGAAAGTCTTTTATGCAAAAAAAAAACCCTGGTATTTTTCCACGTACGTGTCTCATATACCCTTGGTTGGACTCCACTAGACTGTATATATTTTGCATTCTTCTAAGTAAAGTTCCTTACGTTTGAGATACTGCTGAAATAATAAACGTGTTCTATATAAAGTGCCCTGCTAGGGCTGAGCTATGCTATACCAAATATCTGAAAGCAATACTGACTGGTGGCAGAGGGCCATTGCAATCACTGCCAATCATTCATAATATGGCCACAGAATTCACATTCGGAATTGGGTGTTATAGGATGATTTTGGTCGATTATTTGAGGTCGTTTTTTAGGAATTGTTACTGATCGTTTCTGTCTTGCAGGAGAAAGGTTTGTGCATGTCTCACGTAACAAATCTGAGGACCATATGTGCTTCCTTCCAGGTATCATTAGCTATGGACAGATGATGAATGGCTCGGTGCAGGAACCGGTTACACCCTCCGGAGCATCTAATGAAAGGGGTGGGTGAGGGAGGGAGGAACATACCTGTGAGGTGGCCGTGAGGCAACATGCTAGCCCTATTCGGAATATTTAAATAAATAAAAACATGAAGGAAAGGTGCAGAGTAAAGGTGAAAATTAACGTGGTACAGATGGCAGGTGGTTTGGGGATGAACAGCCTTTAGCAAGCATATGTTCATTATAGGAAAATATGAATCATCATCTCATTTCCTAGGAGACACAGAGATAGGAAAATGAGCTGACGGTACTTATTCCAGTCCCCACATCTACTGATGTTTACGAGGACACCCACTGGCATAATGCATAGGCGATTCCAGCACGCTACAGAAATCTACCACGGCAATCCATTTAGTGGGACTTGGAGCTTCTGATGCCTACCAGTGCTGGGCGCCACTTTAGCCAATAATAGACTAAGCGTAATGAAAGACTTCCCATATCTGCACAAATGTAGGTCATCCGATATATTCAGTAGGTCTATCTGAGGAATCAGCACTAGCTGCCGCTCTTGCACATCCAATACAGTCTTAGAGCCTGATTACGAGTTTGGCAGGCCATTGGACCACCGAACATGTGGTGGCAGTTCCTGGAATGCCAGACTGGTGGTCCGCCTGCCGAATTATGAATATGTCAGTGGGAGGACCACAGGACTGCCACAACCGCTGGGGATCATAGATCCTGCGGTGGTTGTGCGGCAGTTAGAGGCCTGGGTATACTTGGACTGGCCATTCCGGAACCACCGAGCCCATTAGGAGTTTCCTAACCACCTCACTTTCAATGTAGGTAAGCCTGCCATTAAAAGTATGGTGGTGAGGAAACTTAGGGGGCCCTAGGGCCCCCTGTTGCTTTAGGGATTTCGGATGCATGCAGGGGGGGCACATGGTGTGCCTCCCTGTCTGCAGACACCCCTTTTCCTACACAGCATGGACTTTACAGTCCATGACATGCAGGAACGGGCTTTGGTGTTCCCATTGTGGAGCCTTTTAATAGGCACTGCCTTGGGAGCATCAAAGGACCACCCGCCAGACCAGGAGAAAACTCCTAATCTGGTGGGTGGTCTGACTATGGGTTTGGCGGTCCAGGACCGGGGTGCTGGCGTGGCGTCCCGCTCTAGGACAGCCAAACTCATAATCAGGTCCCGGGGGCATGGCTTGGCCAGCTGCAAGATGGCCGCACATTGAGTGGGCGCTGCCGGCCAAGCATTAACATCCGACATTATCCGGTCGACATCCATACCATTGCTGCACTTGGAGGCTGATTCCTTGCTGTTCTTCTGTGCGGCACTGAATAATCACGCGTCGCCGCCTCCCGACTGGGTCCTGAGGCGGAGCTGTGCCATCTTCATCCAGACGTCGGGCCTACGTCCTCTGGACAGCGTGGTCGGGCCTTCCCTGCCGATGTTTGCATGCAGGCGTTTGGAGCCGCTGTGTTGCTGCTGGCTGGCCAAGGGTGAGTGGGGTTGTTGCCGTCGTCCTTTAGGCGGGGCTGGGGGCGGCGCCACCGCCAGTCACATCGGGCCCGTGCCCTTGGGACCTTGAGGCCGGGCCACAGAGTGTTGCGGGTCGCAGTTGGACGCCATCCGGGGGTGTGGGTGAGTGTGCGAGTGGGCCTGCCTCTGCGTCTTTGCAGGCAGGCTTGGGGCTTGTAGGCTGTTCCGCCTGGCCTGGTGTGCTGAGGTGAGGGTGCCTGCCTCCTTGTGGCTCCCCGGCCGTCCTGTGCGGCCGCCGCGAGTGCCCAGCCCTGGAGCAGTGAGTGGCGGCCCGCGCATCCTTGCTCATCTCTGCTGCGGACAGGCGTGCTCCCCCCCGACGATTCTTCGCTCCTAGAGCTGTATGGGATCTACCTTCTTCTCTCCGTGTCCTGCCCTCCTCCGTCCTCAGTTCTTTGCCTTGCCTCGGCACTGGGATGCTAGGACTGTCACTTCAGCTAGCTTTGGCCCCACCGGTCCTCTTGTCTGCTTTCATCTCGTCACCACCGTTGCTGGCCCACTGAACATCACCATGCCTGTACCTCTGGCACCCCCACCATCCGCTACCTCCGCTCCAGTGGGCTTATTGGAGCTGCTTGTGCCCTGCTCAGCTCGCTACTGCTCTGCCTGGTTGCCCAGTCGCGCCTTGCCTTCCTGGCTCTGATACGCGGGGCGCACACTGGTGGATCCTTCATCTTCGGACTATGGGGGCCCGACTGGTGTGGCGTAGTCTCTGCACCTCCTAGGGGCTCCTTGGTTCTCGGACTCGGCGGCACCCCAGTTTGGTTTGCTTCTCTTGGGCCGGCGGACACGGGCTGGCTGCCTCTACTAACTGGCTTTGCAGCCTGCCGGCATCCTGCTGTTGAGGCCTCCCGTCATGGGGAAAAACGATCCCAAACAGCCCAAGATAGCATTTGAACTTCGGTAGACTTCTCGCAGGACGGTACGGGCTCCGAGGAAGCTTTATCCACAGCCAGCATGGGGGCCCCCTCTCATCGCGAGGATGAACCCAAGGCCATCATGTTGGACGTCACATCCACAGTGACAGGAATAGCCACTCAGCTGGAACAACTCTCAGCCTGTCTGGAGACGGTGAAGGCTCGCGTCAATTCCCATGACAACCGTCTTCTGCATGTCGAAACCAGGGTCTCAGATGCCCAGGATGCTGCCATGCAGGACCGGCAAAAACTTCAGATAGACAAGATCCTGGCCCTCATTTGTGACAAGAATGAGGACTCGGAGGTCCGTTCCCGGAGGAGCAACCTCCGCATCACGGGCCTTCCGAAGTCCACGAATATTCCTAAGATGGAGGACTTTGTGGAACAGTTGATCAAGGAACTGTTTGGCGACGTCCTATCCCCTGTTTTCATCGTTGAATGCGCCCATCGCTCTCTCGGGCCACGTCCCCACCCTGGACTGCCTCCCCGCCCCATCACTGCCAAGATTTTGAATTACCGGGATGGCATTCTCAGGGCTGCACGCAACAAGGGCACCATCACCCACCAGGGCAATGCACTTTCCTTCTACCCTGACTACACCCTGCGGTCCAGGCTGCACGGAGAGAATTTCTTCCTGCAAAACGCATTCTCCTAAAGCAAGAGGTTTCTTACTCCTGGCCTATCCGGCGAAGCTCAGGGTTCGCCAGGGCCTGATCCTAGAGAGGCCCTGGCATTTGCTAAGAACCTGGACAAAGATGCCGTTCCTCCCCTTCCTCATCTCAGACTGACGGAGCAGGCTGCCTTAGTGACAACGACTGACAAGTGCAGACATTACTGGTTTATGAACTTTCACATTGTGCCTAACTGATGTTCGACGACTTTACTGCTTGGCCACTCTGCTTCCCAGCAGGGGCCTATGCCTAGCCCTGCCATGCCCTCACGGGATGATTCCCCTTACTTTCACTGTTCTTCCCCTTCCTAGTTGTGGGTCTCCGGGGTGGGGTGGGAGGATAACTCAGCCTTTTTGGGGGGTTGAAGTGGCTGTGGGGTGATTGGGGTTTTTTGATCTGGGGTTGTTGTGTAGGGTTGGGGTGGGGGAGGTGGGGGGACTGCTGGGTGTTCTGCTCTCTTACTGGAGAGGTGGCTTCAGTCTGCCGCAGTTTTGTTGTTCACTATTGCTTTTCCAAGTTCCTTTGTTGACACTGTGCTGCGCTTTATTGACACTGTCACGCGTTTGCTGCATTGGGTATTGGCTCTTGAAATTCTTAGTCATGGTTTACTGTGCTCCATGATTTGCTCTGCTCCTGCACTCTGCGCTTGGTCTTTGGGTTGACCCGTGGCTCTCTGGGTCACTCCCCACCACCATGCCATCTTCCTTTGTGCCGCCTGGGGCTCTGCCTCCATTATCACTCGTAGAGTCCTGCGCTTTTGGCCCTGCCTATCCGCTAATTGCTTGCGTGCCTCCCCTCTACTGTCCCACTTGCTCCACCCTCCGGTGGAACAATCCCGGGGGGCCTTGAAGAACTGAAATCTTCATTCTCAGGGGTCTCACTAATACAAAAGAACTTGGCACAGAAGCTGTAATATGAAAAGACATCTTTATTAAATTTAATAAGTGATGCCACGTCACACAGAAGCCGTAGCAAGTGAATGAGGTTGTCTAAAGAATACAGAACACAGAGGTCTTTTATATGCTTAGGATTTACAAACTCAGCATACAAGAAAGGGGCAGTCCTAGCTTCTGCAAGCATACAAAATACCTAATATGGACATACAAGATCTGCAAAATATTAGCCAATAGAAAAACATCATGTAACCAAAATGTCCCCCTTACGTCGTGTTTCTGCCCAACCCATAAGTTAATCAACTTCAGCACTTATAGGTCAATCAGTAATGGCAGAATGTGTCTGTATGCAGTTAGGCCAGCTAGTGTCTGAGATTGCTTTCAAAGCAAGGACAGAGGGGGGTTTTCTACACGTTGCAGTCAAAAGGGCAGAAACACTTCATGAATAGAGCAGTCTGTGTAAAGGCAACACAAATTCATGACAAATGTAAGATGGAGTCAAAATTAAAGAACCTCAGCCTTACCCCCCTTGGTCCGGGTCGCTGACCACTGCCCCCTTCCCTCCTCCTCCCTGCGCTTGCTGCACTCCTCTGGGGCCCCCCGCCTTCTGCTGCACATGTTTTCAGTGTTACTCCGGTCTCCTCATGACTGATTTAGTGTGCTGGTCCTGGAATATTCGGGGCCTGAACGACTACCGCAAAGCTCGCTTTATACATTCCCATCTGCAGCACCATAAAGTCGATCTATGTCTCCTGCAAGAGACGCACCTGCTTCCGGGGACTGTCTCCAAACTCCACTCCAGGTACTGGGGGAATCCCACTCCGCCACTTACTCTTCCTATTCCAGGGCTGTCTCTATTCTGATGCGACGGGCCTCCCTTGGCAGACAGACAGGGTAATCCTCGACCCGGAGGGTAGATATGTGATTCTACACGGCTGGCTCCTTGCTCAACCTGTCACCATTGCCGTGGTATATGGCCCCAACTGTGACGATGCAGACTTTTTCAACCATGTTTGGTATCTCAACTCTTCTTGCGGTCCTGCGGCGATCATCTGGTGTGGGGACGTTAATGTCACTCCTTCTGCGGCTCTGGATAAGTCGGGCTCCCTATCCTTTCACCCATGTGACACTGCAGCTCTTACATCTATTTGCACTGAAAATGCTCTCTACGACTTTTGGCGACATTCCTATCCTGAGGTGCGGGAGGGCACTTGTTTCACTAGCGCGAGGGGCTGTTGGTCAAGTATTGATTTTTGGCTGACCTCCCCGGATGTCCTGTCCTGGCTATCCGATGTGAGGCACATGGCTCGCACCTTTTCCGACCATGCGCCTGTCCAGATCCGTCTCCGCCCTCCTCAATTCCCGAGGTGCGCTTTTACTTGGTGTCTTTCTCCTACAGCTCTCCGAGAACCCGTCTTCTGTGCGGACATCCAGACCGCGATTACCACCTATTTCGATCTTAATGTGGGCTCGGTGGAGTCCGCTTCCACCCTTTGGGAAGGATTCAAGGCAGTCATTCGTGGTGAGTGTATATCCAAACAGGCAGGCGTCCTTTGTTCTATTTGTTCTACCTTGGAGAGGCTTGAGGAGGAAATCAGGGATTTAGAGGCCGCTCAGGCTGCGAGCCCCAGTCCTGAGACACTGGTGAAACCGCATCAGAAACACACTGAATTCTCCGACGAGGCCGGTCGCGAGCTGTCCTTTCTGGGCAGGGAGGGCCAAGCGTGCCATTTTGGGGAAGGGGATCGCCCTGGGCGTACCCTCGCCAACCTTCTTCGCCCACCACACGCCGCTTCTTATGTCACGGCATTGAGTGATGCCGGTCCGGACAGGACTACCTCCCCGGATGACATCAAGTCCTGTTTCCTTGACTTTTACTCGCAACTCTACTCCGCTGGCGCGCCCCTGTCACGGGTGGACTTTGACCAATATTTCGATTGCATCGCCTTGGCATGGTTGGAAGACCACCATCGCAAGTTTCTGGATGAACCATTCTCTAGAGAAGAAATATTGGAAGCCATCAATAGCCTACCCGGCGACAAGGCCCCTGGTCTAGATGGTTTTCCGGCCTCTTTTTTTAAGGCTTTTGCTGGTTTCCTGGAGCCATATCTCTCTGCAATGTATAACAACTCGTTTGACTCCGGCTCGTTGCCTCCTTCCTTGTGCTAGGCGCTGTTACCCCTCCTTCTTAAACCCGATAACCCTTCTGACCACCGCAATTCCTATCATCCCCTGTCTCTTATTAACATCGTTAACAAAATCTTTGCTATGCTGATCGCTTCCCGTCTACACTTACTAATGCCTACCATCGCTCTTCCTGATAAATCAAGATTCATCCCTGGGAGGGCAACCTCCCACAACCTCCACACGATTTTCTCGGTATTGCATCAAATCAACCCTGACCTACCGGCCATACCTGCCCTACTCGACGCCACCAAGGCGTTCGACACGCTGGAGTGGCCCGTTTTATTTTACTTCTTGCCACGCATGGGCTTTAGTGACCACTTCCTGCGTAACGTCAGTCTCCTGTATACCAACCCCACAGCGTGTCTCCGCATTAATGGCCAAGTTTCGGACCCTATCACCATCGCTCGTGGCACTCGTCAGGGGTGTCCACTATCGCCCATGCTTTTTGCTATAGCGATGGAGCCCCTGGCTGCCAGGCTACGGCAACACCATACACACAGAGGCCTCGGTTTCTCTTTTCGGGCCTTATTCATCTCCATGTATGCGGACGACATTCTGCTTTACGTCATCATCTTCAAGAGAATCTTAGCCTCCTTGTCCGAGAAATCATTCAGTTCGGAGGGCTGTCGGGCATCCAGGTAAACTGGAGCAAGTCGGTCCCGTTTCCCCTGACTGACGCCACTGTGCCTTTTTCCCTTGACTTTCCATTCGTGTGAGCCTCCGGCCCAACGCGCTTTTTGCGCATTTGGCTCAATAGGGACCTGGACGAATTGTGGAGATCGAACTTCGGTTGCGTGGTAGACTGGCTGAAATCCAAAATTCCATCGTGGAGTAGGCTCCCGCTGTCTTTGGTGGGCCGCCTCGCCATCGCCATCGCCAAAATGGTGGTCCTCCCAAAATTCCTCTACCTGTTTTTAAATATTCCCATCTCCCTCACCGCTCATTTTTTCCGTAAATTGCGCTCTCTAATTATTTCATTGGTCTGGGCAGGTAAACAGCCAAGAGTAGCTTACGATATTCTTACTCTCCCAATGTCCGCTGGCGGAATGGGCGCGCCTGATTTTAAACTGTATGCCCTGTGTGCTCAGGCCAGTTTCCTGCATTTCTGGATCCACCCTACTCCTTACCAGCCTCACGTCGCCAAGGAGATGGATGTGGCTTCTCCCTGGCCTCTGCCTACAGCTCTGTTTGCGCCCGCGGTGTGCCCTCGAGCTGAGGTCGACACAGTTGCAACGCTTCAATGGGCCTGGTCTGGCCTGCGCCGGATGTCCGACGCCCCATTGCTCTCGGCTAACTCTGTGCCCATAGCAAACCACCCAGATTTTCCTTCCCTCCAGGCCTCCAGTATGTCCAGGAGTGCGGCGTACTTGGGCCTTGCGAAGGTGGCGGACCTTTATCTGGAGAATTCCTTTTTTACGCTCCCTGACACATCGGGCCACAGGATACGCTCCTGCTCTACTAGCTGCGCGCCACGTGCCGGAAACTGCACTCCACCTTCCCTCAACCCCCGGCCAGTATGCCCGCTCTGGATCTCATCCATACCTTCTCGTCCCCACACAAATTAGTCACCAAACTTTATGCTCTTACCCTGATGTCTGTCTCCATTACCTCTGATCGTGCTCGGAAGGCATGGGGGGACTGATCTTGGAGCCGAAATCTCGCCAACTGACTGACTTTATTGTTGTAATCAAACGAAGAAGCTGTCACAGAATTACCGGCTTCGCTTGATACATTATAAGTACCTGCACCGGCTCTATCATACCCCGGTACAGCTTCATAGGCTCCGGAGATAATTGTATGCGCTGTGCCGCTCCTGCGGCGGACTTTGGTCATCTGGCTTGGGTCTGCCTGAGGGTTTTGGAGTTTTGGAGGGCAGTGTGTTCTGCTATTTCTGACATCACAGGCGCGACGGTGCAGCCTGATCCATCTCTGTGCCTCCTAGGGTTTGTTAAGTTCTGCCCTGATGCCCCCCGCCGCTTGATTGCGATGCTGATTGTCTTTGCTAGGGGTAGGGTAGCCATGTGCTGGGGTCGCAAGCCGTCTCCCAAGGTTGAGAGTTGGCTAGAGGATGCCTCTCTGTGCCAGACTCTCCTTTCGGAGTTCTGGGATTTAATGCCTGCTAGGTCCCGTCCTGTTGATATTTGGGGCCCTCTGGTTGCCTAACACCTTTCCCGCTCTCACCCCAGTGGCGCCGCCTCTCCCGCGCTCCCCACCGGCCCTGTGTCTGCGGCAGCCGCCGGTGTTGGTCAGTGACTGCCTTCTCCCCCTGCAGAGGGCGCCCCGCCCCCTTCTCTCTGGCCCTTTTATTGCCAATAACGCTTGATTTGGTTGGAGCTGTGTTACTCTCTTATGTTATTCACAGTATTGACAATTGACACCAATGTATCATGGAGCGCAGTTCTGCCTTTTATTTTGTGTATTGCACTGTACTCTTGAACGCTGAACTGTGTCTGCCTTGATTTTTCTCAATAAAGGTTTTTGAAAACAAAAATAAAAAACTCATAATCAGGTCCTTAGTCACTTTCTGCCAAAATACTTGTATAACAATACAGCCCCATACTACATGAAGAAAATCCCCGTCCATGATCTGAAATTGTGGGCACTCTGGAAGTCAGTCTTGTTTTTATATGCCACAATCGGGTACCGGAGAAGAATACCAAATGCAGTTAGTTAAATTAGATAAGGCAGAATCAGGATGACCACCATATGTGCCGTTTGCCTGTCTTTATCCTCCAAGGGGCCTAAGTCAGTCTCCTTGGTAGATCTTAGTGTGGTGAAAATGTCAGGTGTATTAAAGATCAAAGTTGTATAAAGCCGGGAAACGTTCCCCAAGAGGGATGAATGTAGTTCGCTAATCTGAGAAATCGTGTTTCAGCGCATCAGACAATGGCCTCAGGTTACCCGCTGAGACAAATGATTCAGAAGTGGCAATACACAGTCCCAAGATACCTAAAGTCTCCCACTGCCACCATCAGGGCAGAGCATGGCAGCCATTACCAACCTCCCCTGCAGCAGAAGCACACCAGTTCAATGGGAGTCTTGACCATGCTCCAGGTTTATTGAAGATCTCTTCTGTTCACTGCAGTTCCTGTGACTCAAGTACAATAAGAGGTCGCCTGCCTTTAACGACACTCTGTCTTCCATCCCAGAGCCCACTGAAAGCATTTGATTCACCCATCGGATTGCAACCACTGCTCTGTAGGCTCAGCATTCCTGCAAAGTGTCACAGCCAACAGGAAGAGCTTCCAAGATTACCCTATCGACCTGCACTCTTGCCCTGGATTCTGTATATAAAAGACGGATATATGCAATAAAAATTAAGCCTGTGTTAATTTTGCCTAAAGCAGCAAATAAATAATTCCAAGTTAAGGCTTTCGCAAAATTAATTTCTATTTCTAAAAATCCTGAAACCCAGTTCCTTGTTCGGATTCTCAATCAGCTTAGACCGGGGTATATGAAGTCCTCTTCTATATTTTCACAAAGTGCTAAAAAGATGTAGAGACTGTGGCCTTTGCATGTGGTTTTACCCTTGTTCAGTATTGTAATGTAGTTAGCAGTCTAGTAGTCAGGGTGGGCGGAGCTAGCTGGGGTGAAGGGAAGAGGAGGAGTGTAGACAGGATGGGGTTAGTTAGAGTAGGGACAGGGACACAGAAGGAGGTAAAGAATAAAGCTCCTCTTTAAACTTATAATACTTGTCTGTCGTTATTCTAAAGACACGACAAGTATGTAGATGAATTATTCGTAACCTCTGATTTTGTGGACCGATGCAAACGTGACTTTTACCCTGCCCACTCTATCAACAAAATTTTAGTGCGAAGCTACTCTATGGGGAAATTAGAGTTTTGCTTCCCTCAGGGTTGATATTTGGATCATGTCATCTGCTCAGGAGAGAGACACCTGCCTGCTGATTGGATCCAAGTTTCTCGTAAGAAGGGCATTGCCTTCAGGGTGTTAAGGTAAGACCGGAGTGATAAAAAGTAGCCTTGTGCGGAGTTTGCAAAGTTCCGCTATGTGGAACTCTGAGAAGTGACTAAAAAAAGCAGTGGAGTGCATTAAGTTACGCCGTTCGCTCTGAGTTTTAGTACTGGGTGTTTGTCTTGTGCATGAAAATTAGAGCGAACAGCACAATGCACAGCACAAGAGGGCGCTGCTTCTTTCTGCCCCTCGAGTAGATGTTCTACACGAGCGGCAGCTTCCTCAACATGAACGGAAGGTTTCTCAACAGGAACGGTCGCGACCAACCCTGACCGCCCACATGGAAAAACCTCACTGGGACGTTGTCTAGCATTGGATTTCCTTGCTTGTGCTCAACCAACTTAAAGTTGGCAAGCACGAGTGAGGAAAAAACTCCGCTCCATGTTTTCGGAACTGAACGTCCTACGTGGAGTGCAGAAAACTTCACGAATGGAACAGAGTTCACCGCCCAGGCCTAATAAAAAGAAGTGATTACCTATTATTCCTGTGCTTTTAATGCTGTAGTGGCAGAGATGCCTACGTATCTGTCCACAGTTGCCACCCATCTTGTCAAAGCTCCTGAAAAATTGTCTTAGGATCATCTTTTCTTGATATGGTACTGCACAATATTGTTGCATTGTTATTCACTGCCAACACACAACATTGTTCAATGTCCAGTCTGTGTAGATATGAAATATTGCTGTTCTCTGCTTCTCAATTGCATTGGTAAAATGATCTGTGTTGAGCTAGCCTCACTGTTCCCTACCTCGCTTGATGGGGAACCTCATGATTGTATTTTAAATACTGCCCACCTCACAAAACCTCGCATTAGTCTCACGTATGCACCTTTGCATAACTGTGATATATAGTGTGTTCTATGGTGAATGAACAATTAACATAAACTAGTGGCTGTATATGTCTTGTGCACCTTTCATGAAGTGATAGAAAGCCATCGTTTACCACAAGTATATTCTGCCTAGATTGCCGAACTTGCCTAATATATTGCCATTACTCGAGCCTGTTTTTCAGCTACAGAGGAAAATGTTATGATTTTTACAGATTTAACATATGCATTTGGTGTTGCCCATACTTTGGGCTACTGTGGTTACAGAGGAGTGTTCTCATATCGGCTGGTATCCCTTTAAGAATGGGTCATGTGTTCTATGTTCTTTAGCTTCAAATAAAGGTAGCAATAGCCAAGTGTCATGCTCTGTGTGCAGTTCACACAGGACAAGGTGTCCCACGGAAGGGCCTTTGCTAATGCAGCTCTTAAAATTGTTACTTAATCTCCCAAATTCGATGTAACATTGTACTTGTCTCAAACTGATAAACCATTCATGCCCACTGTACACAGCCTTGCTATGACACAGGCCCAGGCTCAAGAGAGCGAAAAGGCACTTTGGAGAAAGTGGGTGTCTGGAACATCCAGATGGTTAGGGGCATGATATAGGGGGGTAGAAGGGCGGCGCGGTAGGGGGGTAAAAGGATTGCTTCTAGAATGTTGCTGTCCAAACTAGCAAGATTGTATCATGATATTACTCATGTTTGAAGATATGACATGATTTGTGCAACAGGCACCCATTAGTTTCCACCTTTTTACCCTCTATCGCACCGCAACACTGCCACTCCTGTGCTGTCTGTAAAGACCACAATCCTGCCTTTGGGGACCATTTGTACACACACAGACTGACTTTATTTCAATGCTTAGTTGTTGCACATAGGTCTGTATTTTAGTTGTGGCCTTCTTGTTCTCAGCGCGGGTTGAAGCCTATCCTGGTGTCAATGCTGTCATTGACCAAAATACTGATTCTAGACTTTGTCCCCAGGTTGGGTATAGCAGCATGTGAGATCAGAAGCAACGAAGAACTCAGGGGCTTATTTATGAGCCCTTGCGTCACTTTTACACCGCTGGTGCATCACTTTTTGTGACGCACCAGCGGAGTAAAAAATATGCCTTGCTGCACCATATTTACATAGTGACGCATCTAGGTAGATGCGTCACTGTGTAAACCCCTGCGCCACATTATACCTGCGCCAGGTATAATGTATGCAAGGGGAGCATTTTGACTCAAGAAAGAGTCATAGAAGTGACGCAGTGAAATGTATAAGATTTAACTTTGCCATTTCTTGGACGCTAATGCGTCAAAATCTTACGCCTGCCTCATGGAAGGAGTAAGACTGACGCAGGCACTAACAACATGGGACTTGCCCATGTGAATGAAAGTACACATTGCTGGAGTTGCGTCACTTTTATGACACACTCCAGCAATGCGTCACTTTTGCGCCATACAGATACGTCAGAAATACTGACGTATCTGTAACTCCTTGCGACATGATGTGTCATACTGTAAATATGACGCGTCGCAGGGAGAGCGCAGTGAAAAGTGATGCATCGCTGTTTTCACGCAGTAATGCGTCACTTTTCATAAATGAGGCCCTGACTTTGCGTCACTAATGGTCCAAGAGCTGTGGAAAGCCCCATGGATCCGACAACATTTCAGTTTTGCTTATGATCCCCGGTCCTCAGGGACAGTATAACCGTTTGTCTCAGATATGAGAAGAGACTGAACTCAAATAGATTGATGTGTTCCTAGAGCCCTTATGTCAATCCGTGTGATTCTCTATCAAAAGACTAAGGTCAGCCCTCACAAAATTATTATGGATAGATTATTGCAAACTCGGGTGCAAGCAACCCTGCCCAGCAGCTCATCCAAAGCCTTCCACGATCAACGAACTGGCCACTGGGTCCATGTGAAGATGCTACAGTGAAGCGATTCATCTCCACACACTGCTGTCAGCTGCCAAGGATAGCCCACCTCAATCTGCACATTAAATGGTAAGCTGATGACAGACAGGAAGAAGGCAGATCTCCTGATGGGTGCGTCTGCAGGTGCATTGCTAAGACATGACAAAGATGCAACCCCTCCTCCTGCCCGTAGCTATGGCCTATGACCCTGGTAATAAGAAGACTCCTCACGAATGCATATCTCATAGGGTCTTATTTCTGTAAGCCTATTTGGTTAGTGCATCCTGTGGCTTTATTGGAAAGGGGCGGGCAGCGGGCTGGAAGATGCCAACCACAGAGAATCGATGACTCTTTCCAGGAGCAGATGACTGGTCTATCAAGACAGCACATTCCTGTAAGTTATGGATCAACACAAGCAGGACGTGAATCTTTGCTTATGTTAGTTGTGCTCCTGGGTGTCGACCAGTTCCACTGTTGGTGTGCACATGATTCCAATACCCTTTGAAGAACACAGTGTTCAGACCTACATTTGCAAGGACACTTTATTCCTGAATGTGATAATTACAACACCAGCTATTTGCCTGCTGCCACCAAGGTACTAGGTAGTGAGGAGGGAAATTGTAGTGTTTCCATGAAACCCAGGAGGTGCAACGTGACTATATGTACAAATACAGACCAGACGCCACATCCAATTTTCTCTCAAGTTTATATTTCAACAACTGTCTTTCCTTCTGGTGTACTGTTTACTCAAAGCTGTGCCTGTGATAAAGCTGGCGCTTATTACATTTGTGCAACATAGCTATGTGGGGCTGCCCACAAACGGGCCTAGCTACTGCTTTCCAGGTTATGTACTATCCACTATCAGACACTCAGCTAGGCCACAGTAAATAATTTTTCAAACTCATCGAACACCTGAAGTCGGAGTTTTGTTCCACAGCTGGAAATCGATTCGGACCCAGAGTTTTGCCTGATTTCTGCTGGCTCATGGGGAGGACCTCAACAAACACTACAGAGATGAGTAAACCCCTGTGCTAGGACTCTGGATTCCTTTAGCAAGCTCCCCTCTACATCCCAAACACTCTCATTGTCTCGAGCACATCCTCCTTTCTACTCAGTCACTGTAACAGCATCCCAGCTTCGTTTCCGTATTCATAGGATACTGGGAAGGCATCCCTATTCCTCTGGATTCATCTACCCTGCCCGTAATGTAGATTAGATCAGTGCAACTCACTGAGGGGAAAGCTTATAGTATCTTTATACTACTGAACTTCAACGATTTGGGCGTCTGACTCTAACTGTCTCATCTCTGCTCTTTCTTGCCTAAGCTTTGAGATGTGACCCACAACTTTGCCTGACAGCATATGCAGTGCTTAATTTGAGCCGGTGGTTTCCGGTGCTCAGTACCAGCACTTAATCATCAACACCAGTGCTTTTCATGAGCAACAGTTAACCACATCCTCGCGGCACATTTTCCCTTCCTGCGCTGGGATTTTCAAAAACCCATTATTCATGACGAGCTGGGCTCGTCATGAGCGTGCTGGGAGGCTACCTCATGACGAGCCCAGCTCGTCATGAGCGTCGAAGGGGTTAAGGACACATTCAATTATGGTAGGCACAAGGAGATCAAGTGATTTGTCCAGAATCATAGGATGTTGAGCTGACTCAGAGACTTGAACCTGGTTCCCCAACTCCGAAGCTGGCAGTTCCTGCCTTTACCCCACATCCATTCCCCACTTTCTTAGTTAGGAGTTGGTTCTGTTTTAGGCACCACTAACAGGAGAAATGGGCAAGCTACCTCCTGACAAGACCCTGACACTTATTTTTTTGCAAATTAACCACTGAGCATTTGCATTTGCTTAAAGGACTCCCATAGGGTCAGTGAGAAATACACAAACTGAGTTCAGTATAAAGCACATTCTATCTCCTCCTGGAGGACATCCTGAAAGTCCTCTTTCAAAAGCCCCCAAAAATTCAAAGAATGTCACCAAGAAAAGGTCTCATTAGAAAAAGAATATTTGTGCCCATGGGAACAACATGTAGTACACCTCTAACGGGTGGTGCATACGCCAGACGTCCTCTAAGCCTTAAGAATAAGAGACTGTAAACTTACCACATGAGTCTGATCAGTGTGTTATAGTGAAATGTGTTGTGCCTATCACTGAAATCATCCACTTCTCCACTAAAGTCCGCACTAAGCATATTCCACCTAAATATTGACACTACACATGTGACCAAAATATTATGGTCAAAATATCGTGACTACAAAAGTTTTGTGGACCAAAATATCGAAGCTAAGTATATCATATCTGATAGCAACTTCTAGCCACAGATTAATTACATTAGCATATTCCCGGGTGCCCGAATGGATCTGGAAATTTTGGAGCAATCCTACTTAAGCGCTCGTATGTGGCATTGTTCAGCTCTGTGCGGCGTCATTGGCATTATCCATGATGGATGTGACATGTATGGTGCCTATATAGGCACTACCCCAGTACGCTGACACCAGTTGCTTCCTTTCCATACTTTCGTACAGATCCAGATCGAGCTCCCCTATGTCATTTTTTGACTCACTTTGACCTTTTTGTCGATGACTAGCGTGCCTTTTTGTTTTTTTTGATTTCCTTGAAAAAACCAACTGTTTAAAGCCTGTGCCAACTGTCATCAACAGATTTTGGTGATAGACCCCCCATTTGGTATGCCTGTTGTGCCTTGATAGGGACCATGACTTTGCATCATGTGTAGAATGCAAGACGATGAACACTAAAGTCACCCGCAAGCGATCCATGAAGCTTTTGGCCACTCATCACATGACTTCGCACTGCCCCAGGTCCAGTTCACGTGGGAAGTCTCTTGGAGTATCTTGCGCTGGCCCTCGTCTCACTCCAAGACTTCGTCTGGTAAGTTCAACAAGAGGAAGTCCGAAAAGTTTAAGTGATCTTCAACTTCTCCATGTCACTCCCATTCTTCGGACGATGAGAGGAAACAACACCACAAATCCAGACCTTCATTTCAGGTGGTCCCTTTGATGTTAGAAACGGGGTCCATTCCATTCTTCCTCAAATTTCCTGGAGCCGGAGCAATCCCCACCCAGCTCTCAAAGTTTTATCAGGCCATGAGCCTCATTTTTGGGCGGACGTATTCTTGTGGAGCACGTTTGGATCCACCAGGTTCGGGAAGTTCTTCCAGTGGAGGTCCGCCGGTGAGTTCAACCTTACCTGTCAACCCTTTAGGATCCGTTGTTGGATCTGCCCCAGAACAGCAGCCTCCTCCTGGGACTGTTCCAGTAGAGCCATTCCTGGCACAGTTGGTGCTCATCGGTGGGGCCAAACCCATTGTGATCCCCAACTTATCAAGCCTTGACACTGGATAGTAGCGGCGGTCTTGCAGGACGTTTATTTACATATTCCAGTTATTGCACACCCACGGATGTTACCTGCAGATCATGGTGGGCCAGGAGCCTTATCAGTTTGCTGTGCTGCCCTTTGACCTTAACAGTGTACCTTGGGTGTTCCCTAAGGTGATGACAGTGGTTGTAGAACATCTGCGGAGATCAGGGGTTCCAGTCTTTACTTAGCTACACAATGGGCTGTTGAAGGAGGGCTAGCCGCAGACAGTCGTCTCCCACCACAAAAAGATCATGGACGGAATGCTAAGCCTATGTCTGGGCATACCCAGACACTTAGGGGCTATAGCAACACAAAAAGAACATTGACGGAATGCTGAACATTCTCAAACATTTACCTCTGGTCACAGATCTGGGTTAAATCCATCATTTTAACTCACCATGCCACCCCAATTTGGACCCAGCCGTATGCAAATCAGTCTTGACCCTGCTCCCAGTGGGTACAGTCCAGCCTGACCTGCCAGGCCAGGCCATCCCTCGACTGGAAAACAAACATCCTGGGATCGGTTTCGGGGTATTACCCCCTCATCAGCCAGGGTAGCTTGAATCTAGTGGCACAGCAAGCATGGAACTGATTTCCATATGGCTGGGTTCAAACTGGAATGGCCTAGTGACCAAACAAACTATGGATTTAGGGAAAGATCTCTGTACTGGGGTGAATGTTTGACAATGTTTAGCATTCCATCCATCCTCTTTTGGTGCAATTATAGTCACCCGAGTGGTAAGGGTATGGCCAGACGTGGGTCCTGTGCAAACTATGCCATTGGACTCAAGCTAGCCAGGGTGATGAGTGGTGATACCCTAAAAACGTTCCCAGGATGCTTCTTTCGGGTCTAGGGAGCACCTGGCCTGGTAGTTCGGGCTAACCTGCTCCCTGGGGGAGCAGGGGCAAGAATGATTTACATATGGCTGGGTCCAAACTGGAATGGCATGGTGAGCAAAAACCGATGGATTTAGGCCCAGATATCTGCACTGGGGGTGGATGTTTAGCAATGTTCAGCATTCCGTCCATCATCTTTTCGTGTTGTTATAGTTGTCTCCCACCTCCAGACTATGAAGGATCTCCTGCAGTTGCTGGGGCTCACTTTGAATGTGCCGAAGTCACACCTGACTTCTTCTCAGATGCTCCCTTTTGTCAGAGCTGTTCTGGACACAGTGCAGTTTGAGGCTCATCCTCCATGACATCAAGTCCAGCATGTTCATGGTTTGATTCTGATGTTTCAGCCACTATCCTGGATTTTGGTGGGACTGAATCTGAGTCTGCTGGGTCTCCTCGCCTCTTACATCCTGTTGGTAAAACATATGCAGCGGGCACAGCACCAGGGTAATCTCTCCAACCTGGTCCAGATATTGGAATTAACTGCAAAACAACTGCAATGGTGGCTCATGGATGATAATTGGGTCAATCGCAGACCACGCTCTCTTCCTCACTCAAAGCTCACAGTAGTGACAGATGTGGCACTCCTGGGCTGTGGTGGCAATTTGAAAGAGGTGGCGATTAAAGTACTCTGGTCTCTGGTAGAGTCTCGGCTTCATGTCAGCTGCTGGAGCTCCAGGCGATCAGGTTGGTATTGAAAGCTTTTCTTTCTCTACGGAAGGCTGGTGTGCATGTTCACAGACAGCATGACTGCCATGTGGTACTGCAACAAACAGGGTGGGTGGGGTTGTGGACCCTTTGTTGGGACTTCCTGCGCCTCTGGACATGGCTGGAATATCAGGGCATTTTCCTAGTGGTTCGACACATAGTGGGCTCACTGAACGCCAGAGCGGACAAACTCAGCTGTTGATGCCTAGTAGATCACAAATTGCATCTTCATCATTTTTTTCTATCCCCAGCCCAGCAAGCCTTTGATTTGGGCACAGTGAAAAGATATTTGTATGTTATTTCTGCCTTTTCTACGGTTGCAGGATGAACCTTCCTTGTTTAAGTCACCTGTTGTGACTAGGTTCTGTAAAGGTTTGCAGCACATGTTTCCTCACACTCCCTCCATTATGCCCTAATGGTACTTGAAGTTAGTTCTCACTTTCCTTGTATGTTCACCTTTTAAGCTGATGGACAGCTGCCCTCGATGGGTCCTAATTATCAAAACTGTCTTTCTTTTGGTATTAACACCTGCCACGAGGATTAGCACATTACAGGTGCTTTCAGTTAATCCTCCATACAGTTCTTTCTAACCAGACAAGCTTGTAATTAGAACTTGGGCATCCTGTGGCCAAAGTTCAAGTTGGGCAGAGCACTACCCTGTCAAACTTTTTTACCACTCCTCATCCTTCTAAAGAAGAGGAAAGACTCCACCATCTAGATCCATAAACAGCGTAATTGTTTTATATTGGTTGTGACAAAGACATTGGCTGAATGCTCAACTGTGTTGGATTTGCAGGGACAAAGAAAGGGAAGGCAATTCAGAAGCAAACCATCTCTCGATGGACCATCCTCTGTATTAAGATCTCCTACGCAATGGCCAAGAAACATCCCCTTGAGGATATTAGAGCTCATTTCACCAGAGCTACAGCTGCAACTACTGTGTTGGATATAGAAATCCCAGTCCTGGACATATGTCAGGCAGCTATTTGGGCGTTGCTGCACATGTTTGCCAAACACTGATGCCTCAAAAGTCAGTTCTGGTGAAATGGGCATAATGCCTGTTTGGTACTCCCGGACTTCTAAGTTTTAAACTGCCTGCAGATCCACCACAGGGGAGAGATTGCTTTTGTATCTTTTCTAACATAAGGAATCAATGGCTAGAAGTCTATATCCGATGAACAGGTTATTTACCTTCGATAACGCTTTATCTGTTAGAGACTCTATTGAGACACAGATTCATTACCGGCACTCCCATTTTCCCCATTTTGTAAACAGTCTTCTTGCTATCACAGATCCTTTTGGACCTCATAGTCACACTAGTCAATCCTCCTCAGCCTGCACCTGGACCAGCAACGCCTAAAGCAGCACAGGACTCCCGCTGCAGGGGATGCTGTACTCGGGCTGCGCCTTGCCCGCACCACAACTCTGCTGACCTCTGCTGGGGTGGGATTCGACCCCCTCTGCTGGGGTGGGACTTGATCCCCTAGGCTGCACCTGGACCAGCAACACCATAAAGCAGATTGGGATTCCCGTTGCATGGGAGTGCGTGTGCCGCACCCAGGCAAAGCCCAGGCCCATCTGCGTCCATCAGAGCCCGACAGAGGCTACAATGGGGAATTTCTCAAACTTCTTGCCCTCTGGATATTATAGTACTGTTATGCTTTACGCCATATGCAAATAGCAAGGGGCAAGTTGTGGCTGGCGTTTGATATAGTAACTCACAATAAGTTGTGCCCTAGTCTATAATTTCTATCTATTTGTCTCACTTCCTTCTGGGTTTCCCCACTGATTGAATTAGGGTTGATGGCTAAAAGAAAGTCGACACGCAGGGAGCAACTGCTTGCTTGATGGTATTGATAGTCTCCTAGTCGAGTGTAAGGAAATCTTGGCCACAGGTTCAGAGGTTGCTCCAAGCACCACCAGTAGTTCTGGTGCAGTACATATTATTCCAAAGATGTCCGAGAAGCCTAGGTTCATGAGTGGTCTGGCATATAATCCCAACAAAACAGTTCGGTGGGTGGTGGTGTGGGTGGTATCCAACACAACAGGCCTATGGGCAATCAGTCTCTACAGCACGCAAATAGAAATGGGTTAGCGTATCAGCCTCCAATCAATGAGTATTTGAGAACTCAAATCCCCTGTAACGTTTATATGATTAACGTGCCAAAGCACTTTGCCCAGAAAGTTGTTGAGGGGGAGTATTCGCTGAGGATTAAGGTGATCCACTGGATCCGTTATGTGAGAGGATGTAGATCCCTAATTAGAGAAGTTATTGTGAGGGCAAGGAGAGGCGAGGTTACTAATTATTCTACCGATTCTATAGAACTGACATTGACCCATGAATGGCTGGTCGAGAACCGGATTTTTTAGAGTTTAGAACCTGCCATCCTGCGCCATCTATTACACAACTTAAATGCTGTCTAGCAGTAAGAGAAATCGACTCAGTGGTGTGCAGCCACTTTGAAGGCCTAGCTCCAGAGTCATCCCTTGGGACTAACAACTGAAGTGCGGCGCAATGCTGTCAGGCGGATGGACACCATCCTAAAACCACCACAAAACCAACCCTGGATGCATGTGAAGAATGTCCGGGCTACATTAAGCAGTGCCACAATGGAAGGAGTAAGGAGCTCCTCTTCTGGTAATAGGAGTAAGCTGCTGCATTAGAGACCCACTATTATACCCAACAGTTGACAAATCTGGCAGAATCAGCGTACCAGAAGGTGTTATTACAGAAAATCACACAACCCAAAGCTCTAGTGTGCGTGCATGCACTGAATTAATACCACTGCTCACACAAGTTCCATGGAATGTGACAGGGGTCAAGAGAAAACTATCCCTCCTGAATTGGAATCGATTATTGAGATGTTTGACATCTGCTTGATTGAAGAGACTTGGAGCAGTGTATAAGGCTGGGAATTCCAGTTAATGTGTTTTGACAACCGAAAGTAAAATGGGACGACTCGTGGGGGGGTGGGGGTATTGATATGGGTAAAGTTAGCCCTTAGCTATGTTATTTTGCAAATACCTTCGTATGGCCCAGATGTCATGGGAATTCGCCTTAAGGACACCTCAGGCAAAATCATTGACATTTACAATGTCTATGTAAAAGGAACTAGTGGGAGTAGACCCTCAACAACTATATTGAAATTGGAGGAGCTCCTGGACAAGAGGAATTTATTTACGTTTGTGATAGTAGCGGGTGGGTGACTTTAATGTCACTCTTGAACCACTAGACAGGGAGGAGGCAGCAGAAGCACAAGAGGTGGAGGACCAGTGGGCGATCCCCCCACTGGACCTGCAACCGGTTAAGAGGTGTTCCCAAATGGTGCTTCAAGTCAAAGCCTTGACCTTGGAGTTTGGATTAAGGCAGCAAATGGCAGGACTAAATCCGACAGATTGGGTGAAAGCACTGATTTTAGATCAAATGGCCTGAGTCGGATTGATTACATCCTGTTGGCTTTGAGGCTCTAGTATAATGTTACAGATATGGCTGTGGGTGAAACAGTTGACAGTTACAATAATCCCCTCTGTTTATCCATGGTATCAGTTTGGGTAGATTCACTTGCATTGCTGAGGACGCAGAGGCTAATAACAAAAGAGGTTTGCCCAACAACTGATAAGCGCCACCTAAAGTGGCATAAATTAGCCGCAGATACAGATAAGTTACAGAACATGCACGGGGATCTGCTAGCCTGTACAGCATAACTTGTAGCACTACAGGAGATTCAGGGGGAATACACGGAAGTAACAAATGTTCACTGTTGCTACTTTGTGCATATGGGCTCTTATTTCACTGCATCTGCTTAAATAGGGCACACAAACATGGTTTACCAAGGCTTGTAGACATTCTAGGACTCAACTAGTCAAAGCAATTAAATCAAGAAACTACGAGGGAAACAGAAAGGCCAGAAAAAATACTAGCTAGAAATCCTGAAAGCTAGGAAGGAGTAGGATGAATCTAGGTGGCAGCTTCTAAAGGATGCTTGTCACGACAGGGACACCAAAACTTTCTGGTCCCTAGTGGTGTAGGGTGACCAGTCAGGAACCCCTCAGCTTGAGAATCACATTTCTGCCTCTGACTGGTATGTCCACTTTTCAGGTCTATATGCAGATCAAGGAATACCTACCAACTCGAATGGTCAACAAAGAGCCTCAAATCAAACTAATGGCATCTTTTTCACTCTGGGTGATATTGTGACCTCGATCAGCACAATAGTCCAATCAAAAGCCCCGGTACCTGATGGTATACCTGGGGATTTTTTACTTTGTGACACCCACAGCTGGTCACATTATATGTTTGTGCAATTTACTGCCATAGCAGATGGCACCCCAATTGGCACAAACACTTTTCTCCCTTTTTAAATACAACGTTGTGCAATTTCTTACAGTGGAATTGGCAGATGCTCCTTCGTTAGAGGGGGAGAAAGTAGCGACCCTTCTCTTTGCAGATGACACACTACTGGTGTCCAAAACCCCATGGGGGCTGTAGCGGCTTCTTGATCAATTTTAAGATTTCTGTGATACAGGAGGCCTAATGATAAATATAACCAAGACCAAATTCATGACACTGAATCCCCACAAGACCTACAAGGGTTGATGTAACGCAGCTCAAGAAAGTCAGCACCTTTGAATATTTAGCTCTAAAACTGTCTGATAACATGTCGTGGAAACACCACATATCAAAAATGACTCTGAAGCATTAAGAATTATTTGGGGCACTGGGGAAAGAGCACCAGTCTTCATTTAGGAAGTAAGTTGTGGCTGCTCTGCAAGTCTATGACCTCAAAGTAGTGAGCTCCACGATGTATGGATCAGAAAAGTGGGGATTTGAGAGAATGGAGGAGCTCCCTAGTTCAAAACACAAATTCCTTAGGAGCCTAGGGATGTTGCCAAAACAGCACCCCACTTCACCCTCTCATGCTGGACATGGGAAGGCATTCTACTGCCACAAAATCCAAGTTATTTCCTCTGTTGTTCGGGCTGAGGATTAAGTCGACACCAGAACTATTACCTATGCCCCTGCTCTAGACGAAGTAGTTTGAATGGATAGTTTTATCAAAGTCAACTGGCTAGGAAATGTAAAGAGCCTGCTATCCGACATTGGGTAGGAGATATCTGGGAAGAAAATGATCCCTCTTTGCTCCACCAGAAAAAATAAAGTAAAAGAATGTTACTGGGAGTGGGTAGTTCAAGGTGAGCTTGGTAGTGGATCTCGAGGGAAGCTCACTCTAGATTTTATGGCCCACAAATCAATCAGCTCTTTGAGGGTTACCTAGATTTCCTAGAAACACCAAAGGATCGGGAATTACTGGTGAGGTGTTAGAATATAATGCATTCCCAGGTTTACGAAACCTTGTAAATCTGGGAATGTGTCAGAAACCATGGGTGTTGCCTGGGAACACCCATGGAACGCCCCTTTCATGCACGGTGACTTTGGTGGCACTGGCAATGACCTTTCAAACACTCTAAAACCACGTCCTAATGGTTGCAGTTAAAAAAAAATCCATACTAAAGCTCAGCTACGAAACAGATATATTGAAGCTACTTTTACCTATAAAGTATGCTTGGTGCCTAGATAAATATTGTGAACCTGGTGTTTCCAGCATAATGAAGACCAGCACATAATACTCGTTCTGGAGGTATTAGGCTCTTGTTCATTTGAAGTCTTAATTTACAAGACAAATGAACTTTGAACACATAAGCTATGGCATGTAGCATCGCGCTACAAATAATCACAGACACAGCTGGTTACTATTACTGGAGCTTTATTCTCTGCATCCAGCATCAACCCTGTCCCTACTCTAACTGACCCTCATCCTGTCCTGACCCCTCCTCTTCCCCTCAGCCCACCTAGCTCCGCCCCCCCACTACTAGACTGTTAACTTCATTACATCTCCCCCTTTTTTAATAAACAGACGAACGTGGTTTCAGTCCATCTCTTCAATGAGTCTCTTTGGTGGCTGGATGTCACGACGTGGTTGCAGAGACATGGCTGCTGTGGACGCTGCCGGTGACAGTCCAGTCTGATGGTCACTGCTGTCTGTGTCGCAAGAATCACGTTCCTCAGGTGCAGGTGGACCAATGGGGCTCACCAGTGGCTCATCCGTGTCTCGAGAACACCTCTTGAAGTGAGAGACATTCCTAGTGATTCGGCGTCGGTCAGATTCGGCAGTCAGCATGGTGCCCTTTTGTCGGGTGACCAGTAGTGGCTCATCACGAAATCGACAATCAGTCTTTTTCTGCTGTTCCTGTTTGACGAGGACATAGTCCCCTTCATGTACGGATGGAGATCTCGCCCTCCTTTTGGCATCGGCGTATGACTTCATTCTGTCCTTATTGTGTTTGTCAGTTGCAGCCATGTCATGGTGGTCGTGACTCGGCGACACAGCTTGCAAGGCTCCTTCCCATGTTGGGATGCAATTTCCCATTGGTCGGCCTAGCATGAGGGTCGCAGGGCATTGTCCTGTAGTAGAGTGTGGGGTCGTCCTGTACGCTCTGAGGACCTCGTTCAAGGCAACCTGCAGCTCCTTCTTCTCTGCTGTGGCGTGCTGAAATGTCTTTTTGATTGTCCCCATAAACCTTTCGACGGTGCCATTCGCTTGTGGCCAGAGCGGGGTGACCTTCCTGTGCTTGAAGTCCATGTGCTTCGCAAAAGCACTGAATTCGTGCCCATTGAATGGGGGACCATTGTCTGTCTTAACCTCTTTGGGGACACCCCACGTTGCAAATACTTCATCCAGTACTTTGAGAGTGCAGGAAGCACTTGTAGACGACACTATTTGCGCAATGGGAAATCTAGAATATTCGTCGATTATGGCAACTACATACTTTCCGGACGGCAACGGTCCGTAGAAGTCCATGGCGATTTCCTGCCACACTCCGCTGGGCAAGTTGGTCATCTGTAGTGGTGCCGGTGGATTGCTCTTGTTAGTCAATTGGCAGAGATGAAAATCCTTTAGAGTCGACTCCACCATCTGGTCAAGAAAAGGAAACCAAACGCGTTCCCGTAGGGCTCGTTTTTTGGACACTACTCCTCTGTGGCCTTCATGGGCTAGGTTGACAACTCCCTGCCGGAGTTGGCTAGGGATCACGAGCCGTTGACCTCTCAGGATGACTCCGTCATCAGTGACTGACAGTTCGTCACAAACATGCCGAAATGCCTGTATCTCTTTCCGGACTGTGGGGTCAGTGTCTTCATCTTAGATGATTAGTTTGGATCCGGCGGCGTACCATTTGCAGAACAGTGTCTTGCACAGTGACCTCCCGGATGTCGTTCATGGGAATGGCAGGTGGTAACGCCTGGTCAGCCACGAAATGGATATATTCCTCAGCAATCGATGGTTTGGATCCAGATGACGGTTGAGGGTGGTGGGACATGTAGTCGGCCGGGTTCTCCACCTTCCCCGGTTTGTGAATTATGGTGAAAGTGTACTCCTGGAGCCTGAGACCCCACCTCTCAATTCTCGGGGGCATTTTGGATCTTGGGTTGCCGTAAATGGTGACCAGCACCTGATGATCTGTGATCAAGGTAAAGTGCTTGCCATATATAAAGACGTGAAAGTGCTCACACGCCCAGACCACAGCAAGACTTTCCTTTTCGGGTTGAGAGTACTTCTTCTCGGGATCGGACAGGCTGCGACTGGTATAAGCAACAATCCGTCTCTGGTCAGAGTCATTATCGTATTGGGCCAAGATGGCTCCCAAACCAACGGGGCTGGCGTCCACTGTGATCTCGGTGTTCCTGTGAGGGTTGAAGTACGAGAGGCTGTCGGCCGATTCAACGGCGCGCTTAATGTCTTTGAATGCACGTTCGCATTGAGGGGTCCAGTCGAACGGCTGGCCGAGTTTGGTGAGAACCCGAAGAGGGTGGCTGACGGTCGCATAGTCACGAATGGAGCGAGCACAATAGCTGGCCATCCCCAAGAAGGATCTCAAGTCGTTGACGTCTTGTGGACTCTTGGTATTGTTCAGAGTTGCAATCTTGTCTGGATCCGGCTTCATACCCTCATCAGAGAAAATGTGGCCAAAGAATTTTAGGGTGGCCTGATGAAACTCACATTTGTCCCTGTTCAATGTCAGGTTGGCGTCCAACAGTGCATGACAGACACGATCAAGAGCGATGTCGTGTTCACGAACATCCGACCCATAGACCAAGATGTCATCGCTATAGTTCAGAGTGTTGGGGATGTGTTGGATTATCTGCCGGATCGCTTCCTGGAAGATCTCAGCAGCGGACGAGACACCAAAGCTCAACCGTTTGTACCTGAAAAGACCTAGGTGTGTTGCAAACGTGGTGATGTAGCGGGATTTGGTGTCCAATTCCAGCTGGTGATAGCCCTTGTTTAAGTCTAATTTTGAAAATACTTTGGCACCATTCAGTTCAGCGATCATGTCACTCAGGTGCGGACCAGGGTGCCGCTCCCTTTCAATCGCAGTGTTGGGCAGGCGCATGTCAACACACAGTCTCACATTGTTGGGAGTCCCTTTCTTAGGTACAATGACCACCGGTGACACCCACGGGCTCGGGCCATCTGTTCGCTCGATGATGTCCGCTGCTAGGAGCTCCTGAAGCTCGTCCTCGACGTCACTTTGAAGATGGAACGGAACCCGTCGTGGGTGCTGCGCAACGGGTCTGACCTGTTCGTTAATGTGCAGATGGATTCGACACCCTTTTAGCTTGCCTAGGCCTTGGAACAGTTTGGGGAATTTGCTGACACAGTCTTGGTATTCAGAGACTTTGAATAAAACATTCACCAGACGAAGACGTTCTGCGGTGGGGAGACTGAGCAGGCAGTCAGCTTCCGGTCCCTTGATGACGTGTATGACCGCAGGTATGGTGACGTTGTCATGAGTGAGCGTCGTGTGGAATTTGCCCAGACACTGGAGTGGTTTTTTGGACATCCACGTGAAAACACGGACTGGTGCAAAAGTCATTGGGGGCTTCGGGATAATTTTTTCGTGTTCTGTTACTGGGATGTAGTTCAGCGAAGCCCCGCTGTCCATTACGAATTTAATGACATGGTTTCCCACATGAATGTCTAGGCGTGGGTACCTTTTGAGTTGATCAGGATCCGCAATCATGTTTAAATATGCTACGGTGTAGCCAGAGTCCCTTGATGAAGATGATCTCGAGTCACGCGACGAGGATCTGCGTTCCCACCGCGACCTGCGTGAGTCTCGGCTGGAATGCGATGAGTTTGGGGACCGTATGGGCTCTCCTTGAACAGCTCGTACGTGATGCTTCTTGGTCTCAGAGCGAGACGGTCTTGATGTCTCACTTCGCCTTTCTTTGTGATAGTCTCCGCACATTGCTTCAAAGTGATTCGAGCGCCCACATTTCCTGCAGCGTTGACCCATTGCCGGACAAGCATCTATGTGAGGATAGTCATATCCACAACGATAACATCGTCTGGTTCTTTCTGGCCTTCGGTCTCGTCGCCCTGGATCTCTCCTCCTATGTTCCGAGCGTCGTTGGCGAGATGACTGCCTTGGCGTCCACTGTTTATCGTGCGAGTGTTGGCGTCTGCTACTGTGTCGCTCCGGAACACGGTGTGCTTGTTCGTGACTTACACTGTGACCGGTTTCAATGGTAGCAGCGTGCTCCTCCGCTTGGTCGTAGATGCGAGTCATTTCCTCTATTTCTTCCAGTCCGTGGGGCTTCCTCAGCAGTCGCCTCCTGAGCGTTTCAGAGTGACAGCCGGTTATGATTTGCGATTTGATGGCAGCGTCAGGTGAGAAGGTTTAAAATTCGCAGTGTTTCGACAGCCGTCATAACCGGGTAATGAATGCACTCATTGTTTCCTCTTTCCCTTGATGCGCCTGGTGAAACGCATGGCGTTCATAGTCCACGTTCCTTTTATGGAGGAACTTCTTGTTTAACGCCTCACGTACTTTGTCGTATGTTCCCGCATCTGCAGGCGGAAGGTCCTTGATAATTTTGCTTATGTCTCGGCCTGCTAGGTTTCGGAGGGCAATTAACTTCTCTTTGTCTTCCGTCACTTTGGATCCCTCGACATAATCTTCGAAGTCTTCTAACCATTCTTGCCACTTGGGGCCCATGCTCCCTCCCGTGGTCACGGTCAGAGGTTCCGGAGCTCGCAGGTGTGATCCTCCTGCGACAAGGGGCTTCGCTGTGGTGAGGTGTTGGGGGTTACCATTGTGTCACTGTCCTTTATTTATCCTCACCAATGCTTGTTTATTTACTCTTGACAATGCTTGTTTATTCCTACTCGCCAATGCTTGTTTATTTGCTCTTGTCAATGCTTGTTTATTTCTACTTGCCAATGCTTGTTTATTTGCTCTTGTCAATGCTTGTTTGTTTCTTTTCGCCAATGCTTGTTTATTTGCCCTTGTCAATGCTTGTTTCTGTTGCTGTATGCCTGACTTCAAAATGGCCGCTCCATGATGATCAAGGGGTCTGTCTTGAAAAGTGCCTGACTCCAAGATGGCCGCCGTCACTGCATGCACACGAGGCTTTCTCTCCTGGCTCACTTGGTCATCTTTCACTCTGGACTCAACGGCGGACAGCTCCAGAGGGCAGCACACGTCAGGACCTGCTTTTCCCCAACTGCGGCTACTACCAGGTGAGGTTGGAGTGGGCTCCCGCCTTATCCTGCAGATTACCGCGTTTCTCCTTGCGACGGCGCGCCAAAGCTCACGCATCAGGCGTGAGGTCTTCCGACATCGACGGGCACTCAAGCCCGGACTTCAAGGCGCTCGGCGGCGCTCACCAGCGGGCCTTCAGGGACGGAGTCCTCTCCACTGGGGCACTTCTCTTCCGCTCTCGGGTGCGAGGCAGGATCGGGGTGGGCTCCCGACTTCTGCGTTTACCAGGCTCACCCGAGGCACACGCTTCTGGCGTGAGTCGCGCCTCGGCGCGATCAGCTGGATTCTTTTCGAGCGAGTCAGCGCTCGTTCTTGCGGCCTCTCTCGGCTCCCTCACAGTCACTGGGGTCAAGGTCCCCTGCTGCTGGCCTCTTCTTCTCGGGCGGCAGCTCGATTCTACTTGGCAGCGTTTTCTTCGACGTTGCCTGGGACAGGGTGTCTTCTTGGGGTTCTGTGAGCGGTGGGGCTTGGTCATCCCACCCTCGTCGCCAGTTGTAGCATCGCGCTACAAATAATCACAGACACAGCTGGTTACTATTACTGGAGCTTTATTCTCTGCATCCAGCATCAACCCTGTCCCTACTCTAACTGACCCTCATCCTGTCCTGACCCCTCCTCTTCCCCTCAGCCCACCTAGCTCCGCCCCCCCAACTACTAGACTGTTAACTTCATTACATGGCAGTGTGGCATTACCACCTCCAGGCGCCCAGTCCCCTTCTTCTCTCGGTTGGGAGAAGGAACTAAGGTTCCAGCTGACCTCCTGTGTCCTTGTGTAATGTAACTGGTGCTCATGTAAGGCGCTCCAATACCTCCCGATGGAGTTTGTACTACAAAACTGCAAAAAAAGAGATGAATCACATTAGTTGTTTTTAGACTTTAATAATAGCGTCTGTGCAAGTGAAGGCGCATTCAAAATTTCAGTGCTGCTTCTCACTCAGCCCTCTTCCCAAAAACCGGAACACGTATTTAAAAGTTTGAAAATCGTTGGGACATCGGGACAGACCCCTGAAAACCGGGATGCCTGGTCACTCTTTTTTTGTAGCAATCAGTTCCTCAAAGATATAATAATGTATGGGCGCTAACTTCATCTCCAGAAAACTATCTTTTTTTAGTGTATTTCTTTGTTTTTGTTGCTCTTTTTCATATCTCTAAATAAAGAACTACTTCATCTCTAAGTAATAAATCTGGCTGGTCGTTGAGTTACTGTGTCGTGCTGTGTTTGGCTTCGTAACTGATTACAATCCCTTAAAGTAGTTCTCAACTGTGGAACTTTGCTACTCCATGACAGCTAAGTGCCCAAAGGGAGTAGCTTGCTATTCGATTGCTGACCAAGAGTACATGGGGCCATGACACACCAGTGGTAAATTACAGTACTTACCATAGACTTTGTCCCTGCACTCAAAGAAAATTTCTCCACAAAACTTTACAAATATTTAGCAAACCCATCATCCTCATGAAAGTAGTGACAGTTCCTGGTAGAATGTTCAATAATCTTATCAGGCAGAATCTTGTGGACTGAGGTGGCAATGCTGCAGTATATGATCTACTTTTTCAGAGCTATGCCTTGAGGGCATGGCTATCAGCCATCAAAACCTGCCTGTTCGTGTGGTATTCATCCAGTAGTTAATTTGTGCCAGAGGTTTTCAGTGCTTGGCGCCGGTGTTCTGAGAAGCGCTGTACCCCCATGACTGGCTGTACCCCCTACGTCACGGGGGTGCAGCAAATCTCAGCACCGAGCTATTCGCCATCGTCCCCCCATGGCGCTTTGTACCCCCTACGTCATGGGGGAGGAGCTGTTCAGGTGCTTTAGTGTATTCAGAAAAAAAGGCAGGCGCGCGTCGCCTTGATTCAAACAAGCCTCAATAGCTCAGTTGGGAGAGCGTTGTACTGCAGAGCTGGAGGACACTGGTTCAATCCCGGGTTTCGGCATAGATGCAACTTGTGCTTTTATTTTTATTTTATTTCTGTATTTATTTATTTATGCGATTTTATATAGCGCGGACTTTACCCGAAGGTGTCAGAGCGCTTCACAATAGGACCAGTAATGATACAAGAGGAAACAATTGCAAATTAACAAATTACAAAAGCAAACGTTAAGGTACATGATCAAAAGTGACAATAGTGAGCAACCAAAATACATGAGGTAGCAATCGGTACATTAGAGGAGAAAAAAGTGATATGTGTGCAGGTTACAAAAGCACACAAAGTACAAGTAGAGGTATAATACTGCAATAAATGGCAGACACTCCAGCACAAGAACAAACGTTACGTAGGCAATGGTGGCACTTGTGCAAGTATCTAAAGCAAACAAAAGTGAGAGGTAGCATACAGTGTGTTACAAGAGAAAAGTGACATGTTCAAGTTACAAAAGGGTACCATAACAGGTACAAGGATAATACTGGAAAAAATGGTAAACATTCAAACTACCAGAACACACTCGGAAGGAACTTCCATAGTCCTGGACAATAGACTTTTCAATAATGGGAGGTCTTCCTTCAGATGATAGCGAGGGTGTGAATTAGATTTGGAGGTGTCTTTGGGGGAGGAGTTGTAACGTAGTGGTTACCATAAATGAAGACACTGCAAGTGTAGAGGGTTTGCGTCAGGTTTATTTAATTTATAACCTCTAAAGAGCGCCGAGCCGATGGCGCACCGCTCTCGGCTTTCGCGCTAATCCTGGCGCCTGTGTGCGCGCAGCCAGAACATGGCCGCCTGCACGTCACGTCGGTACGTGACGTGCATACACTAGACTGCACCACCACATATCTCGCCCTTTTTCCCAATACAGAAACTGTTAACTCACAGTCCGCCGTTCATGTCAAAGTCTCTGAACCAGGCTGTTTTGACCACCGCTCTCCCCCTCCGGGTCAGTCTCACCGGGGTGGATGGGGTACCTCCTTCCTGAGTCCTTTCATCGCTCCTTCCACTTCCAAATGCAGCCTCACTATTTTCTCTTCTATTCACGTTACCTTCACTAGCCAACGCTTGGTTGGCACCACCGGGTATCTCTTCCTGCTGCTCTCGGCTCTTCTCATCCGGATGCATCTCAGAATGTTCTTGCTCTGCAGCTCCTTCCTCCTTGTCTTCCAGGTCTGCTCCAACCTGGTCCCAACGTAGTACTTTGTTGCATCTTGCCATGCCGTCCAGTGACCACACGTTTCCGTCACTTAGCAGAGCTGCTCTGCCCATCACTTCCTTGACCTGCATAGGCTTGATATACTTGCTGTCTCCTTTCTTTTGCAGCGTTGCCAACTTTACTCGCACCCATTCTCCTTTTTCCAATCTTGTCTCCTTCACGTTTTTCCGGTTGTTGTAGTGCTTTGAGTAAATGGCTTGCGCCCTTTCCAAGTTGGCTCGCACCACTGCAGGGGACCATTCGCTCACTATAGTCTTTTCCTTCCACACTCTATTGTCTTGAGTGAATGGTTCGCGGCCTCTTAATATCTGGAAGGGGCTGTACCCTGTCCCTGTAGGGGTGATCCTGTACGCCCATACCAAGTGCCATATCTCCTTTTCCCAATCCTTGTTGTTGGAGATAGCTGCTTGAACGGACCCCGTCACCACTCTATTAAATCTCTCCACCAGTCCGTTTCCTGCGGGGTGATATATTGACGTGTGCTTGACCAGTATGCCATTTCTCTGCATGAAATTGTTCCATTTCTCTGACCTGAATTGGGGACCATTGTCGCTCAGGATGGACTTAGGGATGCCTTCCCTCACAAATGTGTCGGCCAGGAACTTAATAATGGTCTCCGCATCCATCGCCTCATCTATTTTCAGCTCAGGCCACTTGGAGTACCTATCCATAAGAACACATACATACTTTTGGACTCCGTGTATGTCCAGTATCGGGCCCAGAATATCCGCTGATAACTCTTCCCATGGGTTCCTAGGGGGATCGAACTTGCCGAGAGCCGGGCGTAGTGGTTTAAGTGTCTTATCCGCCCCTTGGCACTGTGAGCAGTCCCTGACATGCCTCTCAGCCTTTACGTCCATCCCTGGCCACCAGTAGTTTTGCTTGGCTCTCAATTTCAATTTCCCTATCCCCAAGTGTCCTTCATGGAGAATGTCCAATAGTTTGGGGATGATTCCTGCCGGGGGGATGACTTTCTCCCCTCTGTATACAAACACTCCTAGGTCGTCCATCGACAACTCTTCTCTGACTTCGAAGTATGGGTTGAGGTCCCCACGGGTTTGTATTTTGTCTGGCCATCCCTTCGTGATGTATGATTTTACTTTTTCTAGGATCTGGTCTTCTCCATATGCTTCCTTCCATTCCTGATGTTCTATGGTTTTCTCTTGGTCTTCTGTGAGTGCCACCATTTCTTCCGCCCCTGCTTGGTCTTCTCCACTCTGATCCATGGCCACTGCTCTACTCAGATAGTCTGCCACCCTGTTCCTACTGCCGGGGATGTGTTCGACATCGTATCTAAATTCTAGCAGTTTGAGAGTCATCTTTGAGATTCTGGGCGTAGCACTTGCGTGTCCGCTGGACGTTAGTACCTTCAGTAAGGGTTTATGATCTGTTTTCAATAGGAAACGTGTGCCCCACAAAAACTGCCTGAATCTGGTCATGGCCCATACGACCGCTAGCATTTCTTTTTCAATTACGCTGTACTTCTTTTCAGTTTCACTCAGTGCGCGGGATGCGAAGCTGAGCGTTTCCATTCTCCCCTGACCTCGGTCTTGCATCAGGACGGCAACCAGCCCCTTGTCGCTGGCATCGGTGGTGAGCACTGTGTTACCTTAGGGGTCATATCCTTGGAGTGGTACTGCTCCTGCCACCTCTCTCTTGATGACTTCAAATTTGCCTTGCGCTTCCTCCGTCCAGCAGAATTCTGTGTTGTCTCTCGTCAGTTGCCTCATGTGGTGGGTCTTGGAGGCGAAGTGCTGCACGAACTTACTATAATATTCCGCCATTCCAATGAACGATCGGACTTCTTCTTTGTTGGAGGACGGTGGTGCTTCGCAAATGGCTCTCACGTTGTCTGCTTTCGGGGTAACCCCTCGCACCTCTATCTCGTGTCCTAGGTACGTCACGGACTCCATCCCTATCCGGCACTTGGTCCATTCAGCTGTGAGGCCCTTACCCTCAAGGATCTTTAGTACTTTTCCGAGTTTGTTGTCATGATCCTGTCTGTCCCATCCCATTACCAGGATGTCGTCCTGGAAGTATTGGACTCCATCTGTGTCTTTGAATAGTTGGTGCATCAGCTTTTGGAACACCGCAGCCGCTGATGCTAGCCCGAACGGCATGCGGCGGAACTGATAGCACCCAAATGGGGTGATACACGAGGTTAGTTTGCGGCTCTCCGGGTGCAGGGAAATCTGGTGGTAGGCGGAGGTCAAATCTATGGTTGAGTACCATTTGACCCCCCTTGTGCTGGCCAGCATTTCCTTGATCCTGGGCAAGGGAAATTTCCCCACCACAATGTTCTTGTTCAGTTCGCGTAGGTCGACACACAACCTGACCTTCCCGCTTGGCTTCATCACTACTACCAAGGGCGCGAGCCACTCCGCGCATGTGATGGGTTCGATGATCCCTTTCCTCTCCAGATCCTGTAGTTCCTCTTGCACTGCGTCTCTCACCGCCAATGGCACATTCCTCACCTTGTGGGCGACCGGTATGGCATCTTCCTTCAGGATTATCTTGTGCGCGAACTTCTCCATCCTTCCAACTGTGCCTCCGAAAACCTTAGGGTACTCACTTTTCCATTTGTCCAGGTCCGGCCATGTTCCCGGTTCCGTGAGTAGTATCTGTTCTTTGCCCCCTGGATCCAACTTGATGCCCAGGTCGCCTTGGTCAAGCCATCCTAGGACCGAGGGTCCTCTCTCTGATATGTAGAGTTTGCAGAACGCAGATCGGCCTCTGAACTCGAAATGTAATGGTCTGAACCCAGCCATGGGTATTCGGTCCCCATTGTACGTCACTGGTCGGATGTCCAGCTTTTCCAGTTCTGGGCCTAGGTGTGGTGCAAAGCTCTCCTCCCATACTGCTCTCTGAATGATGGTGTAAGGTGAACCCGTGTCAGCCACCACGTTTATCGGTATTCCTCCAATCGACATCTCCAGGACGGGTTTCATTGTTCTCTTGCCGTCAACACTCGGTACTTGACCATCTACGCCTAGTACTTGATCCTCGATATAAATGACTGTGACGACATCTTCCTCCGTGCCCTCTTCTTGTTCTTCACTGTCCTGTCCGATGTATTTCACCACGCTCTTCGCGGCCTTTCTCCGACACACCTTCTCATAGTGGCCCACTATCCCGCAGTACATACATTTTGCGCGTAATGCTGGGCACTTCCTGTCGTGCGCCTCGTGGGACCAGCTCCCGCACCGGTAGCATGACTTCTTGTTGCTTCCCGCTTCTTTACCCGGAGGGCCTGGGTTGCCTTGCCATCTGTTGGGTCCCTTCGCCGCCGACCCCTTGTACTTGTGGTCCCGGCGTGGTTCCTCATCGTCTACTCTGTTCACCATGGCGGTGGGTGCCGTCTCCTTCCTCGTTGCTTCCGCACACCTGCGCGCCAGTTCTGCTCTTTTGACAATCACCATCACTTCCTTCAGGGTGGTGTCTCCGCTGGCCCACAGCTTGTCCTGCACTGCTGTGCTCGTGGTGTGCATCACCACCTGGTCCTTGATGAACTCTTCTTCCCAATTATCGTACTTGCACGTGGACGCCAGTCTCTTCAGGGCTGCAACATATTCCTCCCCTGTCTCGCCTGGACGTTGTTTCCTCTGCTGGAAATTAAATCTGTCTACCGACACACACACCGCCGGTCTGTAGTGTTCATTTAGGTCATCGATGGCATTGGCATGCACGTTGTCGTCCGTGCTTCCTCTTTCCTTTGGCACCAGGCTCTTGTATATTCTCAGACCTTCTGGGCCTAGGTTGAGTAATAGGATACGTTTTTTTCTTTTAGGATTGAACACCTCCTCGCTCTCGTCTTCCAATACTTCTATAAAATTGTCTATGTATTCTCTCCAGTCCTCCCACTTCATTAGTGGTTCCCCTGGCCTGGGTAGAAATTGTACTGGCGCCATCGCGTATCCCGCCTGCGCACTCATCTACTCACTCTTGATCGCGGAGGGCGTGCTCCCTTGGTTCCTGGGACTGCCTGGTGTGTTGTCTTGCTCTTCCTTGCTTGTGTGAGACTGGGGACTACTTGCGTCCGCCCCCTCGCTCTTCGGTGGGGGATCCAGCGCTGTCTCTCTGTCTCGCCGGTTGCTGTTTGGTTTGGCGCGCTTTGCCTTGGGCTTGCTTGGTTTGGCGCGCTATCTTGTGGGCTTCTGGGTAGTGCCCTGTCCCTTCGGTAGGTTTGTTCTGCCTTTCTGGGCGATCCTGGGCTCTGCCACGCTCTTTAGGGCTGGTACCTGTGTGTTTGATTCTGGCTAGTCTCGCCCCGACCTCCAGCTCTCTTGACCTTTCAGCGCTGTGGTCCTGCTCCTCTGCCACGTGTCTTCTGTACACCGGTGTGGTTGTTGGTTCCCTCGGTGGCTCCTGCTCGTGTCGTTCCTCGTGGTGGGTGGATCTAACATCCCACCCTCGTCGCCATTGTAACGTAGTGGTTACCATAAATGAAGACACTGCAAGTGTAGAGGATTTGCGTCAGGTTTATTTAATTTATAACCTCTAAAGAGCACCGAGCCGATGGTGCACCGCTCTCGGCTTTCACGCTAATCCCGGCGCCTGTACGTCACGTCGGTACGTGACGTGCATAAACTAGACTGCGCCACCACAGGAGTCAGTCTTAAGTCAAAATCAAAATCAAATTAAGATCAAAATACGGCGGTCTATCCGCAACGCGGGTGGCCTTATTAGACTTAGTTTTTATACCCGTTTACACCCCTTTTACAATAAAGGCCTGACGGATCTCTGTTATATGTGTTCATATGTACTTCCACCTGTTATAGAAGGGATCTTGCAGCTTTTCTGTATTATTTACTGTCCCTTGGTTTCTCACGCTTACTAAGTGTTCCCGCCAGGAATTGTTTTCGCCCACGGGCGGGATACTTGAAATGTTCCTTGACCGGTGGGGTTTTACCAATGTGCGCTTCTAGTTGCAATGCCTGTGCAATTTGCATATAAGCTTCATGCCTCAACTGCCTAGACGATGTCTTTGTGTCATAACACGAAATGGTTAACACTTCCGGTCACGCAGCCTTAAGACGCTCACGTTGGTGTGGAGATGGCGTGCTCTCATTTTATAGATTGACTCTACATACGTTGGCCCAACTGGACGCTAAATCCAGACGGGGCTGGGAGAGCTTGGCCCCGCTCTGGGGTTCCAGCGTTACTACTACGCCACTGTCGGTGGTGGTAAGGTATCTTACTAATGCCAAGGGTTCCGTATTCAGTGCAGGTAGGTACTATATATTGTCCCAAACTAGTACCTTCACAATGTACTTCCATGGGTACGTCGGGGACTACTTCCTATCATGGCGCAGTTTCGCGCTTATCCGCTACAGGCCTTCCCAAGTGGCTGAGTGCGGATTAGAGCCGATTACGAGCCGGGGGGCGTAACCCAATCAGGTTCCACTTATACCAGTTTGGATTACGCCCTTCGCTTGTGTTCCCAAATTGCTCCTAGGCTCTTAATGCCTCAAGGTCAGACGGAGCAATTTTTTGACTTACGCCTTACCGGCTGTAACAACAAGAGGGCCCTCGGAGTGCGCACACGCTCCTTATAACTAGACATGGCTCTTACGCCTTTGTGGGCTGCAATGATTTGGACTACAGCTCAGCTCAGGAGCCGGTTATATTTTTAATTTCACTTCTGGTGTGCAAAGGGTTGGCTCCCCCTCTTACTCCTCCGTGATTGGTGCCTTGCACTACAATATTACATTCTGACACCCTTACACGGGCGTGATTGGTGCTTGGCACTACAATATTACATTCGGACACCCTTACAAGGCTGGGTGAGTTACAAGGAGGATCAAACGTACATTAAAGGAGCATTCGCTCCAGAATGCACTCGGTGCCAATCGGGATTTTTCCGTCCCAGTGTCGGTCACCAGGGCCCCAGGTATACAGTCCTCAACACGGTGTGGTAAGCCCTATGACCGCCCATCATTATCTGGATGCTCCTCTCACAGCGGAAGAACTGGGAGATGCTCTGGGACAGCTTAACGCGGGCAAAGCCCCCGGACCGAGCGGTTACCCTTGTGAATTCTATAAAAAGTTCCACACGCAACTAGGGCCCCACTTTCGGCGTGCGCTTGAAGCGGCGCAGGGTAGGCTTTTGTGGTTTTCCAGAAACCGGGTAGGCCCCCTGATAGGCACGACTCTTATCGCCCTATCTCGCTGCTTAACATAGAAGCCAAAATACTGGCCAAGGCCCTGGCTAATCGGTTGCTTCCGTATATCACGGAACTGGTACACCCCGATCAATCGGGCTTTATGCCCGGTAGGGCTACACGCCATAATATTCGGCACGCGTGGGCTGCGATTGATGCCATGGGGGCCACAGGTGAGCAGGCGGCCTTGTTGCTTGCTGATATTAACAAAGCGTTTGACTTGGTGAGCTGGACGTTTCTGTTCGCGCTCCTGCCCCGTCTTAACCTGGGCCCCGTATTTCTATCATATATTAAGCTGCTCTATACGGACATCACAGCTACTGTGCGTGTTGCCGGGGCGGTGTCAGAGACCTTCCACATTGGCCGGGGGACCCGGCAGGGATGCCCTTTATCCCCGTACCTCTTTGCCCTTGCTATGGAGCCGTTGGCCGCCTGGGTCCGTATGGACGCGCAGATGCGTGGCTTTGTGTGGCCCTGGGGCCTCTCTGATAGGATCGCGTTATACGCTGATGACGTTCTCTTCTTCCTTACGGACCTGCGACGCTCCGGGCCGCGAGTGTTGGAAATTATGCGGGTCTTTGGAGAGGTCTCGGCCTATATTTGAACATGGGTAAATCTACCCTGTGGGTCCTTGGAGGTGGCACAGTGTCGGACCCTTGGACATTGGACCTGCAGGTGGCGACCACTGGCTTGCAATACCTGGGAGTGTTCCTGTCGGAATCTGCGACCCTCACGTGGGAACGTTCTGTACTTCCGGTCTGGGAGCGGGTGCAAGCCGACGTGAAAACTTGGTCCCGAATGCCCCTTAATATCTTTGGCCGATCCGCCATCTTTAAGATGGTAGCGCTTCCACGCCTTCTGTATCAACTGCAAAATTATCCCCATCCGGTCCCGACCTCATGGTTTCGGCAGGTGAATTCGGTCTTGGGGCGGTTCCTATGGGCTGGGGGTTCTGCCCGGGTGGCGCTACGTACGTGCTTTTTATCTACGTACTGTGGGGGCCTCGCCACCTCGGACCTCCTGTCCTACTACCAAGCAGCTCACCTGCTCATCCTAAATGACTGGCAGTGCTCTTAAATCGTTCCAGGACCTCAGTGCGGAGTTCCACATGCCACGGTCCCAATTCTTCCGGTATTTACAGCTCCGGCATGCGCTAACACCATACATTGCCGATCTTGACTCGCTCCCCGAATTCAGCCCTATTGAGGCGAAGTTGTTCATGGGTGATCTCGGTGACAAAAAAGTATCCCGGATATACCAAACGGTGGTCACTCATTGCGCTTCTGATTTACTTCCCCTGCGGACGGCCTGGGAGGCAGATGTTGGTCCCATGGACGAGGATGATTGGCGAGAGGCCCTGGAATCCCCACGAGACACTGCCATCGCAATGAGGCTCAGGTTTATTCAATTTAAAATTCTCCACAGGGCTTATTTTACCCGTGAACGCCTCTGGAAGGCGGGACTGATTGAATCGTCGGAATGCCTGCGTTGTGGGATGGAGATGGGCTCGCTGCTTCATACGGTGTGGCTGTGTCCTGGGATAGCTGGCTTTTGGAGAGGTGTGTGGAATTGCCTGTCTGAGGTACTACACTGGGATCTACCCCGCACCCACCGGCTGGGATTGCTCCATATTCTTGCAGGAATGGGGGGGAATTGCTATAAGCGCCATCTATTGCTGTTGGGACTTGTATTAGCCAAAAGAGACCTAGCCAAGAGACCATGGAAAGACGAACGGGCACCTCCTTTGTGTGTATGGAAAGCGGGACTAGACTTCTGTATGGGTCTGGAGCGCCCGATCTTTGAAGCGCGAGGGTGCCCTCGCAAGCACTTTAAGATATGGAAAAGATGGGCCGATTACAGGGACTTGCCACTGGACCCCCCGATCGACCCCGAAGAGGAGCCCTAAGCTCCCCCATTGCATGGGCCTGTGTCTTGCGCCTTGGCGGATACACTATACTCACACAACGCTGTTTCCCCCTTTTTACACGTGCACAGGGTTAGGGTGGGACTGCGGGGTGGAATTAGTTGAGGGTGGTGGGGAGTTGGGATGGGATGGGGTGGGGGGTTGTTTCAAATAAATAAGATTTGTGATGATTTCATTTCGACCTTCGATCCTGCTAGATGTAATGTATCCAAATGCTTGGTGGTTTCTCCTGATTGTGGGGTGCCACATTGATTGCCTTGCTTGAATTCCTTAATAAAATCGGTTGTGAAAAAAAAAAATTTGGATTGGGAAGTGAAGAACAAATTTATTCGGATAATGCTTCCTCTTCCAACATTAAAAATAGTCAAGACAGGTAAAGATATACACTGTCTAATGGTGGAACGTGGTCAACATGTTTCAGCAATTCACGGCCATTATGCCTTGCTTTCTTCAGGACCTATTTGACGACTATGGCTACTGCAGCAAATGAATACCAAAACGTGTAATCAAATTGTGAAATAAATAAACAAATAGTGAATCAATAGACAGACTGGCACAAATATCACCTGGAACTCCTAGGTGCAATGTCCCGTCTCCTCTTACAATTTCAGTTATTCACCGAATTGTAAGGTGTGAAGACCTCACCCCACCTGGCAGCGGCTCAGGGCAAAAGTGAAGCACCGCTCTTTCAGTCGGTACTTCAAACCGGCATCTGTGCCGACTGGGGAGGGACCAATGGTCATCTGCTCGGCCCATTCCTGTTTGTGATAAGACATCTTGGTGTGTGTGTGTGTGGGGGTCTCTCACGGAACCCCAAATGATGACGGGCGGTTCCGAGTGGTGACTGATGGGTGTTCAAGACCATCCACAGGTTTGGCTTATCTTACTAGTTTTATAAGAGTCAGGGTGTAGCTGCTGGTATCAGTATCTAGTCCCAGTCCGAGTACACTTGCCACTATTTGACCCTCTGGTACCTTTGTTGTTATGAGTATACTGTAGGGAATGTATCCAGAGCTCGGTCGTTAAACTTTCCCTTGGGTCCCCTCCTAATTGTGTTTGTGTAGTTGTTCCGAAAAGTCTCCCCAAACTGCAGATTCAATTCAGTTCATGTGAGCCAGGCGCGTGCACATCACCAGCCACATCCCACACCATGCCTCGGCATCAGACTTGAAAGGAAGCCGCTCCCCCGCCCCACTCCGCGCAATGCCAGAGCTAGTTTTTCTCGCTTTTTATTTGGTGTTCTTTGCGGCCCATGCTTCATTCCACCTACCACTTTACACTGACTTGTTCACTTTCCTCCCATTTCTATCACCTTCCCTCAGTCTCCTCCTTCATGTATTCCTCTTTGTCAATCTCCGTCTCCCATTCTTCATCTTCGATGCATCTTTTATTTTCTTACATGCTTTGGTGTACTTTCTCCTTTCTTCCCCTTCCTCCATATTTTCTACAACTTCATCACCTGTATTCTCATATCTTCTTTATTACTGCCTTCCTTATTTGATTTCCTCTTCTTCATTCAACCTTCCTTGTTCTCGCTCCGGTTTTCTCTTTCTTACCTCATTCCTCGTTCTTTCCAACATTGCCCCATCCTCTTCAGTCTCTTTCTCTGTGCTTCTGCTTTTCTCTGTCTCTACTTCTGCTCATTATTTCTTGTGTCCCCAATGTGCAGCTTTCCAGCTTTATTCCTTCCATTCTCTTCTTTCTATCCTGTTGATCTTTCCCCTCTACTCCTTCCACCCTGCATGCCTGCCTCAACTGCTTCCTTCGTTTTCGCGCTTTATTTCCGTAGTCTGTATTCTGTCAATCCACTTCTGTTCTCCTCCCTCATAACCCCCTCCTCCGTTTATCCCTCTCTTCGCCCCTCCTCCTTCTTCCTTATCATATTATTTTCTTCCTCCTCTCCTTTCCTTCCTAGTCTTTCCCGCTCTTTCTTGCTTCCTTTGTTCCTCCGTCCCTGTCTGTGTCCAGCCCCCTCTCCCTGGTACCTCAGACCTTTCCAGCTGCCTCCCGACCACCCTGACAGTCGGGAGCTGGTGCCTGTGGGTACAGAGTCTGGCTTGGCGTGATTTATGCCATTGGTATAACAGCAGACACACTGCAGTCCATCACTGCAGTCCCCCCCCGATTAAAATTCAGCTCCGGCCCGACTGCAGCACTCCACAAAAGGAATATTCTACATAATTTCCGAAAATGCTTGTTTATCTGGTTTAAAAAGTGACCTTGTGTGATGTAACTAGTGTTCATTTAAAGCGCTGCAATACCTTCCGATAGGGTTCGCGCTAAATAAAAGTGCAGAAAAAACACAAGACAAATCGAACGCTTTAAAGCAAGAAAGGAACACCTCGGTGGGTGAATCACCCAGCTGGTGTCACAAGGCCCCCATAGGCAGAGCGGATATTTCTTGCCATCCCCACCTCTGCTCATTATCCAGAGGCTACCAGGCCTTACAGTAACACCTCGTCACCCAGAATACCCTCGGCCCCCCTCTCCAATCTCACACCTCAGCAAAGAGCCTTTGATCAGCATTAAACAGGCAAGTGCTCCCCCCTGGGGCGCTACCTCCGGGCATAAAACACATTATACACCACCTTGAGTGTACCCGTTCTTTGAGGTAGACAGTACCATATAGGAGAGGTGCAAAATAAGTGTATAATCTTGTTGTAAGCCTTTATTACTGCAGGACATAATCAGGGTTTCTTTGCTACAACAGCTTGAATTATATACAACACTACATTGGGCGCTAAAAACTGAGAAAAAAAAATCACATTGGAATGTTTAGAACCCAAACTGCTCAAATTTCCTCAAAACGTAACCATGAACAAATCAATTTACACTGGAAGAATACTGACGCATTTGCTGTGCTTAATACAAGCTTTAGTTTAATAAAAAAACGAAACTTAAAACCGGTTTGCCCATAGGCAATTAAAACAGAAGTGGAATGCATGCAGGGTGAACGAACTGCTCAACTTTGCGGAAAATTGTTCTTAAAGTCCACCAATGCAGTGTGCTAAAGTGTTTGGTCTTTCAGGGCAGTTTCTCAACTACTTTTCATCAGTGGTTGTTAAGTCCCCAGAGTAATCATTTGGGTCAGCAGCATCATCCGCATCTGCACTTTCTGCCTCCACATTATCTGCTCCTCATTTTCATCGTTTTCACCATCAATGTCCTCCTTTTCGTTTTGGTCATTGTCTTCATCATTCGCATCAGTTGTTTCCTCAACTACCGATTCTCCCGTTTGTTCAACGATTTCAAAGGGATTCTCACCCTAAAAGTAAACACAAGTTTTAAACCATCTTTAGCAAAATTCTCAAGAACAAATGCACACCAACTATTACAAAAGTAACAGCAAAAGTCTTGTGTACAGTGCAAGTAAAGAAATCAGATTTCAGATCACAAAAAAGCAGAAAGAATATATTATTAGAAAAGGCATCTTACAACGGGGAGAACATATGCAGGACTTCTAAATTTTAGAGTATGTCCAGACAGACCATAGGATGGAAAAATCCATGCCAGGTCTATGAACGCCCATGAGCTCCGAGGAGTCCTTGTACAGAGGGGGCGATGACTGGAATATTGAGGGTGGGCATCACATTTCCAAGAAATTCATTTCCTGCGAAACTACAATTTTTTGGGTGAAACTCAGTACGGAAGAAGTGTTATTTGCAAAGCTGAGGAAGGAGTACACAGATCTGAACATTCAATATGCAGTGTGAGCCCTGGTGGCAGGAAGGGTGCAAGTGCATCCACAGCATTACAGGCTGCAAGCTAATTGTTGATAGTAACTAACTTATCCGTTTGCAGCATGTGTACCTGTTTAATTTAATTAATGATTTTATTTAATGTGTATAGCGCTTGAATCACCCCCAGGGGGGTATCTCAGCGCTTGGAAGCACAGCATAGGTCATGGGTACTCACAAACGTTCTCTCAGGGGCCAAATTTACACTGTGGTTTGTGCCTGAGGGCCGCACCAGTGGGGTCAGTGGGGTGTAGTGTAGTTCCTATATTCCCAATAGGCTCTGAGCATTGGAATAATATCTTCAATAGTATAGACGTAGGACAGAGGGTAACTAGGTCTTCTACGGACTATATTAGACTTAAATTTTGTGTGCCAGCTAGCTCAGAGTTCACTAGAAACTTTCTCGAATAGGCGAGGAGGATTTTAACCTCCCTGGATAGACAAGAAGGGATTTAGTTTCTGACAACCATAGAACATGACAACTTTGCTCTCCCTGATCAAGAGTACATCTCTAGAGTCGTGTGAAAACAAAAGACAGCTATTTTACTCAGTCAATACGTGCATTCTTAGTTTCACCAGATTGTAGAGAAAAAAAGAGACGGGCGTTTTCAATAAAAGGTGTTATTTATTGATCAGTCTCTTTTCTCATACAAGAGAAATGAATCGCTACAATTGCAATACTTAGGGTTAAGTAGAATGCATATAGTAAAAGCAGGATTATAAAATAATACTGTAAAAGCATTGATATGGTTTCTTAGCCATATGATACTTTAAAATGGATAAAAGATATACATACATATATACATTGACTAATCGTCAATGGTGCTTCTAACTACACCTACCCCGGTGTACCTGACCTAAGCCTAATACGTGGGAGGGAGTAAGTAAGTAGCAGTTTAAGTTAAGTTTGTTTTGCCAAGAATCTGACTCAAGAATTCTCTATACGGTTTTAGTCAGTTCAGTACTTGGGATTTAGAATGCTGGAGGGCTGGTATCTCTCTCTCAGGACTCGGTATCCCAGTCACCCACGAGGGCAAGCTGAAAACGCACCAGGACTTGACTGTTGGGTTGTTTAGGATACTTGTAGCAATGAGTACGCTCTCCCTTTTTATTTGTTCCTTGTAAGCCTGGAATTTTTTTTAGATAAATAAACGTTAATTTATACACATACTGCTAGTTCAACTACAATAACTTGGTTGGAACCTAGAAGAGAAGGCCTTCAATGTGGACAGAAACCCTTTAGAAACTACTCTGCCACCAGGGTGTGCCAGATAAGCGTTTAAAAAACACCAGGGACTCTTATTAGGGAATGACCCGCAATCTCGCTCCCTCCACAAGCAAGCAATCAAACCCCACCAAGCAGGTCGTGACCTGAAACCCTCAAGGGAAAAGAGCACAGCCAAGAGACAAGGCGAGCAGGACTCCAAGGCAGACTGCAAGGCAACGGGTTACACCGAGTCTGATTGAATGGTTTGAAAAACCTCTGGTAGATTTTCTGAAGACAAATAAAAAAACATTGTCATTTACAATGCAAATAGATCAAAGTCTCTCAAATGCGAGACCTTTGACGCACTCGTGCTTTAGCTGTAAACATCGTAAGATAAAGACAAGGAGGTGCAATTGCTTCAAAAGCAAAGCTATATAAAATAAGCATTTGCAATGCAATAGGTCTCGCAGCATTTAAGTTTGAGTTACTGGCATTGTAAAGGACAATGTTTTGCATAAATTCTTTTTTGGTGTCCGTGTGTGCATGGCAGTGGTGGTGTGTGTGTGCATGGCAGTGGTGGTGCAGAGATGCAAATCAAAGTATCATGAAACAGCAGCCTCTGAATTTAATGGAATGTCGGCAGATAACAGAACATAGCCAGAGATGAACTGCCAGCAGTGTTTGGTCCACCAGCCATGTTTAGAGGCAATGTATTCAGGTTTACTCAAGAGAAGTGCCTTGTAGCTCACACAACACACTTCGAGGTGGATTATGAAATGGAGAGGGAACTCATGTAATTATTTCAAAGAAGGGCAAACAAGCTCACATTGTCTGTTGTTGGCGATTAGAAAAGCGACCGCGTAAGAGAAACTTTGACAGGTGTTAATGAGAACTGTGGGAGAGTAGTGTGGGGCCTCATTGGGCAAATGATAAGACAAGTTCCTGGAACGTGAACCACAAATGTTTAAGATGAAGGGCAAGCTTTATAATGTGCTTTAATGTAAGCTGGGACTCAGAAGTCTGTGCTCTTTTCTGGACATGCCCTTTGAAGGACACAGATTGGTCAATGAGAGAGCCGAAGGATTTGGAAAAAAATGAAATAGGGAGAAGAGGCCATCCAATTCCAAAGACATGCCCTTCACATTGACAAAGCCTTTATTTTGAGATACCCATAATTAATATTATAACCACCACACTGCCCAATTATTTCAACTATCAAACCAATGCCAAGGTGTTGGCGATGTGAAGGTCTGTAATTGTTAATGACGTGATGGATTGCACTGACATTCATATAGAGCCACTCTCACACAGACAGAGCGCCCCACACAGACAGAGCGCCCCACACAGACAGAGCGCCCCACACAGACAGAGCGCCCCACACAGACAGAGCGCCCCACACAGACAGAGCGCCCCACACAGACAGAGCGCCCCACACAGACAGAGCGCCCCACACAGACAGAGCGCCCCACACAGACACAGCCGCGCACACAGACACAGCCGCGCACACAGACACAGCCGCGCACACAGACACAGCCGCGCACACAGACACAGCCGCGCACACAGACACACACAGACACAGCCACACACACACACAGACACACAGACACACACACAGACACAGCCACACACACACACAGACACAGCCACACACACAGACACAGCCACACACACACAGACACAGCCACACACACAGACACAGCCACACACACACAGACACAGCCACACACACACAGACACAGCCACACAAACACAGACACAGCCACACAGACACAGACACAGCCACACACACACAGACACAGCCACACACACACACAGCCACACACACACACAGCCACACACACACACAGCCACACACACACACAGCCACACACACACACACACACACAGCCACACACACACACAGCCACACACACACACAGCCACACACACACACAGCCACACACACACACAGCCACACACACACACAGCCACACACACAGCCACACACACACACACACACAGACACAGCCACACACACAGACACAGCCACACACACAGACACAGCCACACACACAGACACAGCCACAGCCACACACACAGACACAGCCACACACACAGACACAGCCACAGCCACACACAGACACAGCCACAGCCACACACAGACACAGCCACAGCCACAGCCACACACAGACACAGCCACAGCCACACACAGACACAGCCACAGCCACACACACAGACACAGCCACACACACAGACACAGCCACACACACAGACACAGCCACACACACAGACACAGCCACACACACAGACACAGCCACACACACAGACACAGCCACACACACAGACACAGCCACACACACATCTTCTCACCTGCACAATGGAAAGGACAAAAATGCACACAGGCTTCGATCAAACACCTTCCAGATTAACTGCCCAGAATGCAGCAGCACGCACAGCTTCAGACCCAGCACTTACCCACCAAATACACTTCCGCCACAGAAGCAGCACTGGCTGATGAGACTAGCCAGCCACCAGGGTAAAACCAGACAGAGCAGATGTTCTGAAGTGGCCGCTACCCACAAGACAAGGAGGCCACCAATTTCCAGGACATGGCTCACCAAGACTAACTATTAGTCAGTCAAAGCTCTAGCCTGTAGAAGGGGCAATCCAAAAACCACTTGTAACCCAACCGTGTCCCCGTCCTCCCTCGCCCCAAAAGAATGTACAGTTAAATGAGATTGATAGGACACTTTGTTAGGCTGAAACAGGGCACATTAACTGTAATATCCAGACGCGGGTAGAAATCTAAGCTCGGAATCAGAAAGGGGGGCCCTGAACACTGCAGGGGGGCTGGGGAGTTCAGCAGTCAATTATACTCTGCCTTGAAAATAGTACTGTGCCAAAATGGCCTCTTACCCAGAGTGACTAGTACATGTCGCAACTCAGCGCCCATCACAGAGCCATTGGCTTCTTTGTCGAAGACCCTCAGCCCCTCCACAAAGTCATCGTAGGTACCCTAGTCCTTGTTCTTCGCAATTGTCTGCAGCATGGGCAAGAACTCGTCAAAGCCAATCATCTTGGTGTTAAGCTCTGGGAAAGAGAGAAGAGTTCAGAGGAGCAGTCACCGGCTGCAGCAGCGTGCCAGGCTGGCGAGTACACATTAACAGTGACAAACTTTAAACAATGTGATCGTCCAAGTTCCCCAAAACCCCCCTACCACCTCCAGTCAGGTTTTTGTCCCATCCCAGACTGCCAATGAATATTACTGATATGGTCCATCTATCAACTGTGAACGAGGCAGAGATCTCCAATTCAATGTGTGGCACAGGGTAAGAGCTGAGGGCAGAGGGGTAAGAGCTGAGGGGTAAGAGCTGAGGGCACAGGGGTAAGAGCTGAGGGCACAGGGGTAAGAGCTGAGGGCACAGGGGTAAGAGCTGAGGGCACAGGGGTAAGAGCTGAGGGCACAGGGGTAAGAGCTGAGGGCACAGGGGTAAGAGCTGAGGGCACAGGTGTAAGAGCTGAGGGCACAGGTGTAAGAGCTGAGGGCACAGGTGTAAGAGCTGAGGGCACAGGTGTAAGAGCTGAGGGCACAGGTAAGAGCTGAGGGCACAGGTAAGAGCTGAGGGCACAGGTAAGAGCTGAGGGCACAGGTAAGAGCTGATCTGCCACGATTGTCACATTTTATGTAATATCCTAAATCAGATACAAGCAACACGTTGCGTCCAAGTGAAAGGGGCCCATTAGACTCTAATGGAAGCCTAAGGTTTAGTAATAATAGCCAACTAGGATATAGTGAGCACTTCTGACTTGCCCCCTAGGTTCAATGCACCACAGACCTAATAAGCCCCTGGGTCTCATCGTAACAGACTTTGCACTCTGAAATACACCTTAAAATGTAGCTCCTTCAGATTCACCCAAGTTAATTTTCAACTGGGGGGTGCTCTGGTCCACGGATGAGTGGCGTGTGCTCAGATCCAGGGGTGAGTGGCGGGTGCTCTGGCCAGGGGTGCGTGGCGGGTGCTCTGGCCAGGGGTGCGTGGCGGGTGCTCTGGTTCAGGGGTGCGTGGCGGGTGCTCAGATCTAGGGGTGAGTGGGGGTACTCTGGTCCAGGGGTGAGTGGCGGGTGCTCAGGTCCAGGGCTGAGTGGCGGGTGCTCAGGTCCAGGGCTGAGTGGCGGGTGCTCAGGTCCAGGGCTGAGTGGCGGGTGCTCAGGTCCAGGGCTGAGTGGCGGGTGCTCAGGTCCAGGGCTGAGTGGCGGGTGCTCAGGTCCAGGGCTGAGTGGCGGGTGCTCAGGTCCAGGGCTGAGTGGCGGGTGCTCAGGTCCAGGGCTGAGTGGCGGGTGCTCAGGTCCAGGGCTGAGTGGCGGGTGCTCAGGTCCAGGGCTGAGTGGCGGGTGCTCAGGTCCAGGGCTGAGTGGCGGGTGCTCAGGTCCAGGGCTGAGTGGCGGGTGCTCAGGTCCAGGGCTGAGTGGCGGGTGCTCAGGTCCAGGGCTGAGTGGCGGGTGCTCAGGTCCAGGGCTGAGTGGCGGGTGCTCAGGTCCAGGGCTGAGTGGCGGGTGCTCAGGTCCAGGGGTGAGTAGCGGGTGCTCAGGTCCAGGGGTGAGTAGCGGGTGCTCAGGTCCAGGGGTGAGTAGCGGGTGCTCAGGTCCAGGGGTGAGTAGCGGGTGCTCAGGTCCAGGGGTGAGTAGCGGGTGCTCAGGTCCAGGGGTGAGTAGCGGGTGCTCAGATCTAGGGGTGAGTAGGGGTACTCTGGTCCAGGGGTGAGAGGCGAAACCTACAAAACAGAAGCTGTCTATCTAGAAACATACCTTTTTTGACCGCATTGCCATTTGATCCAGGTTTTCTCAATTTAGGTTTTTTGTCGACAAACGCCCCTCCAATGGGTTTATTAAGCGATTGCATCATCTTTCTTTTCATCCACCTTCCAGCAGGCCGACCAAATACCAGATTTGTCTGGTAGTCGACAACAATTCCAGGTCTCTGCATACCGCCATAATCCTGCAAATTGATAACATAAAATTAGCAGAGAGTATGCAGATAAGGCAAGTTACATGGTGTGCAAAAATGTGTTAACAGTTTTATAATAATGGCAGGCATAATCCAAGAACCAATGTTGGGTGGTCAAGGAATTCGTCGGCTAAGCAGCAATTGTTGCCATTCTGGTAGGTGTAGATACTTCTTGGCTACAATTCTGAAAACTGCAGTAAGGACACTGCTGTACAGGTTTTCATTTGCATTAGTGAGCTTGAGAAATAAAGAAGATAAAATGCTTATAAACATGTGTGTGGTTGTGTCTGGTTGCGCGTGTGGTTTGGTTGTGTGTGGTGTGGTTGTGTCTGAGAGAACCGGGAGTTAGAGAAGGAGGCGGGGTGAAAGAGAAAAGCAGATAAGCACAGTAAAAGAGAACAGGGAGTTAAAGAAGGAGGTGTGGTGGAAGAGAGCAGCAGATCAGCACGTGAGAAGAGAAGAGAACAGGGAGTTAGAGAAGGAGGCGGGGTGGAAGAGAGCAGCAGTTCAGCATGTGAGATGACAAGAGAACAGGGAGTTAGAGAAGGAGGCAGGGTGGAAGAGAGCAGCAGTTCAGCACGTGAGATGACAAGAGAACAGGGAGTTAGAGAAGGAGGCAGGGTGGAAGAGAGCAGCAGATCAGCACTTGAGAAGAGAAGAGAACAGGGCGCTAGAGAGAGGGAGGGCGATAGAGAGAGATGGGAGGGCGATAGAGAGAGAGAGAGAGGGCGATAGAGAGAGAGAGGGCGATAGAGAGAGAGAGGGCGATAGAGAGAGAGAGGGCGATAGAGAGAGAGAGGGCGATAGAGAGAGAGAGGGCGATAGAGAGAGAGAGGGCGATAGAGAGAGAGAGGGCGATAGAGAGAGGGAGAGAGGGCGATAGAGAGAGGGAGAGAGGGCGATAGAGAGAGGGAGAGAGGGCGATAGAGAGAGGGAGAGAGGGCGATAGAGAGAGGGAGAGAGGGCGATAGAGAGAGGGAGAGAGGGCGATAGAGAGAGGGAGAGAGGGCGATAGAGAGAGGGAGAGAGGGCGATAGAGAGAGGGAGAGAGGGCGATAGAGGGAGGGAGAGAGGGCGATAGAGGGAGGGAGAGAGGGCGAGAGAGGGAGAGAGGGCGATAGAGAGAGGGAGGGCGATAGAGAGAGGGAGAGAGGGCGATAGGGAGAGAGGGCGATAGAGAGAGGGAGAGAGGGCGATAGAGAGAGGGAGAGAGGGCGATAGAGAGAGGGAGAGAGGGCGATAGAGAGAGGGAGAGAGGGCGATAGAGAGAGAGGGCGATAGAGAGAGAGAGAGGGCGATAGAGAGAGAGAGAGGGCGATAGAGAGAGAGAGAGGGCGATAGAGAGAGAGAGAGGGCGATAGAGAGAGAGAGAGGGCGATAGAGAGAGAGAGGGCGAGAGGGGGAGAGAGGGCGATAGAGAGGGGGAGAGAGGGCGATAGAGAGAGCGATAGAGGGAGAGAGGGCGATAGAGAGAGAGAGAGAGCGATAGAGAGAGAGAGAGGGCGATAGAGAGAGAGGGGGCGATAGAGAGAGAGAGAGAGAGAGGGCAATAGAGAGAGAGAGAGAGGGCGATAGAAAGAGAGGGCGATAGAGAGACCCCCAATTCTACTACTCTCTTGTAGCCCAACAAACAAATCATCAGAAAATGAAGCAGAGTTGAGGGGCATGCCAGGTAGAGATCCATGCCACACAAGCGTCCGGTGGGGATGTATGGCATAATTACAGCACCAGGACTCCTCAGCGACCTATCATATTCAGAACACTGGTACTCACAACAGCAAGGAGGTAGGGAGACGGTGGGACGGTAACTACTTCACACAAGTCTGTCTTCGTTTTGAACAAGAGATCGGCTTCTTTTTAGACAAGCAACCATCCTCAACTTGTCCCAAGTACAATATCACTCCTAATTGGAGTCCAAGGAGAAATAAAGTTGGTTGTGTCTCGGTTGCAAATTCGCAACCTTGACCGCCCCCCAAACTTGGGGGCTTATTTACAAGCCCCTTGCGCCACTTTTGCGTCATTTTTAACATAGGAAAAGTGACGCAAAAGTGGCGCAAGGGGCTTTTAAATCTGTCCCTTGGTATTTAAGTCACCTGCACTTCTGTTGAACGTTGTAATACCTAAGAAAGGAATTCTACTCTAATATGAATTAAAATCTCCAGAGCTGATGCCGCAGCCATTCCTTTGAAGGGGAGGCTGAGGTCAGTCAGGAGAGCTGCTGGTTGCGCCCGGTGCCGCCTGCACAGCCAGTGACCGTAGCCGGTGCGTCGGACCCTGGCTCCCCGCTTCCCACAGGCCCCTCCCGGCGCGGCGCCGCTGCACTCACCGGTGTCCAGACGCACTACCTGGGGCAGCCGCCAGCCTGTAGGAGCTGATGAGCTGGTCCAGGGCCAGCGAGGCCGAACTCCAGTGCACCTCCTTGAGCGGGGGCACGGCGGCGGCGGGCTCCATGCTCACGGGCGGGGGTCGGCGGAGAGGTGGCGGCAGCCCCGGGCTCCCCCGTCAGCCGCAGCGGGACATGCTGCTGCTGCTGCCGCCGGTCAAAGCAGGGTCGCCTCAGGCGCGTCCGCCCGCAGCGCTGCCCCTCTGCCGCCGAGGCTGCCTCTGGTAGGAAGCGCCATCGCAGCGCCTGCCAGAGCTGACTAATCACAGCGGCGGAGGAGCTCGCGCGCGCGACGGGCAACATAGAACTGGCCCCACCCACACTTGCGTAAATGTGTGCACAAACAGGGGGTACAGTCCCTGATGGGCGGGGTAGTGAGACGTCATGAAAATTAAAATGCGCATGCGCACCATTAGTGCGCATGCGCACAACGATGAGGGGACACTGCCACATGGGGGACAGTGGATTATAGAACACCGGCACTGAATTCTCAACACTGGCACTTATGACAATCCACCAAGGTTTGTGTAATTTTGGGATGAGCACAACAGAGAGCACTACCTGATTACCCAATAGGCAGGACCACTGGAATTATGCTGCAGGAGAGGGACAAATTATGCAGCACGAAAAGTCAAATTATGTGGCATCATGCTGCACATTTTGTAATGGTATAACTTCTTTATTTCGTCATTTTGAAACTTGGTAACACTGTCTGGGCATTGGTTGCACCTCATTAGTAACAGTTTAGAAATAAGCAACAAAAAGGAGACCAGACCACATTTGCAAAGGGCATTCCTCTGCCCTGCAACACATGTTGCTGCATTTTTAGTAACTTTTGAAAAATTTGAGCTAGAAACACATTTTATGCGGCAGATGATGGATTTTTTTGCAAATGTGGCAAATCTATAATTATGTGAAAGTCTCTGCGGCCGCACAATGGCATTATTCCAGTGGCCCTGCTTGTAGGCCCAATAGGCCAATCCGACCCTGACTACTACTGTGACTCAACTTTATTTTTGCTGAAATCCTTCTTATTCTTCAAGACCAAAAGGGAAGTAGGAGTAAGTGCCTTATAACTGAAATCAACAGGGAGTTCCAGCCAGTGCATTTTAACTTCTCAAAGCGTCTGACGCTAGAGGAGCTATATGAGTCATTTGATTGATTTCACTGTCAACAAGCCAACACCCTTAGAGTTAAAAAGAATAATATTGAGGTATCTGGAAGACAGAAATGTATTGCAACAATTTTCATTTGCAGGACCATGAAAACATATCTGCCTTTTTTTTCTTTATGCATATATGTATGTGATGGCAATTGTGAAGGGTGAACCTAGCTGTAAAGCAACAGTGTGCGGATTATGAGGTTTGTTAGTAGTAAATAGCTGTGGTTCAAGTGCTGCTTAGAATGATAGCTTCTTTTGTAGTATATTAGGTAAATGAGTAATAATCTTGGAATGAAGGAAATGTATAACTTTTGGAAAAATCATGAAGTGAGGGCCCATGTTGCTTTTCCGAATTGATCATTCTTACACCCATTGTGGTGGCGTTGGTGTGGATATTAAGGAGCTTGCCATGCTCCTTCAGAAAGTTTTATGCGTTGGAACAAGCTTGCAGGCTGAGTCTTACCGTGGCCCTTCTAAATCTAACCATACCATTATAGCAGACATCCACATGTTGGGATCCGTTCTTTGTAGCCCCTTAGCTGACTTAAATGGATGCGGCTGCAGGAAGAAAGTTAACAACTGCACAAATTAGTTAATATGGCATTCTTCCGCCGCTTTTTCTTGAAATCACCATAGAAACTACCTTCTTTTTTTTAAATAACAGTGTACACTAAATGGATTAACAAAATCTGTGACTCATTCACCCTTCTGTGTGAGGTTATTGTCAACAGAAAATATATTGAGAGTGAGATAATTCACTTCCTAGTTTTGTAAACACTCAAACCAAAGAGCCAGTACGTTCAAGGCCCTCTTGAAGAGGGTTTACTTTTCACTGTGTCTCATAGAAACTGAGAAGCGTAGGGAAACTCAAGCAACAAGGGCTCTTAGGGCTTCCTCATAAAGGTAGATAAAGCTGGTATTTACATTGGAGTCTTACAACCTTCCCTTCGTCGAGTGTAATGCACAATTCAAAATAGCAGACAAAAGCTAACAGTGTTTCAAGATGTCCCAGAACCCATCAGTGGTAAAATCTCAACCTTTTTTACAATCTTGAAATATATCAGTCTTCCACTCTTCCTATCAACAATCGGGCTCATCCCGTATTTTAATTCGTGTATGAGTTCTTTCGCCCTTTTCATCAAGTATATTTCATTTACCAGTAGTCCTGAATCAGAGGAAAGCCTGCGATTTCCCCAGTTTGATTTTATTTTCCCCTCCTGTTTTTGGATTACGCTGAGAAGTGCCGCAGCTTGACCATGCCCCCGGATACGCCCATCTTCAAGATGGGCTACTTAAACACTGACAACGCGCCTCCGTGCAGCCTTGTGAGGTCAAGGTCGGTGTGCCACACTGATTTTATTTCTTTGCATTAGCACTCAGGTGCTGTTTTTAGTAGGTGCCTGGCTCCTATGGGGCTGCCATATTGAATCGACCTCATCCCGAGTTTTAATTTATTTATGAGTTCTTTCTCCCATTTCATTGGGTATATTCAGGGCTTTAAGTGGGAAAAAACTGGGGGATGCTCTAAAAGGGGTGTGGCAAATTTCTTAAAGGTGTGTGGCCTATCCGAGTAGGGGGGTGGTCTAAATCACAATATTGTAACAATATTTTCGAATTCTTGGGAACCAGTGGCGCTCAATATTTGCCTTGATTTTCCTTCAGAGGGCTGTTCAATCTTTTCTACGCATACGCAGTGCTTTCTATGAGGGTGATTTACTACCCCATATATGAATCAATAAACAGAACAAGTCAGCATTGGCAGTGAGAGTGTTTTGAAAAAGATGAATGGCACTTTGCGGCGGAATGAGAAAGCTGCGGGAAGGGGATTAAAAAAAACGTCCATTAAAATACTCACGTTGCGGGCTTGCAGGCTGGGAGGGCAAGTCTTGTGTGGCTTCAGAAGGATCCTGGCTGAGGCAGCTCTGATGCGGAGGCAGGGTCCCGACAGTGCTGGTAGTAGGGTGACCAACTGGCATAGGTGCAAATTCAGGACAGTGAGAGTAAAAATTCAGGACAAAGGGTCCAAATTCAGGACAAAAATTCAGGACAAAAGGTCAAAATTCAGGACAAAACTTCGGGACAAAAGGTAAGTTTTACAGACACGTCAGAGGTGGTCGCGCAATAGTATATAAGTCAGTAAATAGACAACCATCTAAGTACAAGTCAAAATAGGTTTATAATAGGTTGAGACAATCATGTACTTCATGGTTTTTCAGTATGGCCGCAGCTTGCTACCTTAGACAATTCAAAATTCGCATCTCACTCCAGTAGGTACATTAGTCACCAGACAATGGTGAACCACACCTGAATATAAGTGAGGCCGCTTTTATTGTTGATTGAAAACTACTGGATATACAAGGAACTTTGCAGTGCCAGCCCCCAGTAAAAAAAACGCCCCCCCCCCTACTTTCCAGCCTCCCAGGGAAACACCCGATGCCCGGTCCGGCCAGTCGTGCCTTGCTACCACCCTTCAATGGTGCCCCTCATATTCACTTAGACCATCTCTCATGTGTATTTAATTTCTCTTATAGTGCTACTCATCCCAAGTATGTAGGGCAGGGTGTCGGAGTGCATTACATCACACACACATTATATAGAGACAATGACTCATATTAAACTGAAAGTCAATGTATAGGAAATGTTACTTAAGATAATGGGTGCTACAAGGTGTAATCATTCTTTTATCTATCATTCAGTCTTTCACCATTCATTCTGTCCTTCCATCTATGTGCCCCATTATATCCAAACATATTCAACTATTTGCAAACCTATCATCCATCATTTTACTCATCCATCCCTCCATCCACCCTTTCACTCATCCATCCATTATTCATCTACCCACCCTTTCACCCCATCCATCCGTACAGTCATCCATCCACTCGTTTACCCATTCATCTATTCACTCATCCATCCAGCCATTTACCCTTTCACCCATCCAGCCATTCATTCATTCACTTACTCATCCATCAACCCAGTCACTTATCCTTCCACCCATTCACCCTTTCAGTCATTTATCCTCCCTTTCTCTCTCCATCCCCCTTTCACTTATCCATCCATCCATCCATCCATCATCCACCCATCCTTCTACTCATCCATTCATTTATTCCATCCATTGATCCTATTACTCATCCATCCTTTCACTCATCCATCCATCCGTTCTCTCATCCATCCACCCTTTCACTTCTTCACTCATCTATTCACCCCTTTGTCCATCTACCCTCTTTCACTCATCCATCCATTCACCCTTTCACTTATCAATTCAATCCATCCATCCTTTCACTCATCTATCCACCCATTCATTCACCCATCATCTAAGCTTTCACTCATCCATCCACCCTTTCATACACCCAACCACCGTTTTACCCATCCATCTACCCTTCCACCCATACATCCATTTACCTTTTCCCTCATCCATACCTCTACTCATCCATCCATCCTTTCTTTTATCTATCCATTCACCCTTTCATTCATCCATTCATCCTTTCAGTAATCCATCCAGCCATTCACACATTCCTTCACTTATTTACTCACCCACCTTTTCACATTATGAGCTGCGCCTTTGTCTGCAGAGTTGCAGATAGCAGAGGCCCATCAAGAAATTCACCTAGCTATAGTTCCTAAAGCAAGGGGTGGGGTGCGGTGGGGGAAAGTTCACTATGCCCCTGCACATAGGCAGTCTTAAAACGTAGAAGTCATGAGTCATGCATGGTGCACAGTGCCATGATGTGAGGTGACTGTGACATGGTGTTCTTTCCAGGGCTTTAAGTGGTGTAAAAAAACTGGGGGGTCTCTTCAAAGGGGTGTTCGATGTAATTAACCACATGCGCGCTATCGGTTTTCCCGCTGCGCGCTGCGATTTTGAAAGTCCCGTGTTACGTGACAAGGTCAGCTCGTCACACGCGCAGCGCAGGTAACGCCCATGACGAGCTGACCTTGTCACGAGCGTGGAAGGGGTTAAGGATGTAGTTTAAAACACCTAGGCTAAAAATCAGCGCTTGCATAGTGTTCCACCCGACTGGTATTATGTTGTTTATGTCATTGCATCCAGATATATATATAAAACAGCAAGTATCATTACACCAACAAAAACCAGGACTATTGGCTTTGTCAATGGTTGTTAGTTGCTTAAAATAAAAAAGCAGTAACCATGGCTTTGTTGAATGTAATATTGAAGATACTTCAGTTAAAAAACGATGAGACAGTGAAAGTACGATAACCCGTTCTTTTTAACTTATTTTATAGGCTTCTTTATATAAACTGTTTCCTAACGTTGCTAAAGTTGCAGTATTAGGGTTTTACCTTTTATTTTACAGAATGCCCTGCTGTCCACTGAGGCAGGAGGAGGCCGCCACATGCTTTACAAGCCAAGACTGCCCCATTGTCATTCTGCATGTGGCAATCATCAGCCCACACAGAATGATAATGTGTGGGGTGGGGCTGCTCTTGTGCTCCAGGAGGAGCGCGAAGCGGCCCCATCAGGAAGGTGAGGCCTCTCACAGGGGAGCAGTGCTGCTACCTGTGATGGCCAAAATTACGGACAAAAGGCGTCCGTAAAAGGTATCCTCACGGACAACAGACGTGAGGTCCAAATTACGGACTGTCCGTGAAATTTACGGACGGTTGGTCACCCTAGCTGGTAGGGCTGGGGAGGCGTCACGAAGGTAAGTTTCTTTTTCACTGATGCTGGATTCTGTTGTAGACCCTTGTCTCTCGCTTGCTTTAAGGTCGCTTGCTTTAAGGCAGAGCAGGGTGACACTGGTTGCTGGAGAAATCTTGCTGCAGGCCGTAAAAGCAGGGTCGTGCCGGTTCTAACCAGCTGTTGTTGTGCCGATGGCTGGCACGATGACGTAGGTGGTGCTGCGTGTTCAAAGAGAAGGGAAATCCCTAGAGAGTATCTCTCTTCAAAGGATTTCCCTTCCTGCTACAATGACGTCACGCCTTAAGCAGTGCGCGCGCATGCTCACCTGAAACACCAACAAAAACCGGGAACGTCTGGTCACCCTAACTTTGACCTTTGAGGCCCGAAAATAGAAACCCCTAGAGACCCCTTTTGAGGCCCCCCAAACAACTGGGGTTGCTCAGACCCCCACAGACCCCGTCCACTAAAAGCCCTGAGTATATTTCATTTACCAGTAGTCCTGAATCAGAGGGAAGCCTGCGAATCAGGAAGGAGGTTCTGGACCCCCGTTTGATTTTATTTTCCCCGCCTGATTTTGGATCGCGCTGAGAAGAGCTGCAGCTTGACCACACCCCTGGATACACCCATTTTCATGATGGGCTACTTAATAGTCACAAAGCCTGTCCGAACAGGGGGGTGGTGTTAGCGCGCCAAAGGCATGCCTGTCTGTACCCGTCTTCACCAGGACGGCACCTGGGCCCGTCCCCCTGGTCCTTTAATCTCGGAATCCTCTCAACAGGTAGGAGTTGCATCTGTTACATGCAGGTAAAACAAATGAACTGTAAGCTTTTTGAACCTCATTTAGAGGTAGACACAAACAGCTGTATATGTGACAAGTGCCACCATATCTGCCTAAACATCAAGATATGTTATGGTGACCTGAAGATAACAGAATGAACCAGACATTCGATGTACACTGATTAATGCGTGGTCTTTAGTTAAACATGCAGTCGAAATCATAGAGTTATTAGAAAACCATCAGCTGGATATGCCATTTAATTAATACTGAAACATTGGCAGACGCCACCTGTAGTACTGGCATGAATGTTGCCACTCCCCCTGGGTATGCTGTACAAAGGCTGGACAGAACACAAAAGAGAGGAGGTGGGTTTAGCAATAATTTTCGGAAACCCTTTCCCTGCATCTTGCTCACCAGCCACCTTCAAAGTCGGTGAAGCATTCCTCCTTATCATTGAACTTAAAAAAAAAACAATCCTTCAATGGATTATTGTTATATCGTCCAGGAGGGTCTTGATCCACGTTTCCACAAGGCATTAGTCTTCTCCTGGAATCATGCTCACTCAAAAATGACTTTACCATTTTTGGTGATTTTAATTATCACTTCCAAAACAAGGCAGATTAAGATACTGATGATTTAATTGACATCATGACTGGATTTGGTTTATCTCAAATTATCGGCAGCCCAACTCACTCTGCCGGGCACATCCTGGATGGAGTGTTTACTAACAATCGGAGCATGAAATTTACAAAGGCTCTTAACTTAATTTTTATTTGACCACAAAGCTCTGATCTTTACAATTAATGTCCTCTCCAATAGTATCTGCAAATCTAATGCTAGTAATACTAAATCTTTTCGACGCTGGCACAAACTTCAAGTTTCGGCCTTTAGCCGCTTTATCTAATTCAGAGCTAGCTCCATCCGAGATCCTGACATTTTCTCAAGACGATATGAAAGTTGGATTCAGTCAGCCACTGATGATCTTGTTCCTATTAAATCAAAATCATCCAAAGAACTAATCCTTCGGCTCCGTGGTGTACTGCAGATCTAAAACCCTCTAAACAACACTGTCGCAGCCAGGGGAGAGTGTGGAGGAATGAATACAATGCTATAGAAAAGAAAAATGGAAAATACAAGCAATGTTTAGTTAAATATAAAACACTCATTTTAACTGCAAAATCAGAATGCTTTACGAAGAAGATTGAGCTGGCTAAAAACGCCATTAAGGAGCTTGTTCGTATGGGTATTAACTTAACTTCTACCTCACCTGCTAATCTCATCATAGACAATCAAGAATTCTGTAATGCCTTGGTAATTGATTTCCAAAAGAAGGTTCAGGACATCTTTGATAGCTTCTCTACCAGTGGTCAAACCAGTATGAAGTCCCTGAACACTGATACTTACTGAACGACATTCTGAGTTCCTTTAGAGAATTTACTATTCTGTCGACGGAGCAAGTCGGCCAGCTGATTTGGGATAGCAAGCCGGGATCTCCACTTGACCCATGCCCTTCCTCCCACCATTATCCAGATAGCACCAGATATCATTGCTGGACATGTAGCAAAAAAATTTAATACCGAATCAGAGGGTTTATACAGCCACAACCTGATCATCAGTCATAATCAGGGAAGAATCTTAATCCCTGATGTTAAAGGAGGAGTATTTTTGGTGCTCCTCGACCAGAAAGAGTCGAACGGTGCTTGGATAACTGGCTCCTGAGTGGTTGCTCAGTTTCAGAGACTAGGAGGTAAAGCTGTTTAAAGCAAGGGAACTTTCACGGAGAAAACTAAACACAGTAGGAAGGTACCACTGCAAAAGGGGAACTATTGCACATGCACCATTAAAACCTTATTTTGTATAACAGAAGGGACTACACATGAGAAGTGGGGCACTGATTAACCAGCAGCGTGCTGTGTGGTGAGTGGATTGTTATAATGAATGAAAGATCTGGAGAGCTTCAGTGGTCAGCACCCCTGTCCTCAGACAGACGCACGCATTCACATTACGATCAGCTTTACATTTCCAAGAATAAGAACCAGCCTTTGGCGATATAGGCACTAGCGATAATGGCAACTCGCCAATCCTCTGGACCATGCATTTGGACCCTTGGAGATTCACGTGGTGGGCAGCGGCAGCTCCTCCGTTGGAGGGGAGGAGCTTCCCCCCACTAAAATTACCTCCAAAGATGGAAAATTAAAGGGTAATTTTTGCTATTTTATTTTTCATCCCCCCCGTCCTGAACCGATTGTTAGGACAGGGGCGGGCTGCTGCTGACTGACAGGAAGGTGGGCAGTAAGTGCACTTTTCAAATTGTACATGTCCCTTTGGCCAACTGTCTTGGAGGCGCCCTGGGACGAGCAGAGCAGCCCACAGGACCAATAGAGCTGACACACTTGTCAGAGCAAGGCTCTTTGCGTCAACAGAGCTCCACAAGACGGGGCATGTTGTGGAACCGTCAAAAACCCTCCTTATGAGCCGTGTCAGATACCATGAACACAGCAGAGACCCCACCTACAGGCTTGGGCACAGGAAATAGTAACGCTCCTATGGTGGGTGCTGCGATAAGGCATGGGAACACCACTGCCTGTATATACCAGGTTGCCCCGTTGGAGAAACTGCTGGTCCGCACATAGGACCAGCAGATCCCCTATATGCTTGATCATTCCAAGGGCCCAGCAGAGCCTCCTCTTGCACAGCAGCCCCATTGAACCAGCAAGGTCCCCACATGCTGGTCAGTGGAATGGACCACAGAGCCCGCATGACAGGCAGCAGGGTATCCACATTTGTGCAGTGCCTTGACACCTGCAGAACTTCCATCCGTTGGGCGTTTGCCAGTTGTCAAAGGATCAAAAGATACTCAGCATGCTGAGCAATGGCATTGAACCAGTAGAACTATTCACATGCAGAGTGGTACTAGGGGTCAGCAGAGCCCCCATAGTCTAGTTGGTTCCACAGGACTATCAGAAGCTCCATTGACACTGGACCACACTACCACCTACTTAGTGGTGCCATGATAGGATCAGAAGAGCCTCCATCTTGAGCGGGACAGTGCCGTGAGGCAGCAGGGACCCCTACATATATGGTGGCAGGTTCCATTGATCAGGGAGAGACAACGCCTGACTAGTGATGGCAGGAGCTATGAGCTAGTACAACCTTTCCATGGTCAGTTTTGCAGACCAAAAGACTAATTGATGAGCAGTGCCAGGTGTCTTTGGACCCGCAGAGGCCATTGTGCATACATGGGCATAGGAAGTGTGGGGGATGTGGGGTTATTAATTCCCCCAGATTTTGGATTTGAGTGGACAGAGGAAAAAGCGTCAGAGGACAAAAAATTTCTGTACACTTCCACGGTTCGCAGGCCATTGGAGTGTTAAAATGCTATCTATGATGGACCTGCCTTCGACCTGCCAACCTGCCTTCAGTCAGGGTCGGATTAAGAAGGTGTGTTATTGGCTGGTGCTCAAAGATAAATTCCTCAGGCCAGATGTAGGCCGTTTTTTTCAGGTTTGGGGCAGGCTTCCCATTTAGCATAAACTGTTGGCCAGCCATTGTCATTCTTCATAGAATGACAATGAGCACCCGGAACAGGCACAGCATGTTGTGTGTCTCCCCCTATCCTGGGCTAAGCGCACTGTAGGGAGGCCTCTGCCACTGCTTCTGAGTAGGAGGGTTCACACCTCCAGGGCAAAAAGTAAGTGCTGGGGGCTATAGAAGGAGTTCTTCTTTGATCAAGTGGTGCACCTTTTTTATGCAACACACCTCAATTACAGAAGTACATGGGGGAAGCATACCTGTTCCGTACCTGCTTTTTGCAGAATTACCACTTTATGGATGTGCATTGACAACAGATGCCCTTTGATGTGCCTTAGGTCTACTGCTGTCTATCCTTTCAATTCAGTGGTGGCTGCTGACATTTGAAAGTGGTGAGGCGTAAAACAATTGTCGTACAGCAGTGTAGCAAGAGAGCGTAAGGAGCGAGCCCACCCACCTACGCAGTTTGGGGGGTTCAACACCTACGAAAATTTTGAAAAAAGAGTGGGTAAATGGTGCATTTGTAAGCAAATTTGAGAAAGCAGGAAGTTTAATAAAGCAATTGTGAATCTATTCTAACAAAGACAGTGACTGGCAAAACTGACTATCACTTGTTATGCTGACATCCTAGGTTAGGTTTGTGCCTGAAACAAGAATATAACCATGCACACATTGACACATGCCCCAGTGATTTACGGCACAAAAAGGGCGGGTGCATGCACTGCCAACCCTTTCAACCATGCACAAAGTCCACACAATTCTCCAAGCAGGGCTATGAAACCAGGGGTTGGGTGCAAATATACATCTGGTCTTTGACATGCCATGCAATAATGGGAGGGTGTAAAACGTGCACCCGTTATATTACTCCTCATTTCCAATCTGGGTCTTTGTTAAAAATGGCACCCGGCTCACAGTCAAGAAAATGGTTATCATCTCATTCTCCTTTAGCCTCCTATCCTGTACTGCCCAAGCTATTATCTGCCCACTTCAGAACCTACTACAGAACAACCCCCATCGACTGCATTTCAGATTTTGTTGTGGATACAAATCCACTTCGGAAAACAACCGGAAAGTAAAGCGATGCAGCTGAAGGAGAAGTGTGGCTCAATGGTTAGAGCGGCAGACCCTGATGCAGAGGTCTAGCCCGGGACCAGGGTTCAATTCCCCGCCTCGGCGGGTCTTGGGCTCAAAATTCCACGGACCTGATAATTCTCGCCTCGGTGCCTATTCCAATCATGGAGTCCCACTCTGCAACTCTCCACAACGGCCCCCACAACGCTAAGGATGCCTGGCCTCCACCTTGGGGGTGCCCAGGAGTGGACACCTCCCAGGGAAAGCCAGGATGGGTTCCACAGCGGTATTCGTACAAGCGCCTTGAGACCCTTGCGGGTGAGTAGTGCGCCATACAAGTATCAATTTACAATTCATTCGGCCTCGTCACCTGCAGTAAATTAGTCCTCCAACCCTCAAACATTTCTTCCTACAACTATTTGTGCTTTGCTGGAAGTGTTTTTTGTGATGGTGGTCCTGCCCTCAGGACACACTCGCTGCCTCGCGACAACATCTAATTTTCTATTGCCCGAGGATTTATTTGGGGTAAAGTGAGAAATATCACACACCCTTAGTGCGCACCCAGCAGCAGCAGATTCATATTCAGTGCTTTTCGTGAATTCCATTTGAGTTTCTTTCGCTCTGCAATGTGCTTGATGGCTTCAACAAGACCCTCATTTCTTGCTATCAGGTGGCGAAGGACATACATTGGCTCGGTATAAAATGCATTCAACTAGACTAGGCTAGCCTAGTTTAGAAACACCTGAATGGCCAATATTGGTACAATATTGGATAGCATGCATGCACACACTCATCATTAACATATACATACTGTGTAGTGCCGTATGCAGTTTCTATAGTGCCATCTCAAGGCACTTGCGGCATTAAGAAATCATTTCATGTGTGGGTCCATGATTTTTCTGTCATAAGAGTTCCATAAAGGCATTATAGACAGGACTACTGTACATTATATACACCTAATTACTCATCCGCCTGGAGCCTTTCGACTCAGATATCAATCCACTACCTTAACCCCCATACACGCCATTCACACAGCAACTTTAAGTTCTTAGCATAACTGTACATTCTTTGTTACATATAGCCATCACAGACCGACTTATTTTCGTTTTTGGAGTGCAGACGTCTGCTCCAGAACTGGACTCCTCTTAGTGCCTTCATAATAGGTTCTGGACAACACACCCTAGGAACTTGGAAGGTCTGGCAAACGTGCCACCACAACAACTAAAATCAAATAACATTTTCTGCCACCACTGAAAATTTAATACTTTCTTCAGAGGTTCAGAATAAATTGTATGGCCTTTTTGGTCATTCAAACATGACTTAGAATAAGGATTCCTGTCAGCATGAAAGTCTCAACAATCCCAGAGGACATGCTTATCGGCAAGCTAAAAAGACAAGTGCAAGCAGTGATCTTCTCAGGCTACTTACTTTACACCCAAATACATAAAGCACCATTCACCTGAACTCAAAATGTAGTGTTCTCCTCAAACCCTTGGCAGTATACTACAGAAGATCTCACAGACACATAACTGTACTTCTAGGCACCCCATCCCTCACAGCTATAAGTAGTAAAAAATAAATAAAAAACAAATGCTAGCTCCTTAAACAGAAGGGCAAGAAGGTACGACAAGCATTATTAATGCACTGAAAAAGACAGTCTGGTGAGGGTTGTGCCAGGAGATCAATTATACGATACATTGCATTTAACGCCATCCAGCGACATCAGGATTATAAGCTAGACGATCAGCTCCAGCCGTACTCGGACATAAGAAACATACAAGGTTTGATGAGCGCCTGGTTGAGGGTGTGTAGTGTCAGCTGTCACATAGATGTAATTTTGAGGTTGAACACACGAGAGAACGTAATGTTATATTACAGAGATGATGACGTTATACACTGCCTACATCTCTTGAAATATTTTCGTGGTGTGCCGGAGGTCTTTATAAACAATATTAAATCGCCCAAAGTGCCCTAGACACTGCAACCTGACAGCATGCGCACTCTTCCGACAGTGTCTCTAAAAGGTTTATTCAGTGCTTCATTGTCAAATGGCACTATTTTGGCCAATGTAACACAGAACTATGGTCTTTGGTAGGATATTATTGCAAGTAGTTTTGTGACATGAAAAACCTGCAGTGGGCTTGCAGTGACATACACTAATATATAAATAATGCCGTGCAGAATTCAGGACGTCCTTCGTCATTACATTTGGTACAGGCTTTGAGGCATGTTTAGAACTGTGCGCGTAAATTCCTAAGAGACACGGTAGTACACGCCGGAGGCCTGCACACACGCGCTACTGGCTGCAGAACAGGCATGTGGAAGAAGGACTGGCTGCACAGACACAGAACCCTATCCTACCACGGAGAGCCGCTTCTGCAGGTTCCACCGAAATGGAAAATCCAGAGTTTAATTTAAACCATCCAACTTTAAAGATCCAAGAGTGATGCTGTGGTGATGCGATAGATAGATAGTGTGAGTGCGATAGATAGAGTGAGGGCGATAGATAGATCGATAGATAGAGTGAGGGCGATAGATAGAGTGCGATAGATAGATATAGTGAGTGCGATAGATAGAGTGAGGGCGATAGATAGATAGAGTGAGGGCGAGAGATAGAGTGATGGCGATAGATAGATAGAGTGAGGGCGATAGATACAGTAAGGGCGATAGATACAGTAAGGGCGATAGATACAGTGAGGGGATAGATAGGGTGAGTGCGAAACATACAGTGAGGGCGATAGATAGATGGAGTGAGGGCGATAGAGTGAGGGCCATAGATAGAGTAAGGGCGATAGATAGAGGGGAGCAGTATGGAGGAGGTCATGGAGTTTGTTTAATTTATTAATTCTGTGGGCAGCAGAATCAGTTATTGCTAGTGACAGGAATTTGAGATCAAAACATCCTGCTGCCACTCAGCCTGCACTGACCAGAAGTCTCTCAGTGACAGTGCCTACGCTGTAGGGCTGGAGGACAAGAGTGCCATCCTGCAGGTTGCAGTTCTGTCTCAACCGAGCTGTCAGCTGAGCAGGCCCGGACTGGCCGTTGCGGGCACGGGCAATCGCCCTGGTGCGCCGCAAGGGTGGGGGCCGGTTGCTGCAAAAACGGCCCTGTAACAAAATCGGCCGAAAACCTGCCCAGGCAAAGAGTGCAATCGCACCCCCAACGACCCCCCCGGGGGATGGGGGGCCGGCCGAGCACTTTGCCAGGGCCGGTTTTGGTTCCCAGTCCGGCCCTGCAGCTGAGCAGAGCGCACATGCATCAGCCAGCGCCAGTCACAACAGAGACCAGGACCTCTGGTGCCATGATTAATGTAGCATAAGCAACAAGGGTACCCCATAAAGTGAACCAGGGGTTATAGAGTATATTAGGGCAAACAATGGTTCAAGGGTGGCCTATTAGGTCCAGAGTAACAAAAAAATATGATTAAGGTAGCAGCAAAACTCAGCTAAGCACGCACTATGTCCAGCAAACAACTAATTAAAGGCACTAGTGTTAGCGATGTCCGACTGAGGGAACACCGGCACTTAGATTTCAGAGGTGGTGTTTATTCCTCACAATTTTTTGCTGCATCACTTTGCATTATTCAGAATGGGTTAAGAATGTGTTTTCATATAACACGATGTGGCACAACATGCCCTGGTGCAGTATAGTGTACAGCCATACTTCACACAGTCACACTTGGTCACTGCCCGCAGCTGGTAGCCTCTCCTGCAACTTTGCCACGACTTCTACCTACAGTTCTTTAACTCCGGGCATGGCGCTCACTGACTGCAGGCAACTGCTGATTGTATGCCGCCTCTAAAAAGCAAGTATGTAACTCAAATACTCAGGTGCAAGCAATAGTGACTCACAGCTGCCAAGGTTTCCGATTGCCATTGTCACATTTTCCTAATTTCAGTGTAATTATGTGTGATATTCCAATGAATACAAGTTACACTTTTTTGTGAGCAAAATCAAGCAATGAAGACTAGGGAAGCATCAAAAATATTAGCAATAACACCTGTGCTCGGAGCAAGTAGTTGTTTTCAAGCAGGTCCGACCAACACCATAGTGGCTCACCCGTCACCCAGGTCACAAAAGGGGGTTAGTGCGTCTGAACAACGCTGAAAACGAAGTAGTACAGTGAGAAGAGACTGCAGTGTGGCAATCTGTTCAGAATAAATGTCATCATGAACGTGCGGTACGCTAAGTAGTGTAAAAGTATATTTTTATTAGGCAGCATTATCAACTTTTAGATTATACCTCACTCCAGAATAGGCAGCGAGAGCAGCAACTCCGTGGCCTGCCTCAGCTTACGGTCGACTTTGACTTCCGGCTCGACTATCCAACTGGTGTAGCTTCAGGTGCGACGAGTCGTGGCACGAGTTAATTATTTAGTAATTATTATTTATAATTATAATTTTATATTATAATTATAATTTAGTAATTATTTAGTATGCTATTGATGGAGCGAGATTTAGAAATACATTTATTTCAGTCCATAATAAAACATCCATAATAAATTAATAATATTAATAAAGAGTGTGGTGGAAATTACTAACCAACCTAGAGTAAAAGTTGCATTTACATGAACACGCGGGAAATTAATATGTGTGCTCATAAAAGTGCATTATGTTGCATTTGCATGTGTGTGAAAAATAATGAATTAATTCTGTCTATTGTCATGTCAGAACTAAATGCGGCTGTTTATTAATGGCATGTGCTTTTTTCTGTGTGCTCATGTTTTGTTTTTCCTGTCTTAAATGGTGCACAAATCTGTATGTTGCTTTATTTCCTTATGCTAGGTAATGTAGATTAATGGGTTAATAATTAGCAAAGGTGGGTGGGTAACAGAACGGACTTTATTTCTTGCATTAATTATTCTTTTGTGTTTGTTTATACACTAGTTAACGAAAAAGAGGTTTGAGGCCTAGTGCATCTAAATGTGCAGTTGGCAGAATTCTGCTCAGTGAAAGCAAGAGCCCGGTGTGGAAAGTTCCTGCCAAGTTTCTAAAAGGAGAAAAACATTAACGTGGTGGTACGAATGAACTGACTGTACTTTTGGTCAGCGTGGCCAAGGCCAGGAACCGGCAGAAAGATTGTCAAACTAAGGAAGTCACAAACAAAATTATTTAAATGTTGCAACCTGGAGGAAGCTTTGTGACTTGAAAATAAAGGACAATGGACTCTAAGAAAGAGTCGGAACTGGGCTCCAAAGAACGTGATGACATTATGGTCTGTCGTTTGACAGCCAATCAGAGTTCTGAATGGCAGAAAAGTATTGAATTTTTCTTAGATTAAGCTAGCTAGAAAGGTACAAAAACCTGTCCCTATGGGAGGGAAGGGGCTGCGGCTTGCTATTTACCAGATGGACGTGTCGTGCCGTTGGACTTTACTTGGAGCACGTAAGAATCCTTTAGGGCTTATTGACTTATTCCCTTATTCTTTAATGGGGCAAGTGTAGCTAGGGACTTAGAGTTTAGGTGATGCCAAACTACTATTTCTATTTTGAATTATACAGTTTGATTTTGCTTGAAACTGTCATTACTTTTTGCTAAATACTTAATAATAATGCTTGAATAAAAAGATTTCTAATGCACTTTCTTTGAATAAATAGTTAATAAATAATACATTTGAAAAACAAGCTGGACTTGTTATTTCATGTGTTTAGGTTACCATTAGCAGATCTATTTGCCTCAGTGGCTTAATTAATCATAGGGTTTATTAAGTGTGATGAAGTCGTTTTTCTGCAGATGTAAATAAATGTATATATTTTGTGAAAAGGTTTGTTAATTAGGTCACATGATTCAGTTGCTCAAAATATGTCATGATAGTTTAAGGGCCTTGTGAATGATTTATGATTAATGGTAAATATTGTGGAGTTGGGTAGTGTAGCTTATGGCATATTTTCTATAGGAGCGCTGGATCAATTCCCTGGTAGCAGAGATACGGTTGCTATGGTAACCGACATGCTATATGGTAATTACATAGGATCGATGTTTAACATATGTTGAGTTTAGTTCACTTGTTATATGTAGTCGAAAGGTTTTTTCCTGCAGTGTGAAAAATCCTAGTTGTACCGGTACAGAGGGGTGTGACATGAATGAAGTTACACAGTACATTTGATCTGTTTCTGAATAGTGGTAGTATTATATCACTAGTGTTGTGGTCGTGCAACACGTGTTAGGGATATAGGTGCGTTAGGAAAAAATTGTATAGTGAGGATTGTCTATGAAGTCGTAGCTTTTGATGCGAGATGCAAAAATATCTCTCAAGGTAATATAATAAACTTCAATATTATTGTACACATTATGTAACATGTAGGCACGCGCAGCAACATCATTTAGCATGCGAAAAAACAAACAAATGCGCCAGGCATTGTTGCTAATTAGGAGCAGGTCACTGGGTGAAAGGAGAAGCCCCATAGCCCCCGATGAATAAATAGTAGCTTCTTCACGGGCCGTACTGAAAGTCAGAGCGGGTCACTGGGTGAAAGGAGGAGCCCCAAAGCCCCCGGCCATTTAATAGTAGCTCCTTCACGTGTAGGCACGCGCGGCAACATTATTAAAGGCGATCTTTAAAGGCACTCACCACTGTGCTTTAAGTAAAGATTTGTACGTGTAATCCCCATGTTTGCGCCAGTGGTAACCTACAAAATAAAAAAACGTACAGCGGGGTTTATGACTGCTACCTGGTGAAGTGAGTATGCAACAGCACAATGGGGACACACACATCCTCGTATTTCAGTGCTTGAGCAAGTCATATGTATAAACTGTAGCAACCGCATTTCGCTTAAATCACTGGAGCACGCAAGTTTTTTATGCACCGGCGTTCGCTGTCACATTGAAAATCTCGCCAATTTATTAAAACAGGTGTATTTTACATTACGAAAGCCCCTTCTAAGAGAAGGGCATGCATTCTGCGGACGTCAGATACTCAATTCAGTGAATATTGGGGGGAGGGTTGAGAGAGAGAGATTATTACTATTATTATTATTAAAGGGGTTTATAAAGCGCATGGTGACGCCAACAGGCGTGTCCCCGCGCTGTGGAGAAGAATCAGGATGACTGAGGAAGAGAACTACAGGGTGAAAGATGGGTTTTTAGAAGTTTTCTGAAGGTGAGCTCATTACTTGCTAGCCTAATATTGGTGGGGAGAGAGTTCCATTTGTTGGCTGCCAGTGAACGGAACGAACGACCTCCCATTCGCGCTTTTTTTATACGAGGGATCTTGAGCAAACACATTCCCATGGAACGAAGGGATCTGTTAGGCTCATAGGGAACAGCGAGGTCAGCCAAGTAAGACGGTGCTTTATCAGTGATGATTCTATAGCACCAGAGAAGAGCTTTAAATAAGATTCTTTTCTTAATTGGCAGCCAGTGCAGGGTAGCTAAGGTAGGTTTGGAGGGCACTCTTCTAGGAAGTCTCAGCACTAGTCGTGCTGCTGAGTTTTGTAGCACCTGCAGCCTCCTGATGTTATTTTCCGAGGTACCTAGAAGGAGCACGTTGCCATAATCCATACGGGAGGTTACTAGGGCCTGAATCATGGTGCACCTGGACTCCAGGGGAAGGAGGTCCAGGGTACGTTTGAGGGTTTTCATGACTCCAAAACATTTCCCTACCATTTTATGTACATGGCTGTCAAACGAAAGTTTCGTATCCACCCAGACACCTAGGTTCTTTGCTTCCCTATCAGGAGTGGGAAGGGGACCCAGACAGGGTGGCCACCAGTCTTTGGTCCAGCTTGTGTCCTTACCTCCTATTACTAAAACCTCCGTTTTAGCGCCGTTGAGTTTGAGGCAATGTTTGGACATCCATTCTGCGAGATCACTCATGCAGGTTTTGAAATTTTCAGCAGCCCCCGAGGGAGCCTGGGACAGAGAGATCAGCAGTTGAGTATCGTCGGCGTAAGATACCAGCTCTACGCCATACGATTGGACCACGTCTGCCAGAGGAGCCATATACAAATTGAACAGGGTGGGACTCAGGGCAGAGCCCTGAGGTACCCCCTGTTCTAAGGCAATGCTATCCGAGAGAAAATTGCCTCTCCGAACCTGAAAGCATCTGTTGGTTAAGAAGGCTTTCAACCATCCCAGTGCTTCCTTGATGACTCCCGCTTTATTTAAGACACTGTAGCAAGATGGAGTGCGCTACAGTGTCAAAAGCCGCACTGAGGTCTAGCATAATAAGTGCCATGGTCTTACTCTCATCGGCTCCTTCTCGTAAAGTTTCGGTCGCTCTCAGGAGGGCTGTCTCCGTAGAGTGGCCTGATCTAAAACACAGGGCCTTTCATTGTTGCCTTTCGAAATGAAAGACTACCAGTACTGGAGTGCAAGAAAGCTGGGAAACAAACTAGTCACATTTGCTGTCGGACACCGCCCGACTAGTATTCCATTTTCACAGACTCCCTTGCTTCTTACGCCACAGAGCCACGCGCCGCTGGTGGGTCATGTCCAAACCAGAGTGCTAAGACTAGCCAAAGCCGCACAACTACAACTTAAGCAATTCTTCCATCGGCGCGCGCATGCTGCACCACAACTACACGCAAGTGAAGGTCTTTTGAGTGTTTTCTGGGACATGTGGTCTTGCTGTTTACGATAGTTGATCAAATGCACGAAGCAGACTGGGTGGGATGCTCATACGAAATTCATACTTAAGACCAAAAGAAAGGAGAATTACGCAGGTGCACTGGCTCCAGAGCCGGCCCTTGCTCCGACAACACTCCAACGGAGCCCTGGGCGGAAATAAATCTTCCGCCCTCGCCAGTGCTAGTAAATAAAGGGAGGCAGCATCCCCTTTTCACAGGCCTGTCCCTGGCTGGCTATATCAAAGCAGCGGCAGGCCTCGAATATACATCGCCAAGGTAGAAGGTAATTGGTTTGCAGTAAGTTTTTATCGCCCAGCTCGCCCATGCCAAATACCGCCCAGCTGCCTCACACAGCCAATTAAAACGGAGGACATTCTTTCAAGTCAAATTATGCTTTTCATTTGAAAAAAGAAAAAAAAACACACACATTTGACCTTTTCCAACAAATCAGGGGAGCAGACTAATTTCACCTGCAAAGTGGTATTGCCAAAGTAGCCACCGTAATTCGTTAAGCTTAATGAGACCAAAAGGATGAGCATCTGTTGATGCAGTGCTTTATATAAACCGGTACGGAGTACCGGCACATCCCAAGAAACGCATTACACATGCGCACTTGATAGAATGGAATCTCAAAATGCAGCCCTGCGGTCCCTAAAGGAACTGAGGCAAAATGGGTGGGAGAGGGAAGCTTGTTGGGATCCGGAGCCGCATGGCTCTCTAAGATTACTACTGAAAACAAGCATTTACAATGCAATGGTCTCGGCATTATTAAAGGTAGAGCTATTGGCATTGCTCATGACTTTTTTTATCATAAATAAATGGCATTGTTATTTACAATGCCAATAGCTTAATCTTTAAATAGCGTAATCGCTCGCAAATGCATGACCTATGGCATTTATACCCACACAGAGCCACCCACACAGAGCCACCCACACAGATCCATTCACATAGAGCCACCTACACAGAGCCACCCTCACACAGACAGCGCCACCCACACAGCCACCTACAAAAAAAGCTATCTACACAGAGCCACACACACACACACACACACAGACCCACACACACATACAGAGCCACACACACACACAGAGCCAAACACACAGACACAGAGCCACACATACACACAGACACAGAGCCACACACACACAGACACAGAGCCACACAGACACAGAGCCACCATTCCCCAGTACTTGGTGGCTCCCCATCCCCGACGGTAATCCCTCTGACTTCTTGCCAATAGGCCCAAATCTTAGTGTTTTCATTGTGGCAGCTTTTGGACTTATAGATCAGTAGTTGGATAACTATGCAATGACCAATCCCTTCCTTAGGCCACTTCAGGAACCAACATCCAGAGTAATATGTCTACTTCTGGAGAGTGGGTCTTGTGGTATGATGACCAGATTTGGATATCACCTGTGACGTTTTCTGCTCAGTTCTGGGGGCCAACTCTGGCATTTTGCATCCAGGTTTTGAGGGCTACCCTGAAGTACTGCCTTCAGTTCTATGGGCTACTTCTAGAATATTATCTCAAGATTCTGGGGGCCTTTTTGGCGTATCACCTAGGCATGGGCGGATTTCACGGATCCACGATCCGCGGATTTTGTGGATTTGCGTATTGTTGATCCGCAAAATCCGCGGATCTGTGGATTTTTTTTTTTTCTCGATTGCGCTCATGAAAGTCAAGGATGCAAAGGCCTCTATCCAGCATCATAGCTGATTTTCGATGGTAGATTTGGGAAGAAAGCACACCTGCCCAGCCTCGACAATGCTCACGATTGTTTTTGGGCTGATGAATGCATCACTGAATTTGAGCTTCAACTGTCCATCATAGTGGGTAAATGGCGGGAAGACGGTTCACACCGCAAGTGTGTGGGCGGGGTCAAACGGGCGGGGATTCCGTGCGAGCACATATGCCTCAGGTGTGTAAAAAAGGTCAGAGACCGATCAGAGCAGCAGATGAAGAGAAAAAATCTCCTGGTCACAGGAACAGCCAGGGGATTGCGCTCGTGAAAGTCAAGGATGCAAAGGCCTCTATCCAGCATCACAGCTGATTTTCTACGGTAAATTTGGGAAGAAAGCACACCTGCCCAGCCTCGACAATGCTCACGATTGTTTTTGGGCTGATGAATGCATCACTGAATTTGAGCTTCAACTGTCCATCATAGTGGGTAAATGGCGGGAAGACGGTTCACACCGCAAGTGTGTGGGCGGGGTCAAACGGGCGGGGATTCCGTGCGAGCACATATGCCTCAGGTGTGTAAAAAAGGTCAGAGACCGATCAGAGCAGCAGATGAAGAGAAAAAATCTCCTGGTCACAGGAACAGCCAGGGGATTGCGCTCGTGAAAGTCAAGGATGCAAAGGCCTCTATCCAGCATCACAGCTGATTTTCGACGGTAAATTTGGGAAGAAAGCACACCTGCCCAGCCTCGACAATGCTCACGATTGTTTTTGGGCTGATGAATGCGTCACTGAATTTGAGATTCAACTAGCACATGCTTTATTGATATCTGTAAGTGCTTCCTGTTGAGGTTTAATTTTTGTGACAGGACCATCGTGCCAGAATGAACCCTGCCCTTCATATCCTGTAACTATTTTAGGATGGCGCCGGCAAGCTGCCAGCGCCATCCTGAAATAGTTACTAAGCTAGCTTCAACAGGAAGCACTAATAGATAAAATAAAGCAGGTGCTCGAGCACCCGCTTTATTTTATCTATTAGAGCTTCCTGTTGAAGCTAACTTAGTAACTATTTTAGGATGGCGCTGCAGCTTGCCGGCGCCATCGTAAAATAGTTACAAAAGGCCAGGCTTCAACTTTTGGCCCCTGATCCGCCGCTCGCGGATTTGCGAATTCTCGGTAAATTCGCGGGAGTTTGCGGATCGCGAATTTACCGAAAATCCGCAAAATCCGCGAGCGGAACGGATTTTGCGCTCACCCCTAGTATCACCACAACTTCTGGAGTCCACATTTTAAGTGCTTTGTTTAATTGTTAGTTTTGCTATTGATTGGTGAATGTGGGTGATGTTGTGAGGGTGTGTTAATTGGTGGATGCACAGGGAAATAGGTGGATGGAGGAGGATGGATGGATGAGTCGGTAGCTAAACACAGCCCTCACAGCCCTCACAGCCCACACAGCTCTCACAGCCCACACAGCTCTCACAGCCCACATAGCTCTCACAGCCCACACAGCTCTCACAGCCCACACAGCTCTGGAAAAGACAATAACGGCAGCAAAGAGAAACAGGCAAAGGCAATACCAGCAGCGAACAAACACTGGCAAAGATAATACAATCGGGGGCAGGGGCACGAAAAACGTCACAATCAGGGGACAGAAGGCACGACAAACGTCACAATCAGGGGGCAGAAGGTAAGAAAAACGAGTGCAATTAGGGGGCAGAAGGCAAGAAAAACGAGTTCACAGCTCGCATAGCTTACACAGCTTTCACAGCCCTCACAGCCCACACAGTCCTCACAGCCCACACAGCTCTCACAGCCCACACAGCTCTCACAGCCCACACAGCTCTCACAGCCCACACAGCTCTCACAGCCCTCACAGCCCACACAGCTCTCACAGCCCACACATCTCTCACAGCCCACACAGCTCTCAGAGCCCACACAGCCCACACAGCTCTCACAGCCCACACAGCTCTCACAACCCACACAGCTCTCACAGCCCACACAGCTCTCACAGCCCACACAGCCCACACAGCCCTCACAGCCCACACAGCCCTCACAGCCCACACAGCTCTCACAGCCCTCACAGCTCTCACAGCCCACACATCTCTCACAGCCCACATAGCTCTCACAGCCCACACAGCTCTCATAGCCCACACAGCTCTCACAGCCCACACAGCTCTCCCAGCCCACACAGCTCTCACAGCCCACACAGCTCTCACAGCTCTCACAGCCCTCACAGCCCATACAGCCCACACAGCCCACACAGCTCTCACTGCCCACACAGCTCTCATAGCCCACACAGCTCTCACAGCCCACACAGCTCTCACATCCCACACAGCTCTCACAGCCCACACAGCTCTCAAAGCCCTCACAGCCAAACAGGCCACACAGCCCTCACAGCCCACACAGCCCTCACAGCCCTCACAGCCCACACAGCCCTCACACCCCTCACAGCCCTCACAGCCCACACAGCCCTCACAGCCCTCACAGCCCTCACAGCCCACACAGCTCTCAGAGCCCACACAGCCCACACAGCTCTCACAGCCCACACAGCTCTCACAGCCCACACAGCTCTCACAACCCACACAGCCCACACAGCCCTCACAGCCCACACAGCCCTCACAGCCCACACAGCTCTCACAGCCCTCACAGCTCTCACAGCCCACACATCTCTCACAGCCCACATAGCTCTCACAGCCCACAGAGCTCTCATAGCCCACACAGCTCTCACAGCCCACACAGCTCTCACAGCCCACACAGCTCTCACAGCCCACACAGCTCTCACAGCCCACACAGCTCTCACAACCCACACAGCCCACACAGCCCTCACAGCCCACACAGCCCTCACAGCCCACACAGCTCTCACAGCCCTCACAGCTCTCACAGCCCACACATCTCTCACAGCCCACATAGCTCTCACAGCCCACACAGCTCTCATAGCCCACACAGCTCTCACAGCCCACACAGCTCTCACAGCCCACACAGCTCTCACAGCCCACACAGCTCTCACAGCTCTCACAGCCCTCACAGCTCATACAGCCCACACAGCCCACACAGCTCTCACAGCTCTCACAGCCCACACAGCTCTCACAGCCCACACAGCTCTCACATCCCACACAGCTCTCACAGCCCACACAGCTCTCACAGCCCTCACAGCCCACACAGCCCACACAGCCCTCACACCCCTCACAGCCCTCACAGCCCACACAGCCCTCACAGCCCTCACAGCCCACACAGCCCACACAGCTCACACAGCCCACACAGCCCACAACAGCCCACACAGCTCTCTAAGCTCTCACAGTCCACACAGCTCTCACAGCCCACACAGGAGCCACTGTGACGTCAACAACATTTTCCGGCAGGCTGAGCACAAATCAGATGAAAAGACACTGATCATGGGAAGAACACTGCAGATAAGTGTAAATGTCCACGCACTAGTGTCCGACTTGATGATAATACCCACTAATCAGTGGACAGCCTGACCAGCATGAGACTCAGAGCAGCTGCTGTTGAGTTGTAATGTGATAACACGTGCTGCAGAGGTAAACAAACTAAACCAGGACTCAGGCAGCAGGCTCTCTGACTCCTGAAGGATGACCAGACAGAGCAGCCGTGCAGTTCGATGCTTTTTATTATGTTATTTTTTTTGTTTCACATGATCATGATTCTGGTTAGTACGTGACGGTGCGCCGGGCAAGTACATGTGAATACGGTGACGCAGTGCTTTGTGGAAGAACTAAGGGGAATGGGCTGTAATAATGCATTAGGATTACTGAGAGTTCAAGTTACCTCTCTGCACAGCCAGGTGCTGTGTGACAGTGTCTCACCTTCTGGCTGGCCTACCGGTACCCAATTTCTTTGAGAACTACTCACTGTTACAGCTACATTCAACAGACTAGGCTTTCTGCCTTTTTTTTATAAACGCATGTGAGGAGGCAAGAGCCGGCAACAATGAAGTAACACCTCTCTGATATCTTGCCGAGTTAATGACAACTGTGGATTCCAGAATCCTCAACCTAGTAACATACATATAAACACATGGGTTGTTTCCAATAGTTGCCTTAGTACAATATAAGTTGCAAGCATTGATGCATGCACCAGAGTACGATGTGCACTGCAGTGACATTTACAAATAAGTGCTGCCACCCGCCGTCGCGGGCGCAGCACTGCGTGGGGGGAATGGACTCTCCACTTACTGACCTGCTGCTGCCCAGCCACGTGACGATCTGCAGCACAGACACTTGACTCACTGCCTGCTGGTAGGTAACTGCCAGTGCTGTCTTCAGACTCCAGGCAGTCTCAGCCAGGTCAGCTGCTGAGCTGCAGTGCTGTCCAGTCCTCCTCGAGGCTCTAACCGCGGCACTCCCCCGCCGCAGCCGCGCTCGTCCTCCTGTGTGGGGCTGGCCGTACCAGCCCAGACATTCGCCGGCTCAGCTGCGTGCCACACATGCGGCCGGACGGTCGGGACCCCCACCTGCGGCCGGGCCGGCCGGCCGGCCAGGCCTGGTGGTGCCCCATTGATGAGAGAGGCTGTGAGAGTGAGCCGGCAGCCAGCCTGCACGCTCACTATGATATCCCCCACCGAGAACTATTTCCTGTTCCTGGCGCTGGCAGCCAAACGTGACGGGAATAAAGTACCCGCACATCCGGATTTAATCCCGGCCCCCTGCAAGTCGGACATATAAACACATGGGTTGTTTCCAATAGTAGCCTTAGTACAATATAAGTTGCAAGCATTGATGCATGCACCAGAGCACGACGTGCACTGCAGTGACATTTACAAAAATTGCTGCCACCCGCCGTCGCGTGCACAGCGCTGCGTGGGGGGGAACTGGACTCTCCACTTACTGACCTGCTGCTGCCGAGCCACGTGACGATCTGCAGCACAGACACTTGACTCACTGCCTGCTGCATACTGGTAGGTAACTGCCAGTGCTGTCTTCAGACTCCAGGCAGTCTCAGCCAGGTCAGCTGCTGAGCTGCAGTGCTGTCCAGTCCTCCTCGAGGCTCTAACCGCGCCTCCCCCGCCGCAGACACGCTCGTCCTCCTGTGTGGGGCTGGCCGCACCAGCCCAGACATTTGCCGGCTCAGCTGCGTGCCACACATGCGGCCGGACGGTCGGGACCCCCCCTGCGGCCGGGTCGGCCGACCAGGCCTGGTGGTGCCCCATTGATGAGAGAGGCTGTGAGAGTGAGCCGGCAGCCAGCCTGCACGCTCACTATGAGATCCCCCGCCGACAACTACTTCCTGTTCCTGGCGCTGGCAGCCGGACGTGAAGGGAATAAAGTACCCGCACATCCGGATTGAATCCCGGCCCCCTGCAAGTCGGTGATTCATGATTGGCTCAGGCTGCACTTACTGTATCGGGAAGGGCACAAGGCCGCAGCCCCTGCGGCCCCAGAGAGCAGAGGAATGCGGGCACAGGGGCCAGGAGCACCGTGTCCCACAGCTAAGCACAACAACAACAACAAAAATGGCGGCCGCAAGGGACCGAAATTTTCGTATTTGGGGGGCGTGTCTTAAGGGGCGGGGCTTAAAAGTGGAAAGAACAGAACCAACACGCCCCCGAATCCGAAAGAGACGGAGCTTCTTTCGAGGGACGCCTCTCTCCTCCAATGGCTGGCCTCCGTTTAGGAAGCCAGCCAATGGAGGAGAGACAGAGCAGAGAGGCGGGTTTAACTGCCCTACTGAACATCATTATATTTCCCGACTTTCGGCTGGCAACCCAGCCTTCGGTCCCTCGACCTAAAAACAAGGATTGGCCGAGCGACCCGGCCGGGAGTTGTGTTGCGCGCAAAAATGAATTAAAACAAGAACATCCAGAAAGAGCACAGTGTTGACTCTAAGTAGCTAACAGAGGCCTGTCCTCCTTCAACTCCTAATGGGTTTCAGAGTTACTCATGACGTTTTACTATAAGAAGCCTAATTGTTACGACTGCATATGACGCCACGCAACAGAGGAAAAGCAGAGCACTGATTCAGCAACTGCGAGACCGTAAACAGTGAAGGAAACGCAAAGCCCACGATGAGCTCCTTGGGACTCTGTAGAGGGGGCGGCCCCCATGCGCTGTGTCTCTAAGCTTGCCGTAGTCCATTGACTCCAAGTGCGCATGCAACTGTTTTTCACGCATGCGTAAGGTAACGCATTTTTTTTTTAAAGTCTATTTCTCAATCCCTGTTCGTCGAAAGTATCATGCTGATGTTAGCAAAACGCAAAAACAACAGTTGATGGACAGAATGCAGAACAATGTCATACATTCACCCCAGTACAGAGATCTGGGCCTAAATCCATAGTTTTTTTGCACTCCACACCACCCCAGTTCAGACATGGTCATATGCAAATCAGCCTTGACCCTGTGCCTCATGGGAACAGTCCAGCCTGAACTGCCAAACCATGTCTTTCCTGGACCGGAATCAAGCATCCTATTTCTGTCTATCAGCCCTCTTCACCATAAGTTGGCAGGGTATGCTGAGACGTGAGTCCCTTGCTCACTTTGCCACTCGATTCAAGCAAGCAGGGCTGAAGACGGCTGAAATGCAAGAAACCGGTCCTCAGAAGCTTGTTTCCGGTCCAGGGAAGGCATGGCTTGGCAGTTCGGGCTGGACTGTCCCCATGAGGCACAGGGTCAGACTGATTTGCATATGGCCATGTCTGAACTGGGGTGGCAGAGTGGGCTAAAGAACGGTGATGGATTAAACCCAGATCTGTTGACTTGGTGTGAGTGTTTGATTGGTTCAGATGCTCCGTCCATCACCACCCCCTTTTGTACCACGATGTTCGCAAAACAGCGCGATGTTCGGGGACTGAAGTTTTGGCAGCATATCCATATATCCTTGAATATTTGGGAATTTGGGAAGCATATAAATATGGACAGTTTGTAGGGGCATGGGCACACTGGAGAGAATGGATCGTCAGAACACAACTTTAGACGAGGTGGGCGGGATGTACACTAACAAGTGCTCGCACGGCAGCAGGGGTGCGATGTCGGGCACCAGTTGAAGCTAAGCAGAGGAAAGGCAGAGCTGGGTGGGGGGCTGGGCAACCATGCCAGCATTCCGATTCACGAGCAGATGGTCCTGTTTATGACCTGCAGAGCGTGTGAAGTGGCTGCTGGCAAATGGAATCAAAGCGGCTGCGGTCACTTTGATGTTCTTGTCTTGTCTTGCTTTGTGGGAGGGGTAGGGGGAGCGGATTCCTGTGCACGCGCCTAGCTTACATGAACTGTACGCGATCCGCAGTGGGTAGAGTTTTGAAAGCAGCTTACTATAATCCTCGCCGAACAATGCTTACACATTGCTCCAGCGAGACCTAAAAAGAGAGAGTGTGCAACTGCGGATTTAACTGTCAGCCCTGGGGCCAAACAAACAGTCAGCATTCAAAGACAGTGGGCTAGTCATGCCTCCCTTTCACTCGAGCAGGAACGCCCACCCGCCCGCTCCCAACCAGGCACTCCAGGCACTTCTGCTTTCTTGCTGTGAGAGATGCAGAAACATGAAATGTTAGTTTTACCATTTCATGTTTCTGCTTCTCGCACTGCGAGAAAGCACTGAGGCGTGGGGGCGACAAATAAGTGCAATAAGAGGCCCCCAAGAAAGCATTTCGGATTTATCCAACATATAAAACATTTAATCATGTACTTCTTTTTTGGCAAAAGTGCTTTCAAACTAAACAAGTTAAACTGAAAGCGCTTCTGGCCTGCAGTTTAATAGTTAAGAAATCACTCTGCTGTAAGTGCTTTCTACTGTGGTGTGTTGGCAAGGTTGGACTGGCCAGTAGGGCAAACTGGTGGTGCCAAAAGGGCTGATCCAACACGTTAACGTTTGGTTATTTTTGTTGCAGTGGCCCTCATCCTCCTGGACCTCTCTGCAGCGTTCGACACTGTCTGCCACCGCACCCTAGTCCAACGCCTCAGCAACACAGGTGTCCAAGAGAAGGCACTGGAATGGATCATCTCGTTCCTCGCCGGAAGAACACAGAGAGTCCGCCTCCCCCCGTTTCGATCCGAGGCCACCGAAGTCATCTGTGGCGTACCGCAAGGATCACCACTCTGCCCCACCCTCTTCAACGTCTACATGAGACCCCTTGCAGCCATCGCACGCCAACACAACCTCAACATCATCTCCTATGCCGACGACACCCAACTGATCGTCTCCCTCACCAGAGACCCCGCCACCGCCAGAACTAGCCTTCACGAAGGGATGAAAGACGTTGCCGAATGGATGAAGAACAGCCGCCTGAAACTGAACTCAGACAAGATGGAAGTCCTCATCCTGGGACCATCGCCCTCCGCCTGGGACGACTCCTGGTAGCCCCCCGCCCTGGGCATCACTCCCAAGCCAACAGACCACGCACGCAACCTGGGCTTCATCCTGGACTCCTCCCTCTCGATGACCAGATAACTCAACGCCGTCTCCTCATCATGCTTCAACACCCTACGCATGCTCCGCAAGATCTTCCGATGGATCCCGACCGAAACCAGGAAGACGGTCACCCAGGCACTCGTCACAAGCCGACTGGACTACGGAAACACCCTCTACGCCGGAACCACAGCCAAGCTACAGAAAAGACTCCAACGTATCCAGAACGCCTCCGCCCGACTCATCCTGGACATCCCCCGACGCAGCCACATCTTCGGCCACCTGAGGGACCTGCACTGGCTCCCCGTCAGCAAGAGAATCACATTCAGACTCCTCACCCACGCACACAAATCCCTCCACGACCTCGGCCCCAAGTACCTCAACGACCGCCTGACCTTCTACACACCCACCCACCAGCTACGTTCGACAAGCCTCGCCCTCGCCGCCGTACCACGCATCCGAAGAGCCACCGCCGGAGGAAGATCCTCCTCCTACCTGGCGGCCAAGACATGGAACTCCCTCCCCACCACCTTCGGCTGACCCAGGACCATCTCGCCTTCAGGAGACAACTCAAGACCTGGCTATTCGAGCAATAGCAGACCCCTTCCCCCAAGCGCCTTGAGACCCTTCCGGGTGAGTAGCGCGCTATACAAATGCTATGATTGATTGATTGATTGTTTGTGGGCCAGTGTTATGGTCTGGTGGCCTGGTTTTTACTGTGGATTTCCCTGATTTTACCACAAACATTGCTTGTAGCAAGTGCACATGCATGCGGTCTGCCATACCCAGGGCCACTGAAATTATGCGATTGTACAGCTGCAGCGTTTTTTAATAATTATGCATTTGCCACATAAACTATCATCTGCTGCATAATCTGCATAATGTAATGGAAAAAATAACTTGTAGCTCAAGTGGTTCAAAAGTTACAAAAACGTAGCAACATGTGTAGCAGCTCAGTGGAAGGCCCTTTGCAAAAGCTGACTGGTCACCTTTCTGTTGCATATTGCAGCATTTGATAGTAAACTGGTACTAATAAGGTGCAACTAATGCCCAGACAGTGTAAACAAGTTTAAAAATGACAAATGAATGAAATAATACTGCTCCAAACGTGCTTTGTTATGCGGCACAATTTGCTGTTTCTTGCCATATAACTTACTGTACTCTGCTACATAATTTGGCCCTTCCCTGCTGCATACTTCCAGTGGCCCTGGCCATACTTTGCAAAATATCTAAGCAGTGTGTCTTTACAAGTGCAGTCCTGCCCCGATTTACAAATGTGGGCCACTTTTTTAGCTATCCGATTCGCTACTGGGGACACTTATTTTGATTTTCTGTCTCAGTCTGGTCCTGCCTCAAGTCAGTGCTTAATATGTAAAGAAATAAAAGCCAGGGCCTTTATCAGGCCACTGCAGCTTGCACCACCCAGTGCCCCTGCCAGGGTCCAAATTAAGTACTGCCTCCAGCACTTATGACTACCTTAAGGGTCACACAAAGCAGCTGCTGTCACAAACATCTCCTCCAAAGAGACAGCAGTGCAATTTTGTGCACATGAAAACTATGGGAACTGTGATCCTGAGTACAATGTTGGGGCAATGTCAGAAATGGGACTACAAAGGGGTTGACGCTCTATTTTGGTAGAACCAGAGAAAAACAGCCATTTTCTTCCTTACACCTGAGAGAGCGCAAACTGATATAAATGTATGAGTACATCACACTTACCTATAGTAAGCACAAGTCATGATGAGAAATGCCATGAGTGCTAATAGTATCTGAAATTATATTCTAAATGTATAGCTAATATAGAGATTTAAGTAGAAGTGGAACTAATACAGAAATGTGTGACATTATATGATTTTATTAGACGTGATTATTTTGAATCTATGTCGTGTAGCTGTTAACATATAAGATGGTCTGTGGTAAAACGCAGAACGTGGTAGGCCTCAGGGCCAGAGCTGGAGCTAAAAGGGAAGGTGTTTCTTTTCACGACACAGATTGTTTAACGTTTTTGGTCATTGCATTAATGGGCCATGATTTAGAGTAATGTTTTCTAAATAATAGAATAAGAGTTTTAACATGCTTTAATTAAATGAAGAAATTGAATGCTATAATCATAATGTGAAATATTGTAGGCCTGAAATGTTTTAGCATTGATTTACACGTACATGTCTGGGCTGAGAAATGTTGCAAGCCTTTTTAGAAGTCTATGAGAGTTGGGTTCTTGGCGGCAGATATCTGTCTGCAACAGGAAAGGGGGGATCCAATTATAAGTGAATGAATAGAGGTCTGTTCAGTAGACGGCCCAGACATGGAGGAGGGTTCTGGAATGTTTAAGGGGTATCAGCGGGCCGGAGAAGAGACTGAGAAGCAAGGTCAACTCTAACGTCTGAGGCCCAATACAAAGCATCATGGAAAAAGCCTGAAGTTGCACCACGTGAGAGGCGTTTCGCAAGGGGCGTCTCAAATGTTGTTGACTGTTTTGTATTAGGGACAGCACCCCTGGGTGGAGTTAGAGCAGAGACCTGAGGACCCTTTAGAGAGCGGATGGGTAGGCAGTGAGGGGTCATGACTGGAGAACTTTAGGTTTTCACCAAGAGACTTAGAGTGGGTGACTTCCCTTGGGGGTCATTCATTGCTGACACCTTTGTTAGGTTGGGATTTGGTTAAGTAGGGATACCATCTAGGACAGGGTAGGGACGCCTAACCTGTGTTTGTTTTCCTCCAACCTAAATGAAGGAGAGATATGCGTCTATGCTGATAGCTTTGCTATTTTTAGAACTTGTGTTAGTGATTTCTGTTGCTCGTCTGAGGGCTTTTCGAGAGCACATGTATGTAATTGGACCTGTGTATCTCGTGAATCTCATTCTGAGATGCTTGTATTTGCAGCTCATTATATCTTTACAATAAACTTTTGAAACCTAGAAGTTGTCCGTGATCTTTAAGAGTAGAGTCCTTTATTGGGTGAACTAACTTGCAGATAGGTGTACTGTTTCCTTCCAAGACAGGCAATAAAGGTTCAGTCGACCAGATCGAGGTTTGGATCAATAGATATAAGGTATCGATCAAAATCTCGCCCTTTCAGTTGGTAGCTATAGAGGATGGTTGCCTTCTTGAGGACGGTGACCTAGGCCAGGTTAGCTTACCCCAAGGCCCCTAGAAATCGATGATCGGAAGAACAGCCCGCAGATGAAGATCCGGATGACGTGAGACAGAAAAAGCAGCAGTATCAGAGAGAGTGAGTATAAAGGGTTATGCGTGTTAGATTGCGGTGTTTTGTATTGTATCTATGTTGTAATGTCTGGCGGAGTTGAATGTCTGTAGAGTGACTGTGGAACAGGTTGTGAGCGCGCGCAACCGGTGGAAATCTTAAGTTCAAAGAGAGCTTAAGTGGTTCGGGTGTATCGGACACCCAGAGTAATTGTCAACTAGTGTGAAGGGGGTCATGAGGTACCATTGATCACCCGAGAGACCGAGATAGGGGGAACGTAAGAGTGAGTGCGTGAGTAACGGACGCTGGTCGGAAGTTACTGTGTGTGTAAGTAACCTATCAGAGAGACGATAGACATCTCGTCAGTTGTGTTGACAATTACAGATAGACTGTGGACGTACAGTCGAGAGAAGTGACCGCTTGGTCGGAAGTAGTCATTTTTCAGTGTATGAATGGGACGCATGCATAACCGGGAGACGAGTTGAGAAAGGAGGGGTGCTGCTGCGAAGCGGAGAAAAGAGACGTCAGGTGGTGTCGCGCAGTGATTGGCTGACAGGAGAAAGACCGCGCTGTGATAGGCCAGCTAGCGAACACGTCATACAGGGTCGCGACGTGATTGGCCAACAGGAGAAAGACCGCGCTGTGATAGGCCAAGCTAGCAAAGCCGCGACAGGATTGGTGGAGTGTCATCAGGAAGTAAACAGAGTAGCGAGGCTGGATTTTGTGCGCATAATTATGAAGTGTTTTAAATGGTTGAAAGCACTGTTTAAGAGAGAGAGGCGAGGATCGTATGAAGGGGAAGAAGCCCCGCCGGAGGGTACGCCAGCTCGTTATATGGCAGTAAATGTTGGGTTGCATACGATCCTTTGGATATCAGAGTGGAGTAAGATTACTGAAGGAAACGAGGAACTGACGTTCCCGAAGTACGGGACGTTCAGATTAGAGGTGTTACATCGATTGAAATCAGTCATGACCTCAAAGAGACCCTTGCCTAGACCAACCCAGTTTGAAGCCCTTGAAGCATGGCTTAGGGCAGCGCATGAAAGGAATATGAACAGACGACAAGAAAGGGTGAAACGCTCGGTAAGGGCAGTACAGGATGCCAGGTGGGATGCGGATGCTAAAAGATGGAGAGTGCATAATTTGGAAATAAATAAACTGTACCCAGTGTTAGAGGCGCCAGTAAATAAAAGCCCCCTAGAAGAAGATGATGAGAGCGAAACAGAGGATAGCTTGATAAACAGATTACTGACAGACAGGCCACCCCCGTATAATAGAGCAGGGGGAGAGGTCGAGAATACTGAAGGAGAAAAGGGGGGCAATGCAGGAGAGCATAGACCGCTTCCCAGTTCACAGTGGGATCCTGAGCCAAAGAAAGAGTTGTTCCAGCCTAGTCAGGTGCAACAGGTAGTCGGTAGGTTTGTGGTACAAAGAGCGCCGGAAACGGAAAGCGCCACATCCTACCCATTGCCAGATGCACTACAGGTACCTGTTACCATAGGTCCTATAATATCGATATATGACCAAGAGAGAGCAAGAGGGGAAGAACGGAAACGGAAAGACAGAGAAAGAGCAGAGCAGGCAAGGAGGAACGATACCACTAATTCCCCAAGTCAGATGCCGATACCCAGAGAGTGGAGTACACCGATGCACACAGCAGGGGACCCAGGAGGAGATCCTGGGGGCCCTAGATGGCCAATGGATCTGAGGGGATCTGGACGAAAATCCTTTCAAGAGCTAAATGAGTACATGAAGCAGTGGGATGAGGCAGTGAAGGCTCAAAAGTGCATCAATGCTGCAGAAGCAGAAAGGGAAAGTCAGGACAGCAGAGCACGAACTCACTGCGGGGCTGGGGAGAGTAGCCCGGAGTGGGACTGTAGAGGGAGTAGGGGAGTCACCCATTGGGCCCGGAATGGAGGTAGAACAGACCTGGAAAACGGGGGCCCCGGGAGTGAAGGGGTGGCGTGCCCAATACTCAGTGAAGGGGAGAGGAGAGCGCAAGAGTACAGGAACAGCTTTAAGTGTCCACACTGTGTCCCTGGCACCAGAGAACAGAATGGGAGTTGTGAGAGGTCGCACCATAGTCCCTGTGATGACAGAAATGAGCGCAGCCCAGGGAATATGGGGAACCAGGAAGGATCGTATCGGATACTGAGCGATACGAGGCAAAGGGAGTGTAGCGACCAGAGGGAAAATAACAGAGAGATGTGCGGTGAGAGGAGAGAAGAAGACGAGAGTGGGCAGAGAGAGAGTAGGGATAAAAGGCCCGTGTTCCATCACCTTCCAAGATTGGATGGCCGAGCATGGGACCTGGAGAGATGGGAGCAAGGGAGGCCACCCATTAATTCTCCTGAGCCCAAACGCAGAGCTCGAAGTTGGGATGGTAGGGAGACCAGTGAGCCCCCTTCAAAAGACATATTGCGAGCTGAGATAAAAGCCAAGAGACTTGATGTCTCCAGCTTAAGGTCAGATCTGGATGACATGGTAGATGGTACCCTGCCTTTAGAAAGAATGGAAATGTATGAACAGGATGAAATACTGTATATGGCAAAGGACATCACACGAAAGGCGAGAGCAGTCCATGAGAAGTTAGTCGAACTAGCAGGCAAATATATGGTGGACTTGTCAAGAACCAAAGCATTACAGGGTAACCACAGGCTACATTACTCAGATCGAGATCTAGATGAGAGGAGAACGATTGGGCTGAAAACACACATAAGGGAATTGATTACTGGAATAAGGACATGGAGGGCACTAGATAAATGGGAAGAGAGGTGGTCCAAGAAAGGGACCGGCAGAAGAAGCATGATTGGTATAACACCAGGACAGCAGGGAATAGAAGCTTACCCTTTGCGTGAAGTTGCCAATGGGAGCTATGTACATGTCCCTTGGAGTAGGGGAGATTTAGCTGCTTTTACCACATCTTTCCCCAAGTTACGAGAGAGCCCCGTGGAGTGGTACAAGCAAGTCGAGAGGTTTGTAAAGATCTCAAAAGTCCTATGGATAGATCTGAACACGCTGTTTGACATTGTAGTACCAGGAGATCTGTGGACAGCATGCAAGGTTAGCGCTGAGTGGCCCACAACGGAGCCAGAGAGAGATGCTAGGACTAATGGGCCGTCCGAGATCGTGATGGCAAAATTCGAGAGAGTGATGACTTGGCTGAAAGAAAAAGTGCCAATGCAAGACATAGATTGGGTCAGAATAGACAGAACGAGACAGGAACCCAAAGAGACAGTCCATGAATATTACGAGAGATTGCTGAAGGCGTTTAAACAGTATAGCGGCTTGGATGTAATGGATCCAAAGGACATAGGGCAATTCGTGTCCAAGTTCGTCCTGGGACTGAGACCGGATATTAGTTTAATGATTCAGCAACACTCGATTTGTTGGCAAAGTAGACCCCTAGATGAAATACTGAGATATGCCAGGTACTGCTGTGATGAGGTAGACTCCAAGGCTAAGAAACTAAAAGAGAAGCTGATGGTGGTACAATTGCAGGCAGCAGGAAAGGGGGGACCGCAACAACAGCAGCAAGGGACAGGTACAGGAGGTAAGAAGCAGTACAGTCAGAACAAGGGTAATGAGGAGAGTACTACCTTCAGACCCAGAGTAGACATAGCTACCTTGAAGAAAACGACTAGGTGTCACCAGTGCAACGAGTTGGGGCATTGGAAACGCGAGTGCCCTTACAATGTAGAGATAGGAGAGCAAGAGATAGAGGAGGAAGAGGTCCAGAGCGCACCTATGAGAGGGGCGACGCCATACCAAGGAAAGGTGCTCAAAGGGGGGGGGGCTCCTCCCCGAGCCCAGTTCCCGCAACCTCCTCGAGTAGGGAGTATGGGTAAGACCTATAGACAAATGCCCCTGTTTGTGGAAGGTGAAGAGTGCTATTATGTGGACCCATTAACCGGACAGAGAGTGGAAAGAGAAGACTGCACCCTCGGGGCAGCCTTAGAGGTAGATCAGAGGGGACCCTATGTGGAAGCAGAAGTAGCAGGGTGCCCTACGACATTTCTGGTGGACACAGGAGCCACTAGATCCACGATCAGATCAGCTGCAGTTCCAGACCTGCCCATGTCTGGAGAGACCATACAGGTGGTAGGGGTCGCAAACAGGAGAATAACCAGCCAATTGACAGAACCGGTACAGGTGAAAATAGGGAAGTACAGCGATGAGCACCAATTTGTGGTTTGCGATTCAAGCCCTGTGTGTCTGCTAGGAAGAGACCTGTTGTGCAAATTGAATTGTACTATATATTGTACACCCCAGGGAGTGGAGGTATTGACTAATGATGATGATGCAGATTTCAAAGTTGCAAACTCAAGAATATGTGTGGAGCTGTACCCTACTTTGACAGTAGACGAGCTTCCCTGGGATTTGAGAGAGACAGTGGCATCAGAGGTATGGGATTTCACTGGGGAAGAGATTGGATTGGTCAAAGGGGTGGACCCAGTGAAAATTGTAGTGAAACCGCATGCTGAGTTCCCAAGAACACCCCAGTATAAATTGACTCCAGAAACGATTGCAGGCATAAAACCCGTGATCGAGTCCATGATTAAACAGGGAATACTGAAAGAAATCGTGGGTAGTCCATGTAACTCCCCGATTATGGGTCTGCAGAAACCAAATGGGAAATTTCGGATAGTGCAGGACCTTCGAAAGATTAATAACATAGTCGTTTCATGTTGTCCAGTGGTACCGAATCCATCAGTGATACTGTTTCAGATTCCATTCCAAGCTGAGTGGTTCACTGTGATAGATCTTTGTCAGGCTTTCTTTTCGATCCCTTTGGACGAAGATAGCCATTTTCTTTTCGCATTTAAGCTGGAAAATCGCGTCCTAACATGGTGTCGTATCCCTCAGGGGTATACCGAGAGTCCATCGATCTTTAACCAGCTTCTGAAGAAAAATCTTGAAAGTCTAGTGCTGCCCCAGAAGTCAGTTCTGGTCCAGTACATAGACGACCTCCTTGTGGCGTCAGAAACAGAAGAAGCTTGCAGGGAAGATTCCATTGCTTTGTTAAATCACCTAGCTGCCAATGGGCACAAGGTGTCCCCGGGAAAATTGCAGTACTGCCTGACAGAAGTACAGTACTTGGGACACAGAATTGAGAAAGGCAAACGAAAGGTGTCACCAGACAGGATAGAGGCGATCATGAAAATGAATGCGCCTCAGACCCAGAGAGAGGTCAGGATGTTCCTAGGGATGGTGGGTTATTGCCGACAGTGGATCGTGAACTTTTCACTGAAAGCAAAGCCCTTGCAAAAACTGACGCACAAAGAGGTGAGTGATCCGGTACCATGGGACAAAGACTGTTTGATGGCATTCTTACAGCTGAGAGAGGACCTGTGTCGTGCTCCGGCATTGGGAATGCCTGATTACAATAAACAATTCTTTCTTTACTGTTGTGAGAGAGAAGGTTGTGCGTTGTCTGTGTTGGTCCAAATCCATGGGAATGCCCGTAGACCAGTTGCTTATTTCTCAGCTACTTTAGACCCAGTAGCCGCAGCGTTGCCCGGATGTCTCAAATCCGTTGCTGCAACGGGTGTCAGCATTGAGAGATGTGAAAATATTGTTATGGGGCACCCGTTAGAGGTGTGCGTGCCACATTCTGTTGAACTGTTGATGACCAGGACCAAAACACAGCATCTGACCAATAGCAGGCTCACGCGCTATGAGCAAGTTATTCTTGCTGCAGAGAACGTGACCCTCAAGAGATGCTCTGTTTTGAACCCTGCTACCTTAATGCCACTTCCAAATGATATTGATGATGATGATGAATATTCAGACCATGACTGTCTCGATGTGACTGAACTATGCACCAAACCCAGACCCGACATCGTAGATGAGCCACTGACCGACCCAGACGAAGTTTTCTTTGTCGATGGCTCATGTGTAAGAGACGAAGTTGGGCAGTTGAGAGCAGCTTATGCTGTTTGTACAATTGAAGGAGTTGTGGAAGCTGGGTGCCTGGAAGGAGTACACTCCGCTCAGGTAGCCGAGATTATTGCCCTAACACGTGCTTGCTTAGCAGGCAATCAAATTCGAGTCACCATCTACACCGACAGCCAATACGGGTTTGGGGTAGTTCATGATTACGGGCAGTTATGGTCTCAAAGAGGGTTCATGACTTCTTCAGGCTCTCCCATTCGCAATGGAGAGTTTGTGCGCTTGTTGTTAGAAGCATTGCAATGTCCAGCAAGTATCGCAGTTGTAAAGTGCATCGCACATACCAAAAATGAGGACTTTGTTTCGAAAGGCAATAGATATGCTGATGAAGTTGCGCGGTATTGCGCAGAACAAGGTTACTCTTTCACAGAGGTGGATGTGGGTGGAATAAATGTGAGAACTGAATTAGCCATGATACTGGAAACTGTTGATACTTGGGATGAATTGTCAACCATGCAAGAAAATGCTCCTGATTCAGAAAAGGAAACATGGGTAAAGGCAGGATGTGTAGTGGGTGAGACTCATTTTTGGGTCTCAGCAGACGGCAGAGCAGTGTTGCCCAATGAGATGGTGAGTCCAATGGCTAGACTCATACATGGTCCCGTACACTTAGGGAGAGATGCTATGCTGAGAGTGTTTAGACAGACTTGGTACAATCCTAAGTTTAGAATAGCAGCAGAAGCAGTGTGCCAGCGTTGTGTGACCTGCCAGCAGCTGAATGTAGGGAAAAGAACACCAGTTGCACTAAGTCACATAGGAAGGTCTGGAGGTCCATTCAACAGAATGCAGATAGATTTCATTGAAATGCCAAGATGCAACCGCCTCCGCTATGTCTTGGTGGTTGTTTGTGTGTTCTCCAGATGGGTTGAGGCATACCCTACACGTAGGTGCGACACCCTCACAGTGGCTAAGTTACTGCTTAGAGAACTTATCCCTCGGTTCGGGGTGCCGGCCTTTTTGGAATCAGATAGGGGAACACATTTTAACAGCGAGCTTGTGAAGATGATTTGTGTTGCACTGAATATCGACCAAAAGCTCCATTGCAGTTACCGACCAGAAGCCTCAGGAATTGTGGAACAAATTAATGGCACGATCAAGTCCAGAATAGCGAAAGTTTGCTCCTCAACGACCCTGAGTTGGCCTGACGCCCTGCCATTAGTACTCATGAGCCTTCGTAGTACCCCAGACAGAAGAACAGGGTTGTCACCACATGAGGTGTTAATGGGGAGAGCAATGAGACTGCCATCTATTCCAGCTACTGCACTGTTAAATATCACAGATGATATGATCCTGGACTATTGTAAGGGGCTGTCTGACGCCATGCGTTCTGTGTCCCTTCAGGTGCAGGCTGCAGAGGTTCCAGCGTGCCAGGGCCCTTGCCATGACCTGTATCCTGGGGACTGGGTCCTGGTGAAGAAACATGTGAGAAGAAGCTGCTTGGATATTCGTTGGCGTGGGCCCTACCAGGTCATTCTGATCACAAGTACAGCTGTAAAGGTGGGAGGCCTGCCCAACTGGATACACGCGTCGCATACGAAAAGGGTTCCAGCACCTCTGGAAACAGCTCCTCTCTCGGATGGACGTCCAGCTGAGGACCAAGAAGCCATAGAGGGGGCTAGCCAAGCTGTAGAGGTGCCAGTGGAAGCAGGGAACGAGTCTGACCAAGCTGAGGACGGTCAGTACAACAGCGAAACAGAAGACGCTACAGAAGGAGAAGACAGCTGGGAGTACGAGTCTGACCCTGACAGGTCTGAAAGAGAGCGAGAACAGACCAGAAGGAGAAGGAGTAGAAGGGCACGTGGAGAAGCAAATTGGCCGCAAAGAAGAAGTTCTAGCCTGAGGTCAACTCCAGAAGCAACCCTTCCTCCGATATCAGAAGACTCAGACCCAGAAGAAGGTGCTCAGGGCGCTGAAGCACCAGACCGAAGAAGGTCAAGAAGAGTGCGTGTGCCTAACAGAAGATACTCCACACCTGAGTGGACATATCTGGCGACAAATGTCTGTGAAACCGGAGACAGGGAGGATCCGAGCGGTGGTGGTGTCCAGTTCTGAGCCCATTATCACCGTGGAAATACAACTGTTGGTACCCGGTGTCGAACAAGAAGGGTCACTAACATTCGTGCTCCCCAGACCTCCCCGCCTCAGCAAGTTAAAACACATGTTTCTTACAGAATTGAAATTCCCCGACTTTGGTACCACGATAACAGCACATGAAGAGCATACTCTTCGCATGGAAATATTGAACTATGCTATTGAAGCTGCAACCACAAATCTAATAGTCGATTGTTAAAGGACTTTGTAAATAAAGCAAGCAGAAGAAAAGAAGATTACCTAGCGCCCAGGAAGCAGAGAATTTTAGGGAACCCCTTGAGTGGATGGAGAAGGGCTAGGGTTGTCTTTTTGAACTGTGAAAGGACTTTTTGCGAAAAAGGCTGTCAGCCTCCAGCTGTGTGGATTCTAAAGACAAAAAAAGGATTGAAAGAGACTGTAAAGGAACGAGAGGAAAAGAATTTTTTTTGCAAAGAGAAAGGGAAAGCTAGATTGTCTGACGAAATGGAGGCCGGCACCCCGAACCGCAGAGCTAAATGTATAATAGGTACACTAATAGTAGGAGTGATAATATTAATAGCTTTAGTGGTAACAATTTCTTATGTAAAGGGACATGAGGAAGAGGTAAAGGTAACTGATGCGAATTCTGTAGTAACACTTACACCCACTGTTGCAGGTGAGAAAAGGGAAAACACTCAAGAGAAAGCGTTATTGGCTGCAGAAGCCCGCAGGTTACATGTAGACGAGTCCCAAGGAGACTTTAGGTCAAATGCTTATGCTAAACTTTTGTATGAATACGTGGATGCCATGGAGGTTAAGGATTGCTACGTCTGCATGCAGTTGCCTGCGTCTGTAGATGAAGGAATTCGATATCATCACCTCCCTCTGACATATGGCATTACATGTAGCTTATTGCTTAGTATATTTTATGAGAGAGATAGTTTTGAATACTATTTCTCCAATTATGATTCTGTGTTGCCAGAAGTCCCGAATTATAAGCAGATGAATAAATGGGATTACTGGAAGAGTGAAGACAGATTGGCCAAGTTCTTCATTCCTTGGATTACCTTAGATACTTCACATGCCCGTAGAAATAATCTGACATGCAAGGTGTCAGAAGTCGAGAAAAAGTTCATAGGGCAGGTGGATGATCGTTACAGGAGACAAAAGATTTTGAAAAAATCAGGACAAGGGAAATTAGATTGGACCGAGGAAGAGAAGTCACATAAGAGAAAGGGTAGTAGTGGTCCAATAGCTTTAGATAAAGCGCAGAAAGGAAAGTTATGTCTTCACCGAGCCAAAACGTATTATGAAAATGTATACGTGGGTGAAGTTGACTGTGAACATGCTTTTAATTTAGAGTACTACACTAAGGATTTCCTGAAGGGAATGCAAGTAATTCCAAATGTGTATTTTGTATGTGGAAGAAATGCTTACGTGAGACTACCTGACAACTGGTATGGATCATGTTACTTGGCAATTGTCTTCCCCAAAATATATCATGCACAAGACTTATTGATCATTGAGGGCCAGACATCATCGAGGGGAAGGAGAGATTTAGGCGATGCAGAAATGGTTGGAGATGTCTTTGGAGCTATGTTCCCTCTTTTGGGAATAATCCTTAATGATGTTAAAATTAGACGACTGGCAACAGTTGTCGACAGGTTGTCTGCCAGCACTGCTCAGTCCTTAATGCTGGTAGAAGGAGAGATGCAATCGATAAGGGCTATGGTTCTTCAAAATCGGCTTGCATTAGATGTCTTATTAGCAAAAGAGGGCGGAGTCTGTAAGGCTTTGAAGGTTCAGGAATGTTGCACTTACATTCCAGACCTTTCAAAACCCCTTGAGAAAGTTATTAAGAACATAACTAATATACACAAAGAGATCGAAGACTTGAGTAGAGAAAATGTCTGGGAAAAGGTGGGCCACGGAATGAGTACAGTTGGAGGGTGGTTTTCCACCTTAGGCAAAAGCTTTATTTGGTATATCCTAAAGCCTATCATCATAATATTGATCTGTGGGATAATATTGTGGGGATTGGTGAGGGTATTCAAATGGTACAGAGCAAGAAGGTCAGAAAGGGCCCAAAGAGAACAGTTGCAGAGATTGGCTGCCATACAAGATAATCAGTACAGGAGCCTGAGAGCTCTGGAAGCGCAGAGAATGCCAGCAATAACTGCAGTTTAAATGTTAGTGATGACCCCGAGAGGTCATCAAAGGGGGGAACTGAGAGAGCGCAAACTGATATAAATGTATGAGTACATCACACTTACCTATAGTAAGCACAAGTCATGATGAGAAATGCCATGAGTGCTAATAGTATCTGAAATTATATTCTAAATGTATAGCTAATATAGAGATTTAAGTAGAAGTGGAACTAATACAGAAATGTGTGACATTATATGATTTTATTAGACGTGATTATTTTGAATCTATGTCGTGTAGCTGTTAACATATAAGATGGTCTGTGGTAAAACGCAGAACGTGGTAGGCCTCAGGGCCAGAGCTGGAGCTAAAAGGGAAGGTGTTTCTTTTCACGACACAGATTGTTTAACGTTTTTGGTCATTGCATTAATGGGCCATGATTTAGAGTAATGTTTTCTAAATAATAGAATAAGAGTTTTAACATGCTTTAATTAAATGAAGAAATTGAATGCTATAATCATAATGTGAAATATTGTAGGCCTGAAATGTTTTAGCATTGATTTACACGTACATGTCTGGGCTGAGAAATGTTGCAAGCCTTTTTAGAAGTCTATGAGAGTTGGGTTCTTGGCGGCAGATATCTGTCTGCAACAGGAAAGGGGGGATCCAATTATAAGTGAATGAATAGAGGTCTGTTCAGTAGACGGCCCAGACATGGAGGAGGGTTCTGGAATGTTTAAGGGGTATCAGCGGGCCGGAGAAGAGACTGAGAAGCAAGGTCAACTCTAACGTCTGAGGCCCAATACAAAGCATCATGGAAAAAGCCTGAAGTTGCACCACGTGAGAGGCGTTTCGCAAGGGGCGTCTCAAATGTTGTTGACTGTTTTGTATTAGGGACAGCACCCCTGGGTGGAGTTAGAGCAGAGACCTGAGGACCCTTTAGAGAGCGGATGGGTAGGCAGTGAGGGGTCATGACTGGAGAACTTTAGGTTTTCACCAAGAGACTTAGAGTGGGTGACTTCCCTTGGGGGTCATTCATTGCTGACACCTTTGTTAGGTTGGGATTTGGTTAAGTAGGGATACCATCTAGGACAGGGTAGGGACGCCTAACCTGTGTTTGTTTTCCTCCAACCTAAATGAAGGAGAGATATGCGTCTATGCTGATAGCTTTGCTATTTTTAGAACTTGTGTTAGTGATTTCTGTTGCTCGTCTGAGGGCTTTTCGAGAGCACATGTATGTAATTGGACCTGTGTATCTCGTGAATCTCATTCTGAGATGCTTGTATTTGCAGCTCATTATATCTTTACAATAAACTTTTGAAACCTAGAAGTTGTCCGTGATCTTTAAGAGTAGAGTCCTTTATTGGGTGAACTAACTTGCAGATAGGTGTACTGTTTCCTTCCAAGACAGGCAATAAAGGTTCAGTCGACCAGATCGAGGTTTGGATCAATAGATATAAGGTATCGATCAAAATCTCGCCCTTTCACACCTTCCCTGGGCCTCTCATTGCACTTCAGCAACCACAGCAAGGCACATACATTTTCTATCAACACATGCCCAGGGCTAGCCCCACTGCTCTTCAGCATCCTTTGAAAGGAACAACCTCACTGTTTCCCAAGACACACCATAGTGGCATGAAACCTTGCCCCTCCTTTCCTGACTGCTCCATTTCATGATGCGCAGACCTGACTGCCCCACTCAACTTGTAGCAGACTTAGGAGGAAGATGAGGTGCTACCTTCTCTGATTACACCAGTCTGTGAGAAAATAAACCATAGAAAGTAGAAGATATATCTGTTTCAAGGCTCCCAGCTCCAGGTAAGCTCAGACACATTTTTTGTGGGGTCTCTCTCGACCTCTACTGCCTCTCTGCTTTGAGCCATAGTCAGTACGTTTTGTTTACTATCCAACAAGTCTTTTCAACCACTTCAGAGCTCTTTGACACAATAAATGTGGATTATCAGTGTGCAGTCAGGCGAGCTAGATGTATTCTTCTGGCCATAGTTGGGATGAGCTACCTGCATCTCTAAATACATTTCGTTGTATTTTATCTAATGAAGAGGATGTGGCATTATGGTCAGTCTTGGTATTGGCTCAACATTATTTGATTCTGGGCAAATAACTTAATCTCCCTGTGCCAAAAAAAAAATGAATGTGACCTTGTGTAATGTAACTGGTGCTCGTGCATAGGTCTCCAATTCCTTTGGGTCGGGTTCCCGCTACATAAAACTGCAAAACAAAAAAAGAGTCCTGTCACTGCTTATGAATCTTTTTCAGCCATGTTCTCACAGTCTATTAGAACAGAACATTATAGGGGTTAATATTATACCAGTCCAGGAGCACTCATGTTATGAACCTTCGAAGGATGAAGAGCAGATCCTGCAGAGGATCAAACCATGACCTCCAGCTTGTGTTTGGTCTTTGGAAGCAGATGCCTTGAGTGAACATTCATTAGGCTGCGTTTAGTAAAACCGCACCTGAACTTTGTATAAAAATTGCTTATTTTAATTTCACTATTTCACTTCAAAACTCTGTTATTGTACAGGTTGATCGGAGCCAGTGATGTGCAGACCTCAGGTGATTTGGACTGGGTCCCCGAGGCTCACCCCAGAAATGTAGTGTCTCAGACGCCCCTGCATGCATAGAAAATGCATGGGACTAGTAGAGTTCACACATGGATGTAAGGGTGGAGTCCAGCCTCCACATGTAGGACAGTCCCATGAAGCAACCATGGGTGTACCTTGGTCAGTAAGATTGGGGGAGAAGGTGCTGATTTAAGTACAGGATGAAGAAGGGGCATGTCAGATACCATGGGTTCGAAGGGGTTTTAGACAACCGGCTATGCCACAGTTGGTTTCGACGGGGCCATGTGCAGTTTCAAGAAGTTAGCGTGGGTTGGTTGAGTCTGTGGTCTTGCAGTATAAGGGTTTTACCAGTACACTGGGCCTGTTTTCTTTTTCACAAGACGATGATGCAACTGGAGTGGCTGAACCAGGACAGCTTGGTGCGGCTTTCTGGCCCTGAAGGGAAAAGAAGGCTCGGACCAGTGCAACCAACTGGACAGTGACAGTGGATGACCAGATCCAAAGAAGGTCTGGTGTTCTCTCAGCGGTGCAAAACTGGGGAGGGTTTAGAGCAACCCCCATCAGACCGGCGCACTGGATGAGTGGCCCCCATCATCAGAAAGGGTGGGAGGGCAGGACATGACTCACCAGTCTAAGTTGGTTCACAATCCCTTGGTGCAACATGGTGTAAGCATGCGGTAATGGGTGGATGAGGATGCCGAACGGGTGGTTGAAAAGGATGCATTTGAGTTATCAATGCTGGATTACAATGAAGAGAGGATGGAGGAGGGTGAACTGAGGGATGCGGATGAGGTACAGGTTGTGGAGTCAAGATAGTAGCAACAATGTTCTGGCCAGGGGGTGCCACAAATCAACCTGCCAGTAGTTTTGTTGCAGGATGCTGGTTCCTGGCACCCTTAAAGCAGATGTGGTGGAGCCTTTTGGCAGGAAGAGATGGCAGGGCTGCGGGCCCCTGAGCGGACACTGACTTTGGCACCAGAAAAGTTACTGTATGGCAGGCGAACACGGCCAAAAGGGTATCCATTGAGAAGGGGGCGACGGAGCCTCCAGGTGAGCGGGGAAGCCCACTTAAGGAAAGGTCTCTGTGTCAGGGAACTGGTGTCTGTACAGAAGAGCACAGTATAAGCGCAAGGGCGGCAGTGCTTGGGCACGGGGATAATAAGCAAGAGGTCCTGAGGAACACAGGGAAAGCAGAGCAGCACAAAGAACAGACTAGGTCTTCAACCAAAGTTTCAGATAAGAGTGCAGGTACAGAGATGGGGTAGGAAGCGGGACGAGAAGGCAGAGGAGGCAGGGAAGACAGACAAACTGGAGAGCAAAGAGTTGAAAATTAAATAAATGCCTTATATGGGGACATGGAAACCATTAGGGGTGCCCGTGATGTTGGCTACTAAGAAGAGGAAATGGAAGGGAGAGTATGTGGAGATGCTGAAACTCTTACATAGGGAGTTACGTGCAAAGGAAGGTTCAAAGGAGGAGGAGTTTGAGCTGTCCAATCAGCCGCAGGTGACGATAGAGAATTGGTCGACAGCATTTCTTATTTATGTTAGTGTGTACTGTGAAAAGCTCTTGGAGAGGTTTTTTGTACTATTTAAATATATGGACGTTGTTAGACCTGTCTGGCCCTTTGCGTAGTCCCTCCAATTTATTATTTATTTTGTCCCCTTTTTGCCCCTCACATCATTGTATCTTTTTGTGCCACTAGGTTTTTATGGTGTTGGTCTGGGGGATAGGTGCTCTTTTGCCCTCATAGTTTTTCATCCCAGGCCTAGATGCCTTTCCTGACAGGAATTCACTTGGAGTCACAAAATGGTGGCTGCCAACTGTCACAACTGCCATTCCCTGGAATGGCCTCATAGACTAACATTGGGGCCTTCCAGAACCTTCTAGACCCTACTGGACCCTGTGTGGACAGGCTATATAAGGGTAGGGGTCAGGAAGCCATTTTGTGTAGTTAGAGAGTGAGAGGAGTAAGGTGGTGGTGAGGGGAGGTGGACGCACAGAGAGAAGTTAGTTGCACAGAAAGTTTGACAGCCTCTTCTGGTAGACGTTTCCCCCTTTGCCTCTAACTAAACCCTCTGATGGGACCTTGTTATCTGAGTGAGGCAGCTCAGAGATTTCAGTTGGCCCCCCCTTGTTGATATCCTCGGGCCCCTGCTAGCCTTAAGCCTCACTGTGGACTGAGTAAAATCCTCTCCCTTTGATTTGCCTTACCGTTCTCCCCGAGAAGTGGCAGTGAATCTCCCTACACCGGTCGGAGACTCTGTGAGGCAGAGGCAAGGAATTTTGGCGGAGCTGCTGGGCTGGAGAAGGAGATCAGAGTCGCTGGTCTTTGCGCATGCTGAGTAGCGCGAAGCGGTGACCAGCGTGTGAAGGCGGGCGGCTCCGGAGGAGTGAAGTCGTCATGTATGCTGCGCAGGCCCAGTGAGGTACGAGGTGATTACCGTGAGGCGAAGCGCCGTCTCAGGGCCGCGCATGCCTAGTGCTGGTGGGCGGCTGGTGAGGAGCGGAGGCGTTCCGTGAGCAGCGTGAGGGAGACGGGCCTGGTGAGGAGCGCGGAAGTTCTCCTGTTCCCTACAAGAGGAGCGAGGAAGATTAAAGAAGTAAGCGTCCTGTCTGGGTGAAGTCCCAGAGAAGGACGAATATTTCCTATCAGGCGGCAGGGTTCAGGGAAAGTGGTGTGACGGAGTCCCTGGAGCAGATCTCAGACACAAGGTGACATTCAGATTTCCTGACTCCTGAGCTGGGGTGTAGCCCAAGAGACCAATAAATCGGTTTTATCTAACGTTGCTCACAAGCTGATGAGCGTGAGTTACATAGGAAGTCCGGAGCCACTGGGAGGTAGACACTGTCCCTGACCAAGCAATAGAGCCAGCCTATGAGTGGATGTCAGCATGAAATCCCCTATTGGTAGACAGAGTAGGTGGTTCCTTGGATTAGGTTTGACAGAGCCTGCCTGTTTCCAGTTTCCCAGTGTACTGCGTGGGTTCCCAAACAACAGGGTCTTCAGAGGAATTTTGATTTGTCACCTACATTCTGATTGTTGAAATGCTGATGACCAATTGGGGAAACTGAAAAGAGATAAATTGCTCAAAGTTCTATTTGCTCTAAGCCCTGTTGAGTAATACTGATAAAAAGCTGTAAGAGAGAGTTTAAGACCGAAACCAAATGTGATTGACAAAGGAAATGTAATTTAACTCTGAAATGTGATGACTAACTGTAAGAGTGAAAAGAAATAACAGGAGAAATTATGGTGTGAAAAAGAAAGAGAAAAGCCAATCTATTTTTATAAAGCAATCCATATTTTTCCAATCTTTTGGTGTAGTGTCGTTTTTAACGTGGAATTGCATTGAGGTACTGCTGGGTGATTTGCAACCTTCACACATGTGCCTCTAATTGTTAAATGTCTTCCCCTAGTCCAGGCTACCCTAGGTGACCTGACAACATTAGGTTCCAACAGACGTCATCAGAAAAGCACACATAAATTATGGAGGTTAAACTTGGGCGCAATACGATGATGAATTTCAGGCCCGTATGGTCATGGATCCGGAGACAGAATTGGATGAGATTGACACTGATTTATGGCAGCATACTATGGGTCTGACAAAATTTGGCAAACTATTTTTTACGGCTAGTGGTTTGCCAATTGTATATAGGCCCTTTCAGGGCCACCCCACCCGGGGAGGGGTGAGTGTGTCAAGTGAAGGACAAAGTGGTCAGCTGGGAACTTGCTGGGATTTCAATAAAGGATTCTGCAGGAGGGAATATTGTAAATTCCCGCATAAATGTTCTCATGCCTTGGTCAAATGCTTTTGGGTGAGCAGTCAGTCAAGCTTTTCAGCAGAACATGGTCAGCAGCAAAGCTCTACAGTAGGACAGCAGCAAGGACAGGCAACTGCTTACAGGGCAGGAAGGGGTGGCAGGGACCTGACAGCAAGGGCTTGTATGCCAATTAAGTTGGACAGGTTAGAATTATGGCTTTCCCAATATGACCAGAAAGACAACACCGGGCTTCTGTTGTAAGGTTTTACTTGGGGGTTCAGGCTGGGTTCTGAGGGTACGACGCTTGACAGCTAATTTGAAATCAGCCAGCGCACACAGACAGGTGGTAAGGGACAAATCGCTCAAAGAGATTCAGGAGGGCAGGATAGTGGGCACAATTGTTGATTGGTCGATGGATGGCTTAATTGTGTCCTCCATAGGAGTGGTAGCCAAAAAGGAGCCGGCTCATTTCAAGTTGATCCAACATCTCTCCAGGCCGGAGGGCCAGTCAGTTAATGATTTCATACCGGACGAACAGGTGTCAGTATCTATTTCTCAGCCGATGTGCCCCTATCCTTAGGAGAAAGAGTGGGACAGAGGGCGCTTATGCATAAGAGCGACATTAAGTTGGCTTTCTGTGTGTTGCCGGTACACCAATTTCTAGTTTTTCACTTATATTACTTCTTTTTTGTGGATAACCCCGGTTCTGTGGAATGCCAACGTCTGCTGGTAGGTTTTTAGGAGCTCATGGAGGACCTTGGTCTGCAGCTGGCACCACAATAGATAGTTGGACTCAGTCAGTGCTGTCTTTTTCTTGGCGTTGAGATTGATTCTGGGGCTTTGGGAGCCAGATTGCCAGAGAATAAAAAATTGACTGTTTGATCTGATGCCGGTTAAAGTGAAAGGACAACACAATTGCCAATGCTGAGACTGACTAACCAAATATTTATAATCATTTCATGAAAGAAAACGTGAAATGTTGCTTTAAAAATTGCAACTTAGTCAAATGTACATTATTCAGTATTCATTTTAATTGTTCAAAAATTTTTTTTCAAAAGAACAACATGATATAAAAGTGTATTTATGTACGTAACCAAACAACACATTGGAGAACAAACCAGTGAAAAAACAATCTCAACCTCTTTCATTTGGCCAATTCCACACTCATATCACAAACATCCATGCATACATCTCAAAAAAGAAATAAAAAATAAAAAATTATATATGAAAAAGAAAAGGAGGTCCCTTTAGCACAACTACGTGTGTAACACAATTGTGCATTAATTGTGTTACACACGTAGTTGTGCTAAAGGGACCTCCTTTTCTTTTTCATATATAATTTTTTATTTTGTATTTCTTTTTTGAGATGTATGCATGGATGTTTGTGATATGAGTGTGGAATTGGCCAAATGAAAGAGGTTGAGATTGTTTTTTCACTGGTTTGTTCTCCAATGTGTTGTTTGGTTACGTACATAAATACACTTTTATATCATGTTCTTCTTTTGAAAAAAATGTTTGAACAATTAAAATGAATACTGAATAATGTACATTTGACTAAGTTGCAATTTTTAAAGCAACATTTCACGTTTTCTTTCATGAAATGATTATAAATATTTGGTTAGTCAGTCTCAGCATTGGCAATTGTGTTGTTCTATTACGATATTGGCTCAGCCTTGCTGAGTAAGAGTCAAGACCCATTACAGTTTGTTGGTTAAAGTGAAAGGAGCAGTGAAAGAGGTGCTGGTGCTCCTGGGACATTTGAACTTTGCATGCAGGGTGGTGAGAGCAGGGAGAACATTTTATAGGATATTTGGATTTTTACTGTCAGGTTTGCCCTTACTGTATCATCATGTGAGGCTGTAGGCAGGTGTCAAAGAGGACCCAAGGATGTGGCGAGTTATTCTTTGATCCTTTAATGAAACTCCACTGGCAGCATTGACAAAGGTGAACTTGGATGCACAGATATTTTCAGATGCAGCAGGAGGCTTTGGCTTTGTGCTGTATTGGTTGGGGCAATGGTTTGCAGAGAAATGGCTGCTGGAGTGGAAGTGGGGTGGCTGCAGTATTACCTTTTTGGGCTTTTTTTCCTTGATATTGGCAGTGACCTTATGGGGAGACCAGTTGCCGCACATGAGAGTTCTCTCAGGACCAGCTGCTGTCTATGCAGGTAACAGCGGCGGGGCGCTGGGAACGCGTGAGGGGGTTTTCGAGGGACGGTGCAGAGGGCACATTAATTAAATAATTAATTTTCCCTCAGCATCGTCCCTCGATATCCCCCCCACCCGGCCCCATCGCCCCACCACTGTTACCTGCACAGGACCGCGGCTGCACAGGACCTTTAGAAAGTGGAACACAGAGGATGCTTCAGTTGGTAGTGGATTCAATAGCAGTCTTTATGAGGACAGCTTATGCCCAGTCTGGCCAGAATATTTGCAGGTGGAGCTCGGAGGCGGAATGGCTAGGATAGAGGATGTAGTCCACTTTTTCATGTTGCTAATAGTCAAAGGCCAGTCAAGAGTCACTATTTCAGGGAAATTGGCGACCATAGCTTTTACTAGAAAGCTTTGGTGCGGTTATGCCCCTTTGGCCAGCGAGCTCGGGAGACAGATCTTGGAAGGTTGGAACAGGAAAGCTGGTAAGTTTGGTCTGAGAAGGAGGCCTGTGACTATGAGTCATTGTGTGAAGTACTGATAGTGTTGCCAAGAGTTTGCGGAGGAGAAGGGGAGACTGTGTTATTTTCAACACTGATGACCTGGATGTCATTTGGTGCATTTTAGGTATCTGAGCTCTTGGGGGTAGTGTCATGTTGTTGAGGCTAGTCCTGTCATGTAGACCCCTATTTCATACATTTGTCTGATCCACATGACAAGAATGATTTTAAACAGATGACCTTTTACCTAGTAGCTTGCTCCTGTCTCTTCAACACTAAGCTCTTAGTATTCTATCATAATCTCTATATTTGATGAACATAAACATGTTCCCAGTCACGGCAGAATTATTCTGTACAAGGTCAACACTTTTTTCATCCATGGCCAATGGCCAGCTGTCCATGATCACATTTGTTTAGAAAAACATTGTTGTTTGTTTTCAAAACATGTATAATTGTTTTCAAAGCATCCATGATTGTTTTAAAATCATATTGATTCTAGAATAAACCCTGGAGTGACCACTCTAGTATAAAAGACCCTCACTCTGCCCTACAATTTTGAGGAGAATTCCTTCCAAGCTGACACAGAATCTTGCATGCTGAATCTTCAACAAGCAGTGGTCTGACATCGCTTGCGAGGTTTCATCCTCAAAGCAGAGATGGGATCCTTCATTTTCAGTTCAAGTGCCACTATTAGCCTATAGTGGCATCCCTGTTATGTGGGCACACCTTGGATTCTCTTGAAACAAGATTCCACAAAAGCTGGTATCACATTTTATTCAAATGTCATTATTATTCTTCATGATAAATGTTCAATTCAATGTGATATTCAATAATTATAATAGATGTTCCTTGAATCCATTATATTTTGAAAAAAATGCCAACTGCTCCAATGCATTTCGGGTCATTTACCCTTCATCTGGGAGCTCTATAACATAAATATAAAGATATAGCACTACGTGTGTGTCCACACCATCAGTTGGTAAAGTCTGCATATCGTACTGAACGTAGCAAGCAGGTGGGAATGAGTGAGGAAGTGATACGAGTGATCGGCTTCTAAGATCATACCGTGAAATCGAAAACGCAAATAAAACCAAAAGTTGTGCTTGTTAAATAAAATACGTGCGAAGATATAACATGAACGGTATATTAACGTGACTATAACGAGACTATTATACAGCGTTTACGTGGCATGCATATATACACTCACGTGTCATCAAATATTGGAGGAATTTAAGAGTGAGGAAATAATCCACGGTTAGATAACGTGTCCAAATACTATATGATTATAGTCCAGTCATATAAAAAAAACGCGGCCAAACACCGACTTACTTAATAATTGGTTAACATCATGTCTGGGTAGTTCACCGGAGTCTGTATCACTCGGCAGCAAAACGCGATTTGCACCCGGAAGGGGAAATACTAGTACAAGACAGTGTCGTCATGGAAAAGGTAAACGGACTAACGTGCATTAAAGTGTGGCGGCCATATTGCGTGAACATCGTAATACATGCAAGGTCTAAGGAATAAGTCAAATCATCGAAAAATATCAAAAAACAGGATCCTATTTACACAACTAGCTCAGAAGCTACAAACAATAAGCATTTATACCATAAAACAGTGATTTACCAACTAAAAATAAAAATAAAAAATAAAAAATAAAAAAGTTCAATACTGCAGCACTAATGGAAGTTCAGTATGCGCCATATAATACCCCAACGGGTATTTATAGGAAACATGAAAATTCCAAACGGTCATTAAGTCCCATCGGTCTCATGGAATGCATCTTAAAAAAATGTCATCAATCACCCAATGAAAGGAACGACTATGAAGCTTAGTGTAAATGCCACATGTGACACTCCCAATGTGATATACTTGATCAAATGTTCCTGTGGGATGATCTATATAGGAAAAACTGATCGGAAGATCAAGACTCGTATCAACGAGCACAAATCGAACATTAGATTGAAGAACACCAAGTCTAACTGTGCTGTACATTTTAATGAAACCAGACATAACATTTCTCAATTCAAGTTCATGGTTCTTGAAGTTGTCAAGAAAAGAGAGGGTATTGCTAATAACAAGTATTTGCTACAAAGAGAAATCGCATGGATTTTTAAGATGCAATCCATGAGACCGATGGGACTTAATGACCGTTTGGAATTTTCATGTTTCCTATAAATACCCTTTGGGGTATTATATGGCGCATACTGAACTTCTATTAGTGCTGCAGTATTGAACTTTTTTATTTTTATTTTTAGTTGGTAAATCACTGTTTTATGGTATAAATGCTTATTGTTTGTAGCTTCTGAGCTAGTTGTGTAAATAGGATCCTGTTTTTTGATATTTTTCGATGATTTGACTTATTCCTTAGACCTTGCATGTATTACGATGTTCACGCAATATGGCCGCCACACTTTAATGCACGTTAGTCCGTTTACCTTTTCCATGACGACTCTGTCTTGTACTAGTATTTCCCCTTCCGGGTGCAAACCGCGTTTTGCTGCCGAGTGATACAGACTCCGGTGAACTACCCAGACATGATGTTAACCAATTATTAAGTAAGTCGGCGTTTGGCCGCGTTTATTTTTATATGACTAGACTATAATCATATAGTATTTGGACACGTTATCTAACCGTGGATTATTTCCTCACTCTTAGATTCCTCCATTATTTGATGACACGTGAGTGTATATATGCATGCCACGTAAACGCTGTATAATAGTCTCGTTGTAGTCATGTTAATATACCCGTTCATGTTATATCTTCGCACGTATTTTATTTAACAAGCACAACTTTTGTTTTTATTCACGTTTTCGATTTCACGGTATGATCTTAGAAGCCGATCACTCGTATCACTTCCTCACTCATTCCCACCTGCTTGCTACGTTCAGTACGATATGCAGACTTTACCAACTGATGGTGTGGACACACACTTAGTGCTATATCTTTATATTTATGTTATAGAGCTCCCAGATGAAGGCTAAATGACCCGAAATGCATTGGAGCAGTTGGCATTTTTTTCAAAATATGATGGATTCAAGGAACATCTATTATAATTATTGAATATCACATTGAATTGAACATTTATCATGAAGAATAATAATAATGACATTTGAATAAAATGTGATACCAGCTTTTGTGGAATCTTGTTTCAAGAGAACCCAAGGTGTGCCCACATAACAGGGATGCCACTATAGGCTAATAGTGGCACTTGAACTGTATTCATTCTACTGACGTGTTTAGGACGGACACACCACCTGGTTGGAGCACCCTACTTGTTTAATATATTCTTGCCTCCAGACACTATTACAAAAACTTTGAAAAATCAGCTGTGCATCCCCATTCCTCTTTTTTGTCCTTCATTTTCAACCATCAGGTGAGGGGTCTGGTTCCTACCTCAGGGTTTCTTGGCTGCCTCTCCACAAATATATATATATATATATGCATATACATGCTACACATACAGATCTAGGCTAGGTACATTTAGGCAAATTACTTAGGGCACGCATTTTAGGAATATGCAAGTGCTACTGTTTCTATCTGAACTGCTTATTAGCACTATGGTAGAAATGTATCTACTATTTCCAATATTGGTACTAACAATCTCTTTTGTATGCTTCTGTCTCCTGATTGTCGCTGCATATACATTTTATACAAGGCTGTTGCTGGACCAATAAATACTTATTGAAACATCCTAATCGCCATCTTGTGTATTTTCAGAGAGTAAGCAAGCACGAGTGTCTGAGCAAAACATATTGTGCTGTTTTCCACGATCTCTGAGGAATCAGGGTTGTCATGTTCAGTTATTGCCAGAATCGACCTACACCACTGTAAGATACAGGGTGTGTGGTAGTGGCACTCTAGAGCTAGCTGGTCTAGCTGCTGACATATCCTCTGGGGGTATCTGGAAGCGGAAGGGACACCAAGCCCTCAGTTTAGGTCATCCAAAATGCGATGTCCTGGGGGATTCCTCGGAACTACACGACATGACACTGCCAACATTAGTTTGGTTCTTATATTAACAGTAAAAAGCTGAATAGTTTAGTCATGCTTTCTCAGAAAGCTCTATTCACACCTTTCAGAGATGTCTGAAGTGGGAAGGGAAATCCGCCTCAGCTGAGCAAATATACTCAGTGTATTGGATGAAGGTTTAGCAACCTTGTAAGGCTAAAAGATTCCCTATATTGTGCAAAACCCTTAGTTACTAGAACTTCTATTCCTCTCATGCGAATGACTGAGTCTACGAGTGGTGGTTCAGCTCTGGTGAAGATGAATTGGCTAACACTCTTAACATCACAGAGAACTGCAGAAATGCAGTCACTACAAAATTGTGAGAACAAAGCGTACTCTTAACAGGTGGCTTTGTTACCTTCGTGATTGAGGCACACGAGGTGTTCGGATTAGAGGTATTCTATTCTTGGCTTTACAGACACAGTGTTCAGTTCGTCATGCGAACATTAACAGTCCAACCTGCAAGAAATACTCAAGCTGGTCCACATCAGACCTACAATTAACCCACAGACATTAAAATCAGTAATAGGGACAATTCCAAACTGGAGCAAATTCCATTCTTGATTACACAAAAATTTGCACAGCTGGAAGCAGTATTTCCCCATACGGGTCAGCAGAAAAAACATGGAATGGTAACCATTTGCTTGCCAATGGGGATGGTTCCCTCGATTGAGGATTGTACCACTAGGGGACCAACTGTTAATGCTGTTTACATCTGAGTACATGGTACCCCTTTCTTAGCAGTTGGTCCTGATGTATTGAAACAAATACAGAATGAGTACAGGGCATGACATGCCCTGGGAATGAAATTGATGGGTAATTTTGCCCAAGTCTCTACAATCATACTGTGCAATATAAAGGGGGAGGCAGCAGCAGTGGCTATACACTGCCACCTAAGGGAAACAGCTACTATCAATAGAGAGATAGAATTACTAAAAATTATTGAAGAAACCTATCCTGCATTAGAAGGATATAATTTGGGAACCAAAGCAGAGAAGACACAAATGGTGGGTAGTCTCAACAAAGACAACTCGAAGCAAGCACCCACTTCTTGTAAAAAGAAATGGGAAAACAAAACTTCTCAAAACAACAATTCAGAAAACAATTCACGATCAAGGAATGGGTCTCCCCAATGGAGCCCTCTGAAAAGAGGTAGAACCTTAGGAATTCTGATAACATTAGGAAACCTGATATGTATCAGGACACTTATACACGTTCCTTTTGTTCCTTTCAGAGTTCATCAAAAAACACGAACAGAGATGGGAGATAAGAACAAAAGCATGAAGATCGACCAAAGACAATTCAGATTACATTATCAAACAGGAAGAACAACTAAGCAAAGCAAAACCTCAATTAAATAATATGAAAGTAGCTGGCTAAAAAACATGGCAGGTTATTGAGAACTCAGCTTCTGAATGGATAATGGGCTCTGACGATGCTAGACAGCGTGGCAGAAGTAACAATAGCTTGCCGGAACCTGAAGGATTTTCTGGTGACAGCAGTATTGAATGAGCACATCACAGTAGAAACACCTGATACAAGAGTTAGTGTCTCACATAGCCTGTATGAAATTACGTCCCAAATTGAGGGGGGTATCGCAAGAAAGATTAAAGGTCTCTTTTAGGAGAACTTAACATATGGATATGATATACTGTTAGCAGAAAGAGACTGGCCGCCTGAGTTTGTGATGGAGTGCCCAAAAGGGAAAAGCGTTATTTTGTCTACTTTCTCCGATCTCATTCCAGAATCTCTAAAACATTCATACGCGTAGGAGTGGGTGCTAGCACTATATCCATGGCATTATACAGCAACCATGTTGGGTGGGACGTGGAGTCTACCCACCACGAAATCCCATTAAGATCTACTCCAAATGCAGAGAGACAGTACCCTATAAAGAATCATGCAAAAAGACAGGTCAAAGAAATTCTAGACCAACTCGAATACCGAGGTGTAATTGAGACTTGCACCTCCCCAATGAATAATCCTTTGTTTCCAGTAATGAAACCTGACAAAACATTTTGTCTAGTTTTAGATTACCGACATTTAAACACGTGCACACGAACATTTGCAGTTCAGAATGCACATAGTGCCGCATTAATGAATAACATTGTGCAGAAGAAATTCAAAACAACATTAGATATCTCAAATGAATTCTTCTGCCAAAATATAGCTCCAGACAGCAGATATTTGACAGCATTTTCGCCCTCAGAAGCACTCAGCATCACTTCTGTTGTTTGCCTCAATTGTATAAAAACAGACCAGGGCTATTCTCAGTAAGAGTGTCAGAAATATTACAAACATGCGGTGAGGAGGCAGTGTCCTATGTACATTACAACTTTCTGACGGGCGATGAATTAATTGAACACTTGAGCAGGGTAAACAACATAATTGTGGGATTTGCCAATTTGGGCTACAAATTTAATTTCACACAATCAATAATTGCTTATCTCAATGTCTTATTTTTGGGATATTAGCTGTCAAATGAAGGCAAGAGCTTGGAGCCAATTTTTTAGAAAAGTGTGAGCTGCTCCAACCTCCAAAGAATCTAAAGGGTGTGCAATCCATTTTAGGATTTCTAACTTTTGCCGAACTCACAATCTAGATTATGCAGAAAGAGTAAAACCTTTCTACGACTTAATCAGACCTGATTCCACTCCACATCAGTGGACACAGCAACACACAGATACTCTCCATTCAGTTCAAGCTGACATGATAGTATCTAAGCGTTTGCACATACGTGTGAATTCTACAAACTTGGTGATCTGGGTGGTCCTGGATTTATCAGGTTATACCCACATCACTTTCAATGAAGGTGAGACAGTTTCAATTACATACAAATCACGTTGAAGGGAATTCACTGGCTGATAATGCTGCCAAGGCAACAGTGTGAACTGCTGCCGTTGCTGCAATCTCTCGTACTAGCACAAGGATAGATAGAGGCATACTGATAGCTGTCACCGTCTCAAAGAATGGCTCTGAAGCTCCAAAGGGCTTTCCACTCATATATTCTTATAAATTAGATGCGCAAAACACACTGTATGCTCAAATTCCAAGAGTGGGGGTTAGATTTATCCTAAACATGGATCGTAGATTAGGTTTAATACTAGCTGCACACGAGAGTCTGAGCTCTGCACACTCAGGAGTCACTGCTACAGTTTTGTTACTGAAGCAGCAATTCTGGTGGCCAAGTTTGTCTAAACAAACAAAGGCTTATATCTTAAAGTGCCAGAAGGGAACACGCTAAATAAAAGATCTATAATATTTTGTCACTGCAAAAAACATCAGGTCTAGTTCTGTGTAAGAACAGTGCATGTTAGATGAATATGTACATATGACTGGAATCAATTCCTTTCGACACAAAATTATATTTTATTATTATCGTTATTTATTGTACATATATGCTGATATTTATTCAATTGTTTCTTATTCTTTCTTTTTTACTATTTTGATATTTTCAATAATTATTTTTGCACACAAATAATACACTATTTACATTTCACAACCACATATGTACATAACACATACATTAAATTATATATTTTATGTCTTAAAGTGCAACATCTGCCAGCAGATGAAAGGTCCAGCATAGCATGGCCACCACAAACGCCATTACTCATCTCAGACAGACCTTTTGCATGTGTCTATTTGGAACTCTGCTGCCCCTTAAATTCAGACGGGGCTTACAAGTACATCTTGGTGGCAGCGGATTAATGCTCTAGATTTCTATGGGTTTGGCCTCAGCGCTCGGCTGATGCTTGAAATGTTATAAAGGATTTGCGAGTCTTCATCGGAACATACACAATTGGCACGATACATTTCGACCATGGACCTGCGTTTCTCTCTCAGGCTTACATGGAAGCCATGGAAAGTATGGGCGTGTCCTTGCGGTACTCCTCCCCCAACCATCCCGAGGGAAATTCGGTGGGGAGAGGAAAAAAAGGGGACCTATAGCAATCCTTTACAATAAGGGTATTAGGTGCGGGCGGTAGTTGGGACAATCACCTAAATGGTGTCCAGAGGGCACTAAACAATATGCCAAGAAATCTTTGGGAGGACGTACCCCTAATGAGATCCTGTTTGGGACAAGAATGTGGGTACCAGCACAGTGGCGGATGTAAAACCATTTGAATTGAATGATCGTTTGGCTGTTTTATACGAACTCAATGAATTCTGGGCATTACAAAGCAACGTCCAAGTAAAACGCACTGCCACTGGGGAAGTGAAACCGGTTCCAACATGACCAGTCTGGGTCCCAAAGATTGGGGACCTGTTCAGAGAAAAGATGTGGACAAGAAGGAGTTTGGGCCATCCTACAGAACACCTATACTTGTCCTGGCGGCTCAATGAACAAGAACAGTACTTCTTCCGCCTCTTGCCAGCAAAAAAGAAAAAAGATTTGTCTCCAGTGATCTGATCAAACCACACTATATGTCTGATTCTCAACAGCAGGCCACGTGGAATCCTGAGCAGCTACAGATCTCCTCTTGCTACTATACAGGAAGTTCAGATGGAGAGATTAATAACATTCCAAGACTCCTCTGTGCAAGATGCCGGAGCAGTCAATAACCCCTCGAATCATCCCTCGAATAGACTATGGAATTGCGGCCCTCAGCGGTCTCCCGCTATCCACAACAGCACCCTTAAGAGCCTCCCTGAACGCTGCCGCGAGACTCATTACTGGATCTAGAAAGCATTCGCACATATCCCCAGACCTAAAGTCTCTAAAATGGCTGCCTTTTGAAGCCAGAATACAGCTAAAAATTGCAGTGATGACACACGCGGCCGTACACCACAAGGCATCCAACTACCTCGCCCAAAAGCTGTCTATATCAGGAGGTTCGAGATCCAATAGGAGTACAAAAAATCTACTCCTGAAACCTCGTAGATTCCGGAAAGTGAAAACTTACAAGCGCTCCTTCTCAGGAATGGCACCCAGGATCTGGAATGCGCTCCCGCCTGAAACAAGGCTGATCTCCTCCACTGCACTCGTCAAGAAAGAGGTGAAAACAATCCTTCTGGCCAAGATCTCCTGATCATTATAAAGGTTGGTTCAGAGACTCTGCATTGGTTCATGTCACTGCTCACCCTATCCCTTGGCACTATACGCTACTTGTTGGGGGCATTACTACGCTACTCTCTTACTACCGACCAAGACCGGATACACGTTGGTTTACTGATCCTCCTAAACACCTCTGTAGTGGGATCAATGACTTGTGCTGTCCTATATTACTTCCTTAATTGATTGTATTTGGATTGGTTTTATGTATGTTTTTATTATCCATGTTATTACCATGTTATTGACTATTATACTGTTCCCATTATCTCTACTGCCCCTACCCTGTCTTTGTGAAGCGCTCTGATATCTGTAAGGATCCTGTTCGCGCTATATAAAACTTTGAATAAATAAATAAATAAATAACGGGATACAAATCACACCTGTTGAAATTGAACAACATCCAAATGAACCTGTAACACAAATTGCAATTCGGCCCAATAATGAACTTTACATCAATGTGTCTTCACAAAAAAGCAACTGCCAGTTCTACAAACACTGCTGAGCTCCCAAAGATAGATCAAACTGCATCAGGCTACTTCATCAACTTTGATGACTTCTCTTCAGATCCAAGTGAACCTGAGCAAACGCCACCCATTTCCAAGAAAAAACAATTTTGACAATTCTATCTCTGGCTAAAAAAGACTTACCATGTGTCCCCTTGGTTGCATCCTTGGTTTGCATTAGGGATCCTGTTACTGTTAATTTGGATTGGTATAGTAACTGTCTTTTTCCTACTACTGAATGGACATTACCTCCCACAAAGCTCTGCAGTACAACCTGTGAACTTGGTCCTGAAACCACATATGTCATCCCACCGTGAACAAAGAGACTTGTCCCCAGTGAACACAACAGCAATTCCAGTACTGGATGGTATCGTTTGGGATAGCGTTTCGTATGATGTATTTGGTCCTACTTAGTATTTAAAAATTCCAAACGAGTTTACAATTTAAATGAATAATTTCATTACCCCGAGTATACTCTCTGATGATTGGGACATTGAGACTGTAAATACTATGCTCTCAGATTTAGAATAATCTGCTGCATTTTCAAATTACGTTTTCGGGAATTGTACGTAGATAGACCAGACTTTGACAGTATGTATTGTCACCAGCAGTATGGTCATCACTTTTTACACAGAGCTAGTGTTCCACACACTGTAAACACTTACCATCAATGGGAACATTGTCCGACACCACCAATGGGTAGTTCTGTCACATTTGCACAAAAATGTGCATACTTTTCAGGGTTCAATGCATCTGACCCAATGTTATAATACTATACATTAGTACAAATTAATGCAACTGCAAAAAAAAAGATGCTGACAAACACCAGGCTCATATTTTCAGAACCTTTCACCTCCCAACTGTCTGTACAAGGATTCGACTATTGGTGGGACACAATAGATACAAAATCCATCTAGGGACAAAAGAATGGCAAGTTCAGGATCTGAGGCTTTATTCCGAGATTGCCTCATACCATTACAGATAATTTTCCTGAACAGAACAGTGCAACAGACTACCTGCCATGGATTTGGAAAAATAAATGACCTGAAAATGCCACGCATCCCCTCACCTATACCTATTGAAGGTATATCGAATGACACACTGATTGGTGAGGAGGTACTGGTACAATGATAAAGAATGATACATACAATTCTTCAGCTCACAATTGGAAGGGATGGTTGGTTTGGTCTATAGACACAAATAGGTGTCAATCAAGATTCAAGGGTACCACCAGAGGGTTTAGTATCCACAGGCCGGAACCACGCTATGTACACACTGACGACCCAGGGGTAGTGAATTTTTATATTGTTGGGAAGTTGTACCAAGAATGGCTAAAAACCTCAACACTACAACAGGTGAAACACTTGTCCCTTCTTCTTTCAGAAAACATGGATCTTAGGGATTTCTTGTTAGGTCCCAAGGAACCACGTAAGAAACGCTTCTTATATGCCATCTACAATGAACTGTGGAAAGTCTCCCAACAGGATGTTTCTGAGAGATTACGTGAAATTGTTATGATTAACCTAGAAAAGGCCCTGACTGTGGTGGACAATGGTATGACCACACTTTCTTCACGTATTTATTCACTGATAAAAGTTGTGTCCTCTGCAATTTACATAATGGAACAAGATTTGTCTATTCTACAACATGGGCAATCTCAATTTCGCTCCTTTATGCTTTTAAGCTAGACAGTGCAATCATTGTGTTCAGGCCACATGCCATGGCGATACATTAAGAGCACAAGTTTGTTCTCGGCATTTTACAGTGGCAGAATCACCATCTACAGAATGGTTAATTCATGGCTATATCACACTGCCAATCTAGACATTTCAGTTTCAATACTGCCTTAGATACATTCTAGCAGGCAGGTATGAAGGGTTGGGTGAAGGGTTCATACAGGAAACCTGGGAGTTACTGTATAGATATAGGTGCAGAAATAAGGACATTGAAGTTTTCTTAAGTGGTACTGACTGCAGGAAGGCTTTAAGTGGGTCTTTAGTGTGCAAAGAAGTGTCGCTTCATGGAACATGTACTGCATCGAAAGCAAAATTATCTTGGTACTTGAAAGGTTCCCCAGCTGCTGTGATTTATCCGGTTTTTGAATGACTTTCGAATGGAAGTTATTTAGTGCTGAATGATCAAGGCAGTGGAATGGTGTCAGGCATCGCATATCTAGTCACAGTAAACTTCAGAGTTATTTGCTGTAAGTAAGTATTGTTTCCGACGGCTCGCACAGTTAGGGAGGCACCACTGTGGCCTTCATTGAATGTTTCCAGTACACGGTTTGATTCGCTGAGCAGCCTGAAAGCCATGTTGTTTCAACAAAACATGGCCTTAACTTCAGCCCGAGAGACTTTTGATCTCCAGGTTGCAAGGTCTTCAGCAGAGATAACGGCACTGGTCCGAACGAACTTCCAGTTCCATTTTGGAGAAATGGTTCATCGTATCCTTAACATGTCTGATATGAGTGGGATTGTACACTTATTTAAGCGACTTGGATTAGGTTTCTTAACTAAGTATGGGCGAAATTTGCGAATTCGCGGTACGCAAATTTGTGTGAATACGTACTCGCGGTCTGCAAAATTTGCGAATCTGTGCGAATTTGCGGATTATTTATTTTTGCGTGTTCGCTGTTTTTTTTTTCAGCGCAGCTACCACGAAGTTACCTATGCGGTCGTACATGGGCGTGGCCATCTTGTTTTCAGTGTTCGCGTTGCGTATTTCCGTTTCCGGGCGCTAGTTGCATGCTCGCGTTGGGCATTTCCTACGTGCGGGGCGCAATTACGTGATCGCGTCTGTTTTTGCGTGCTCGCGGGGAAAATATCACACAAACTTACCCACATGGTCGCAATGGGCGCGGCCATCTTATTTTTCATTCATTGCTATAGTTCTGGGCATGCTTTTTCTATCCTAGTTTAATCTTTGCCTTCCTTTGTTTGTTTGAACTTTTTTAAAATCTTTTTTACTCATTATCTATCCCTCTATTTTTCTACATCTATATTTTGTGTTTTTTTCCAACTTTTTGTTACTTTAATAACTACTTTATTTGTTTAGCTCTCTCTTTTCTTTTATTTACTTTTTTCCCTATTCTTTTCTTCTTTCATCCAGGACCATGGCAAAGGGAGCCGGCAAGTCTAAGGGGAAGGGTCCCGCACCCCGTAGCGAGCTCCCTAGCGAGCACTTAAGGGGGGAGGATGTAACTGCCTTGGAGATCTTTAGCGCGGTGGAGGTGGCCGCACTAGTTTTCTTTGTCCAGCGCCACCTCCCCAAGACCGTCGCGGCAGGCGGCAGGCTCGGTCCCGGGTACGGGCTCCGGAAGCGTCGCCAGCTATGGGGGAAGGTGTGCGGGCTTGCCGGGCCATGTATCGGGATTCTGGGGTCCGGCGCACCTACAACCAGGCGACACACCGGTGGTCCGACATCCTGGACTGGGAACACGACCTGCTCGACCTGCTTGACCTGCTTGGCGTGGAGATTCCTGGGCTTGGTGAGTAGTAGTAGCTATTTAATCACTACTTTGTTTTCTCTTGCTCTGTGTTATTATGATATTGCAAATATTTGTTTTTTTCCGAAGAGCAAGAATGCTGCCGATTACATTGCAGGTAAATTATGTTTCAAAAGCTTTTGTGATTGCAGGTGCTCGCCTGCTCACTGGCGGGGCTACTATGCTTACTTGTTTTAAATTTTGTGCTCATTTGGCCTGGGTGGTTATGTATGAGTGTACTCTACAGAAGTGCATAATGCTAGACACTAGAGATTACATTGCAGGTAAATTATGTTTCAAAAGCGTAACTAGAGACTCAAGTCCAGTCCTTCCTTTGTACTCCTGCCACTAAGAAGAGATAGTGGTGGTGGATTGATAGGTTGAGTATATTATGACTGGATATTTACTATTTAGTAGGAAACTTTTCAGTGGTCCGCAATCATGCCGGACTGTGTCTGTCACTGCGTGTGCTACGGAGTGCTGCCTGCCAGTCCTAGTAGAACCTTTTTGTAGTTGGTTTAGTGAGTTACATAACTTTCCAACTAGACGGTCCGCGAATCCAGCAATACTAATATCCTAGTAGAACACATCAGATAGGTCAATAAACTTAGTGCAATTGTTGTCTATTTCCCCGAAATAATTTGTTCTTGTTTTTTGGAAATATTTGATTTGGTTGACAACAATCATCCATGTTTGTGTCTTTCTTTCATGTTGTACATCAGCTCCCCCAGGGGCAAGAGGACAGAGGAGGAGGTAGCAGCGCCGGCGGAGCAGGAACAACAGGAAGGCCAGGATAGGTCCGCCAAGGGCTCCTCTGCTAGCCCCAGTAAGTTTTCCTGTTAATATTATTAATTATACTTCCCTATCTTTTACAGCACCTATTTATTACAAACGTTCCTCATAATTCTATTTTTTCCTAAATCGTCTTTGATCTTCTTATAGACTGTTTCTAAATTCTTAGCCTGCCTCTACTCTGACTGTCTGTGCTACTACTAGAATATTATTAGTCTGTCTGGGTAGCTAGCTAAACTTTCACAGTTGGCAAAAGGTGTTAAACAAAACTCCTATTCAGCAATAGCTCTAGGCACTGAGTGCAGTCCTCTGGGTTGTCCATAATGTCTATTGAAGTCTTCTAAATGTTTATGCTTTGACAATTCCCAACAAAAAAATGTTAATTGCCACTGTTGGACCCGGTCCTTTGGGCAGGTTCACCCCGTGACTTTTTGCTTTTTCCTAGCCTGTTTTTGGAACCTGGGATGGTGATTTTAGGCCTCTGCGCACTTTTTCACTGTGGTACAGTGTAAAGTGCGTGTGCTCTCTGTGTAGGTGTGGTGAGTGACCTGCCCTCCCATAGGAATGAATGGGGAATATGTATGCCCATGGTAGATTCCTGATGGGTGGGGAGTGCAGGGTCGAGTTTGATATGTGTGAACTCGTGAGAAGGAATGCTGCAGAATGGTGTATGCGGCATGGCTGTGTCTAGTCTAGAAGCGCCACTTTTAGAAGTTGGCATAATTGTGTAGTGAGTCTGCTGGCACGTGATTGGCTGATGGGCCTGGCCCAGGAGTGCCTGGGCCTGCTGGTAGATGGACTGTCTGTTTTGAGTAGGACAGGGTCTGCAGGGCCCCGGAGGAGGGGGTCGGAGTCAGCCGTAGATGAAAGGCCCCCATCTGCTGTTAGGGAGGGGAGGAAAGAGCGTCTGGTGGAACCAGGCTGTGCCTGTCGGCCCACCCCTGATGGCTCTCCCTCCTGATGGCCCACTGTCACCTCTGACCTGAGGCTGACAGGAGAGGGAAACCAGATACACCCAGGGCTAAGGGGCTCGCTTACACAAAGACTTCCAAAGACTTCAAAGCCTTTTCTGTGTATAAGAAGGGGCTGTGTTCCCTTCCAGTTTGTTCTTGTCTTGTTCTGTTGCTGACTGGAATCTACCCGGGGCGGACGCTGCCCAGCCCCTGGAGGCTGATGGACTGCTGGGGGACTCTTCCTGACTGTCCCCTTGCCTGCTGCATTGCTTGGAAGACTTTGCTGGTCAATAGCGCTTTGGAGCGCTTTATTTGCCTTTTCTAGCGCTTTGGAGCGCTTTATTGCCCCAAGCGCTGGAGAGCGCTTTATTTGTCTTCACAGCGCTACTTGGCCCCAAGCGCTTAATAGCGCTTCAACTTTTATGGGGTGCTGGTTGTATCGAGGGTGCCACCCCTCGGATCGTGGTTCCCCGCCTGCCTGCCTAAAGAGGAGGGCCGCTGCGCTGCCCGCAGCGACCCGGAAGTGGTCGGCCGGCCGGCCAATCTCAGCGCGGCCGGCCGGAAGTCCCGCCCCCCGCAGTCGGGGGTGGAGGGGAAAGGAAGGCGCGGGAGATGGCGGCGGTGGACGGGGCTCCCCTCGGCTGAGGGAGCCCCAGGGAGACGAGGCGGCCGGTTGGCAGGGCTCCCGTGTGCCGAGGGAGCCCTGCAGAGACAGGAAGTCCGGTCGGCTGAGGAGAGGAGCCGAGAGAGCAGCGCCGGCAAAGGAGAGCCCAGCGGAGGAAGCCGCGTGTGAGGCAGAGCCCCCCCGACCAGCCCGGTGAGTGTTTGAAGGGCTGGGGGTAGGCGGGGAGCTCTGCGGATGGCCGGGCCTGATCGAGGCAGCGGGCCGCTCCTCTCTGCTTCCCGCGTTGTGTTGAGAGCCCCGTAGGCTCTCTCGATGGCCCATGTCCTGCCCTTTATCCAGGGGGGCCTAGTTGGTGGAGCAGGGCGGCCCCGGTTGGCAGCGGGTCGCCCCAACGATATCTAGAGCCCAGCGAGGCTCAAGGGGCCTCATCTCGTTTGGCGAGCCCAGAGGCTCGTAGGGGCATAATTGGAGCAGGGCGGCCCCGGTTGGCAGCGGGTCGCCCCAACGATATCTAGAGCCCCGAGAGGCTCAAGGGGCCTCATCTTGTTGGGCGAGCCCCGAGGCTCGTAGGGGCATAATTGACTTTGGTGCATCTAGGGCGGCCCCAGTCGGCAGTGGGTCGCCCCAACGTGTGTGAGCCCAGAGAAGCTCAGAGGGGCCATATTTTGTTTAAGGGCCTGTTTGGCTCCAACGCCCCCAGCTGTTTCAGAGCCTGTGTGGCTCCAACCTTTTGCGCAGTTCGTTCTAGGGCCAGTGAGGGCCCCGGCGCAGTTTTGAATCTCCAGCTGCCCAGCAGTTAGTGGGCAGCTGCACCGTTTAGGCGCAATGTCAGGAGAGAGTCCCTGTGTGGGACAGCGAGGGCACAGTGGTGCCAGGCCTTCCCAGCTGCGCAGCACTTGGTGTCAGCTGCAACGTTTAGGCCCTTGTGTAGTAACTTAGTCCAGTCGAGTTGAGGTATTTCGAGTAGATTTATTGAGATGTTAAGTTATCAAGAATTAGTCAAGAATAAGGACCCACCAGGAGCAGCCAGCAGGTAGCTCAGCCCCATCATAACTGTGGTTTATCTTCAATCATCACCCAACATTCTATGGTGCATCACAGTGCAGAGGCATTCCACTTGAATGCATGAAGTTGGTATATGCATGTAAAGGAATATGCAATAGGTAGAATATAACACCTTGTGAGTGTTCCCAGGGGCCCAGCAAGTAGTGGGGCCCTGCATCGTTTAGACCCTGACATTGAGACTCAGGGCGTTCTAGCCCCACCAAGGCCAGTTGGCCTAGGGACTGCCACAGGGGGTGGCTTATGTGAGCTTTTGCGCAAGGGTATGGTTCTTGCACCTCTGAATGTATTTCCTTGCATCATGTGTTATTCCTGCACCTCTGAATGTTTGTAGACATCATGTGACTTTTGCGCTACTGTATTATTCTGGTACCTCTGAATGTATTTTTATTTCATCATGTGCTTTATTCTTAACACCGCTGAATGTGTAGGTTTATGCATTATGTGTTTTTCTTTACTACTCCTCTGAATGTATATTTATGCATCATGGGTAATGTGTTCTTTCTTAGACCCCTAAATGCTGTGGGATACTTAGGGTGTTGTTCTTTTTAGTACAGGTGGTCCTAGTGAGGTCCTGGTCCCCTGCGTGACAGTCTCCTAAGGGTTTAGGGTTGCGTAGGTGGTACTTACCTGTTCCCAGTAGATACTGGATGTGATCTATAACTGTTACTTTGTGTTACAGTGAAGTTTATATACTTTTATTCTAATTTCTGACAAGTATTTCTATATCTGCAAAGTGTTGATCCTGACAGTGGCCCATGTGGCCCTGTCTTGTAAATAATCCCTTGTGAATATTGCCGTGCCAGTTGGCACAATGTACATGTGTGATTTCTATCTGATATGTTTTGACAATACAAAAGTTATTTTAATATAACCTTGTGTGGAGTCTCTTTTGTGGTGTACCTAATATGTTGTTGCTGTTGTGCGCTGGCGCAAATGCTTTACACATAGCCTCCGAGTTTAGCCTAGACTGCTCGTGCCAAGCCACCTAGAGGGTGAGCAGGGGTTATCTTGGCGTGTGACTTCCTTGCCCTGACTAGAATGGTGGTTTCTGCCTGGCTTTGGCGTCAGCCTTAGCCTACCAGAAATAGCCGGTTCTAACAGCCACCAAGAATAAGATACTAGTTTACTTTTTGATTGGATAGGAGGACATACTACTACTGTTGCAGGGACTATTCTGCACATACAGAACTATGGACAAGAAATAGGGTATTGGTGATAATAGGCGCAGTTAGACTTTCCACATACCTCAGTCATAACAGAAGTTGAACCCCCAATCTCCTTACTGACTAGCTACTGTGTCAGAGTCCTTATTTAGCTCCCGAATGCAGCGATGATCCCCAATGATTATACAACTCAGAACATAAGACTACGGAGTCAGAGTCCCGACCTCTCAGAGTCACAGACTCATGCTTGCATATTGCAAACCCTTTCGCTCACTCACTCATGGCCAAAAACCACAGAGTCTATGTAAGTTTTAAAGCTTTATTAAAAGTAAAACAACTAGCTCTGTGTGTACTCTGTAAAAATTTAAATTGTGCATTATATGAAAACATTTATTAAAATCAACTTATATAAGATAAACGGTGAACGACTGAAAAGTGGCTAATTTCACACATTAATTGTGGGAGAGCCCTGACCCGGTTGGAACTTAAAGTCTTGGTGGGGATGAATCGTTGACGACTCCGACTAACATTCATGATCTAGCTCTCGTTCGTAGAAGGGAAGCTTCTGTCTGTTAGGAGAAAAATGGTGCGTGTTAAAAAGCAAGCATTCATCAGTTGTGCCAAAAAGTGTAGCATCATATGTTATGGCTATGCATAAATAAAAGACACCCTTCCCTGAAGAAAGGGAAATGTTTAGTTTAGACTACAGAGTCACAAGTTATTAAATTTGTTTATGTAGTACTAGTAAAAAAAATTATTCCTAGACAAAATAGGGAGTGGTGTATATGGCATCTAAAAATATTAAATGTATTTTCTAGGTGTAACACCATCGGCACAGCCATCCACCAGTGCCGGGGCCAGTGCGGAGGTGGGCACTCCAGGGGTGGATGTGGTGCCACAGCCAGCAGGAACTGCTGTGGGGGATGCCACGGTAGTGGCGGGCAGTGGTAAGCTATTATATTCCTTACTTATTGAGATTGCAGAGTGGGCTCTCTGCAGGGGTGTATATTTTGTACAGTACAAGTACACTTTACTGTTAAGAAGACTTACAAATTTAGAACTAAGTTTTTGTCAACCAGGTAGAAGACAGTCATCCTTGAGTTCTCATTAGCAATAGCATTAGCGGCGGGAGTTGACCAGTAACCAATGGCCTCCTCTAAACTTCAACTCAGCTGTGAAAGTTTTATCGAGAAGCAAGTCAGATCAGAGATGAACTTGATGGATGGGATAAACGAAAAGGGAAAGAAGGGTGTAAGGAAGGACGAGCAAGTTAAAATTAATGACTGGCAAAGAATGATATCATGTTTTAGTATGCTGCCCGAGGTGGCTGGGAATCTGATGCATGGCCGGTTGAAAGCTGAAGCAAGGATGGGTGGAAGGAGATAGAAAAGGGGACTGCCTGGGTGGGTGAAACAGAAACTGTATGGGTGCGCAATATATCCTTTGTTTCAAATTCAAATGCAAGTCAAGCAAGGATGCATGGCTGGCGGTTTACAAAATAAAATAAAAAGGTTGTTTCTCGGAGAGAAAAAGTAAGGTTTATCCAGTTGAGACATTATGAAGAGTGATTGACATTTACTTTTTTTTTTTGCAGAGTTTTATATAGCGCAAACTAGAACCGAACCGAATCAGTTATCAGAGCGCTTTACATAACACCAGTTACGTTACATGAGGACACACTTTCATTTTTTTAGGCACGGGGAGATTAAGTGATTTGCCCAGAATCACAGGGGGTTTTTGGCGTCGTTACCGAGACTCGAACCCAGATCCCCAGGTCCGAGGTCGAGCGCCTTAGCCGTTAGGCCAACCCCTCTCCCCAATTTGAATGGATGGATGCCGGGATGGTATCTTCCTCATAGATAGCATAGGTGTATGTAGACAGAGTAGACGGTCACTGGATGAAGAGTGTTACTTTGAAGAGCATGTAACACCGCACCTCTGTGCCAGAGTAGCAAAGCCGAGGAAAGAAGTTGTAATTTTTCAGAATACTACCATGACTAGTAACAGTAGTTTGCAAGCACAGCATATATCCAACGATTACGTGGACCACTCACTACCTCTGTTAATAATATTTTTACAACTCTGTCATTGACATTGATGTGTGGCCTATCGGTGTTCAGTCAATCAAAAACAAAGCACCTAAAGTCATCCCATATGTAAGCAAATATCCTGTGAAGAGATAGATGATCATATTATCTTCTTCATTTTCCTTTTGTAAGAGTCAGGGGCAGGCCAGGGTGAAAGTTAAATTAATGGAACAGTAGCCCTTGTAACAGAGTATGGCCAGTGCCACCCATAATAGAAAAGTAAGAGCTTCGCCACCTGCATGTACTGGACTGGTAACAGTAACGCAAGTCTGTGTCATAATGGCTTGTGTCTGTTTTTCTCGGCTGCAAGTTGACTGCGCTAGCATTATGCCGGCTTCCACAAGTTTACATACCAATTTCACTAAACAAGAGAGAAGAAGAAGACTGGTGTACTGTCTGAGTCTAATGTAGTGAGTCCATATAGTACTAGTAGAATTCCTGAAACTCCCACTAATGTTAGAGCAGAGGCCGATGAAGTGGGAGGTTAGATAGATACATGCCACAAATGTTATGCACTGTGCTAGCAAGTTGCTAGTGCTACTGTGAAACAACTTTCTGCTGAATTAGTTTGTATTAATCTTAAAGAGCATTGGTTACAGTATGTTTTTCTTTCTTCATATAGATACTCCTTCTAAACGAACTAGGAAGGAGTTGGCTAGACGGGCCCGGCAACGGAAGCTGGAGGCAATTGTCACCGAATATCGGCGGCTGGTGGCCCAGGAGGAGGAGGACACGGAGTCGCAGTCAACAACATCCACGACAGCTGCATCCTCCTCCGCTGCCCCTGGGTCATACGGTCAGCGCAAACCTCCAGCGGTACAGAGCCACGGTCCGGCAGCCACCCGCCACAGCCGAGAAACAAAAACAACAGCTGCCCCCCACAGTACCTGCAAGTGCAAGGATCGTGTGCACCGCTTGACCCTGAGAGTGTCCCACCTTGAGCAGGAGGTGGCGAGGCAGAAAGCCCTGCTCAAGGACCTCCGGAGAGAGCTGCGTGACCTACTGGCCAAAGAACACCGCCAGCGGAAGTAGAGGAGAGACTGTCCCTTGCCCCTTTTTTAAAGACTTTTGGGGGGGTGGGAATTGGGCATTGGGGTTTTAGGACTTTTTAAGAACTGATTTGATTCATGGACATTGGTTGGGGTTAGGGAGGGGGTGGGTCGGGTCTTCTTGTGGGATAGTTTATTTTTGTTAGTGCTCCAATAATTATTTATCTCTACTTAAACATAGCATACGCGTTTTTTTTACTGTTTTGTGGGGAGGCGGGGGGTTAACTGTACGTTTGTTCTCCTGAAACGTAACTGCCTGTTTGATTCAAATTGTCTAATCGCCCAAATTTATACAAAAGTGCCACTGACAGAGTTAGTGAATTCAATTGGCCTACTTCTTTACTAGTTCTACTGTCAGTCTCTCCTCTCCTCCTATTTTATTATTCTTCCTCCCCCACAATGCTTATCTTACCTGGGATTCGTGTTTGAGAATAGGGCTAGGCACAGGGCTGGCTGCCTGGCAAATGGCGATTAAGGTTGGCTATGGAATCCTGGACGGATGAAATGTCATGGTTGTACTGGTAGTAGTAGTGGTACACACTGGCAGTAGCAGCATATGAAAAGAAAGGAAATTAAACATTGAGTGGCCTGAGCGGAGCATTAGAACAGTACGATAGATAGTACAGTACACAAGAACAGTGCCATAAATTGTAGCTTAAGCAATGCTAAAATATTCAAAATATAACTACTAGTTGCCTGGAGTATGGGTACTACATGAGATAGTACTGAAGGTGAAGGACACAGCAGCGTAAGCATTCGTGACGTGTAGGAGGAGGATGTTGTTGATCAATCCACTTGATGGCGCACATGAAATTCTGATTTGATTTTCAAATACTCATGGGTGTGTGACAAGCAGAATAAGAATAAGAATATATCCTCGGATTCCTTCACCAGCCTTGAAATTGATTTTCTGTTGCTTTGACCTTATCCTCCCCAGCGCATGTGTGGAATTATTGTTGTAATTTAGTCACACGTCAATGAAAACCACACAGCCTGGGGGAAGAGGGTTAGGGTTTGAAAATTGGATGGGGATGGGGTTTTTTGGGAAAGTTTTGTGGAGAGAGGAAAAAAAACACAGCATGGACAAACAACAAATGAAGAAAAACAATTGTTTGGATACGAAGATATCCATAAATCTTTTAAGGGACATAAAAGTAGTGCACTGCATACATTAAGTTTTTTGGTAAATGGATAGTTAGATTACTGAAAAGTAGTACTTACTACAACTTACTAACTATGAATAAACAATTTGACAGTACACGGCTGCAGTAATTACGCAATTTCACTTGCCTATATGCCCTCAGAGAGAATAAACACTTATTAGTACATTAAATTAGTTTTAAAAATAGCAAAGAAACTTATCAAATAGCTGTAGGGATGAATTTGAAGCAGAGAGCAAACGCACACTCATAGAAGTTCAGAACAATAATATTATTTAAAAGATAAGGAGAAGTGAAGAGGATACTGTAACTGTATGTTGTTGTTGTCCTGTTCAATTTGGGAAGTTGCATGCTTCCAGCCATTCCTCTTATTCACGTTACTCCTCCATTCCATCTGACGCTCCGTTGATCAATCTTGGTGACCAGACACACTGTCCACTGCCTGCCTGGCGGATGCGGAATTGCGGATTGCTAATGGTAAGCCTGAGTTAATGTTTTTACCATTGCAACAGGGTAAAAGCTGGCCTGCAATTGTTGAGGGAATAACAGGAAGTGATATTAAAACACCACGGAGAAAAAAATATAAGGTACGGTGTGTAGTGCAAAAATAACACTTTCAGTTTCAGAGGCAACAGTATTACATACAACAAGCATCATTTCTAAAGTGCGTACTCTGAGTCTCCTTTTCAAGGATAGTAATTAGCACACATCAGGCCAGGGCCATGCAGGCGGTAAAGGCAGGCACCACTGAGTGAACCAACCTGATGTAGCATACCTCTTTGACACTGACAGACAAAGCATATCTAATTGTATGCAGCAACCCACATAGCCGAAATTTTACATATACTGCTGTCTGGACTCTGGCATAACAACACTACACTGGCTCGACCACTCCATACCATGACTAGACAGACATGTAGTTCTGCTGTGGTTGATGTTGACTTGTTTACCTGTTTGCCACTCACGAAATGGCCATAGTTCTTCCGTAAACCGACGATGATGATCAAGCATCCATCCCAGTGAGTGACTGTAAAGAATAAAGATATTATGTAACTTTGATCATCAAGACTCATCTTCATCATGGTATATTGGCAAACTCAATGTTGTTCATGCAGTCACAGTCTACACACAGTGAGTCCAAGGACATTTTCCATATTAAAGAATGCAATGTAGTGGCCCCTGCAGTAGAAGTACAATTTTAATTAAACAAGGGAAAAACAGAGTAGACTTAAGTTAGATTTAGTGTGTAAAAGATTAAATAATAACAGAACACATATGATTCATTTCATGCACAACAAGCAAACAGCAATTGCTTTCAACAGAGCCAGACAGCCAGTATTGTCCACTGCATGCCATGTCATTATTCATTACCTGTTCCACTTTTTGTCCGCATCTTGTTCTTAAAGTTAAGGCCCACAGGGCAGCCTCTCGTGTCAATTTCCGAAGTAACAGTCAGCATCAGCGATCAGCATATAGTCAGTAATTCCAGTCTCACTTCTTTTGAGGGGACTCGTCTACGAAGCGACAGTTTCTTGATTCTGCGTAATCCAGCCATCTGCCTTGAGGGAAATGGATAGGGGGATAGGGGGAGTCTGGAGGAGGACGATAGAGGAGCGTGACTGAGTTGTGAAATTGTGAACTTCAGGAATGCAGACAGCGGCACCTTCAATAAGGAAATAAGACGAAGACAGTGCTGGTGATGGATTTGTTGTGATTAGAGTTTTCTTGTGGTAAAAGTTGCAAAACAAAGAAAGACACACAGGAATAAAACTGAATAAGGACGAAAAAAAAGGAAGTCAGTATTTCAGACCTAGGTGTCAGGGAAATAGAGCTCATCCTCAAACTCTGTGACTTGCAACAGGAGTAGGTCAGCTAACAGAGAAGAACTTCCGTCACCTAAGTCGGTGTCCTCCTTTCCTTCCTGCGTGGATTCACGTATTTTGTAATCTGGTGGTATGAAGTGCTGATTCATCTTGATCATTGTTAACCTCTCCAGATTTTTGGGTGAGAGGCGGGTCCTTTTTGAAGTTACAATGGTACCAGCAGCACTGAAAACACGTTCAGAAGACACACTTGCGAGTGGGCAAGACAAATAATTTAGAGCCAGATTGGTGATCAGTGGCCATTGACCCCTTTTCCCATACCAATACATCAATGGGTTGTGATCAATGTAGACCTCTGTTGGGTCATCCAGATAGGCATGCACCATATACACAAGGTCATCCAGGGCTGCTCCACTTTGCGTACCATCTGTGGCCTTTGCATCAGCACTGGAACAAGTAAACCCTTGATGAGTTATCCAATCCGCTTCCGACAATATTATGGCTGGGCCTGGTGCAGGTGAGGATGATGATGATACCGTTGCTGCTGTCGGTAATGGCTCTGAGGGAAAGTGACTGCCTTCGGCCACAGAAGTGGACCTTGATGCCGGATGGCCTGCTGATTCAGTAGTACTTCTGCCGGTTCCTTCAATTTCCTGCCGCTCTTTTTCGAACCGAGTGGCTGACAGAGCTAGCCAATGTTTGTACTTTGAAACATCTGCTTCTTTAAAAGAAATGAATGTATTGCTGGCCAGTGCCTTTTTGTACTGTGGATCCAGAATAGTGGCACAAATGTAATGTTGATTACAATGTATTCCATTAAGCCTTGCATTGTCAAGTAGGCGGGTTAATAAGCTCTCCGCCAACTGATATGCGTCTTGCTTGTCAGTATCATCATTGAACGTTGAAGTTGGTGCTCTAGCATGCGCAACAATGGGATAGCTTTGCCCAAAGTACAGTCCTCCCTGCTGACTTCAAGCGTGAAGACCTCAAAAGAACGAAGCATGTTTGTCAGGCTTTTAACTAGGTCCCATTCCTCCACCTCTGGCCTCATATCTTTCATAGAAGAACCCAGTGCAAAGACATACTCATTGATTACCAAGCACTGCTCAAACAGACGCTCAAGCATATAGAAGGTTGAGTTCCAACGTGTTGCCACCTCCTGGATGAGTCCTCTGACTGGCACTCTACGGTCACGTTGAAAGATCCTCAGCTGCTTCCGGGCCTTAAAAGAATGGTTGAAATGTTTGCAGATTCTTCGGCAGGTGGTCAGTAACTTGCTGACTTTGTTTTCTTTTTTCAAGAAATCTTTAATAACAATGTTAATACTATGCACCAAACACGGCACTCTGAAATAGCCACCATCATTCATGGCCGTAACTATATTACTGCCATTATCCGTGGAAACATAACCAATCATGCGCTTTCTTGGATGCAGCCATTTAAAGACCTTACTGTTAAACTCCTCCAAAATGTTTACTGCAGTATGAGATTTCTCCATGGCAAACATGGCTACTGTTGCATGTTTCCGACTAGCTTGAAAAATTGTGGCAGTGTCAACACCTGCAGATATCTTGTCTCTAATCCCTGCAAAAGAGACCCAGTGTGTAGTGATGTACATATAATCAAGGGCTTGGCAACTGGTCCACATGTCTGTTGTCAGGTGGATAGTGTAAACAGCACTCTTCTGCAAAGCTGCCCCAATCACCTCCAGCACATCTTGATGTAGTGCTGGAACCGCAACTCTGGCAAAATAGGACCGGCTAGGAACCTTCCATTTAGGGCAGACTGTTGCCACAAATTCTCGAAAACCCACCCCTTCCACGAAAGAAAAAGGGAGAAGGTCCAGCGCTAACATTTTAGCCAGCATTGCATTATAAAGTTGGGTGGTTGCGTTCAAATGGCGCCTCTGACCAAAACATGATTTTAATGGTGGTCTGGACCGTTTTCATATGTGATGAGGAGGATCCAGACCTCTTCAACCAAGTTTGGCTCTACCGGACTACTGTGCCTCCTTGATGTTGTTGGGGTAGAGGAGGGTGTGGGCGCTACCACTGCAGTGTTGCTGCCAGGGGTACTGTGTGTACCAGAAAAAATATCTCTCGTTGTTCACCTCCCCCCTGCACGATCAGATCCTCTTCGTCATCAGATGCAATATCAATGTCTACATTTGGATTTGTACTTTTGGCTTTCCGGGTGTTACTTAGGTGAGCCTCCCACTGGTTAATGTGGTGTTTTTTTAGATGAACTCTCTGGTCTCCGGTTGGTACCAAGCTTACCCCGACGAACTACTTGTTTACAAATCAAACAAATTACTAGGTTTTCCGCCTTTTTGCTAATACTAAAGAAGTCCCAAACTGGGGACTGGAGATTTCTGGTGGTGGTGGAGGTGCTACTTTCAATGCCAGATGAAGTGGAGGATGGGCGTGGCTGAATTTGACTCTGTTGTGCACTTACAGCACCACTACTTGAGGTAATGGAGGTCGAGCTGGATTGAGGTCCCTGCCGGCCCTTCTGACGAGAAAATATGGAAGCTGTAGGTCGTGTTGGTGTAGTAGTTACCTGTGTTGGTGGTGGTACCAGTGCCACGCCACCCACATCCCACTCAGCAGCAATTCGGGATAGGGTAAAAATGTCTGTCTGCTGCATGCCCGCTGGGGCTGGAGTGACGACTGTGATGACTGGGTCGTCATCGTCAGACTGTTCATCAGCAGCAGAATACACCACTTCTACTTCTTGTTCGTCGTCATTACCAATAAGTGAAAGCCTTGCGGGAACCTTCCTTTTAGGCTTAGCTACCTTTGTCGGCTCATGGCGTGCCTCCCTCTCAGACTGCATTGGTGGGTTCCAATCAAGATCTAGATTCTCAGAGGGAAGGGGGCTTGAAGAAGAACTTGTACTAGCCCTCCATTACCTTTTTCTTGCTGGGGATCTGGAAGACAATGGATCATCAGGAGGAGTGGCTTGCTCGGATGATACCTCCGCTTGAATCTCGATTTCCTGATGTGCCCCTACTTCTGTAGGAACAAGCATTGTGGGCAGTTGTGCCTCTCCATGCGCCTCTACTTGCGCCTCTCCATGCGCCTCTACTTGCGCCTCTACTTGCGCCTCTCCTTGAGCCTCTCCTTGCGCCTCTCCTTGCGCCTGTTCTTGCGCCTCTCCTCGTTGCACCTATGGTTGTCATTGCGGCTGTGGTTGAACACTTGTCAGATGAGTTACACCCTGCGTTGATTGGATGCTACTTTCTTGCGTTGAGTCAACGGCAACATCACTGGTCGATGGTGATTGAGCAATTAATGTGGCTGCCTCTGCGGCACTCATGGCCTTGGGCCTAACTTGGCGTGGTGGCACTGAGACCAATGAAGCTAAGGTTCTGCTCCCAGCTTGGTCCCCGGTGGACACCGCTGCTGCAGGTGTAGTTTTTTTTGCCCAAAAAAAGTGTCTGTGGGCACACCAGTCTCCTTGGTAAGTGGCGCCACTTGCTTCTTCTGCTCCTTCTTACTGGCAGTGGCACTGCAACTTTCTTGGTAGAGGAGCTACGGTCACCTTTCTTTGGGCCCATCTTCTTCAGATGTCAGAACAGCAGGCCTCAGTTGCACGAGTTGCAGAGTTGTCTGTGGCCACACGTGACGTTGTGCGACACACACCGCAGCAGGACTTCTTCCTGGCACTGATGATGAACGATGACTGATTTGTGGTTCTCTTGTGCGCCTAAAAGCAAAGGAAGTCAGAGGAACATCAGTTAAATAAATGTTGCATATGTTGTGCTTCAATTAATATTTTCAACTAGGCATTTATTATTATTACAACACACCCAAAAACGGAAAGACCAAAATAAAAATTGCAATTATTTCTAATAAAAAATGGATGTTTACATTAATAGAAGAGAGACCACACAGAGAGAGTTGTTTCATGCACCACTGACTACCCCTGGGAATAATGGATGAAAGAAAGGCAGACTGGGTGCAGGCCTGTGGCACAAAGCACACTGACTGGCTTCAAAATGCCCCCGTGACCCCCACCCACGTGGCCAGGCCCTGCCTGGACCAGGCCTCAAAATGGCCCCCACTCACATGGCCAGGCCCCAACAACACCCCAAAAAAGTGAAAAAACACATAAATCACCCCAATCCAATCCCATCCATGACCTAAATGATGTTTAAATTCAAGAGACCCCACAGATAGCCTTGATCCATGCACCACTGAGTACCCCTGGGCATAATGGATGAAAGCAAGGCAGACTGGGTGCAGGCCAATGGCACAAAGCACACTGCCTGGCTTCAAAATGGCCCCTTGACCCCTACCCACATGGCCAGGCCCTGCCTGGACCAGGCCTCAAAATGGCCCCCACCCACTTGGCCAGGGCCCAACAACACCCCAAAAAAGCGAAAAACACACAAACATTACCACAATCCAATACCATCCATGCCCTAAATGATATTTAAATTCAAGAGAGCCCACAGAAAGCCTTGGTCCATGCACCACTGAGTACCCCTGAGCATAAAGGGTGAATGCAAGGCATACTGGGTGCAGGCCTATGGCACAAAGCACACTGCCTGGCTTCAAAATGGCCCCTTGACCCCCGCCCACATGGCCAGGCCCTGGACCAGGCCTCAAAATGGCCCACACCCACATGGTCAGGTCCTGGACCAGGCCCCAATAACACCCAAAAAATAAAAATACACACATAAATCACCCCAATCCAATGCCATCCATGCCCTAAATGATGTTTAAATTCAAGAGACCCCACAGAAAGCCTTGGTCCATGCACCACTGAGTACCCTTGGGCATAATGGATGAAAGAAAGGCAGACTGTGTGCAGGCCTATGGCACAAAGCACACTGCCTGGCTTCAAAATGGCCCCTTGACCCCCACATACATGGCCAGGCCCTGACTGGACCAGGCCTCAAAATGGCCCCCACCCACATGGCCAGGCCCCAGCAACAGCCCAAAAAATCGAAAAACACACAAAAATCGCCACATTCCAATGCCATCCATGCCCTAAATGATGTTTAAATTCAAGACAGCCCACAGAAAGACTTGGTCCATGCACCACTGACTACCCCTGGGCCTACTGGCTAGTGTGGCTTTACACACACCCCCAAATTAAAAAAAATCCATATATAACAGTGAGCTATTCAATTCCATGACATAAATGAAATTTAAGTTCAACAAAACTCACAGAAACAGTTGTATCATGCACCCATGACTAACCCTGGTCCTACTGGATACTGTGCCTACCCACAATATATATTTTTTTAAGTTGTGAAAAAGTTTAAAAATTGTAGTTGCAGTGTTAGAACTGGGGGTCTCTAGTTGGCAGGGATAGGTATCACTGTCCAAATAGGGACCCTTGCTTCTAGTCAGGGTAAGGAGGAAACCCTGTGAGATAACCCCTGTTCACCCTCTAGGTAGCTTGGCACGAGCAGTCTAGGCTAACCAGAGGCAATGTGTAAAGTATTTGTACCAACACTCACAGTAACACAGTGAAAACACCACAAACTGACTCCACAACTGTTTAGAAAAATAAAGGCTTTTAATCTAAACTACACAAGACCAAAACGACAAAAATCCAACATACACAGTTCAAGAATATGGTTTCAAAAGAGTTCTTAAGGTTTGCGATAAAATTCTTCAGGTTGTGATAAAATAATCCACAGATGCGTGAAAAGTTCACAGTTGCGTCACGTTTACTCACAGTACCTATTAGTTGCGACAAAGTTCCAAAAGCAGAAGCTGGTGCAGTGGAAAACAAGCGATGCGTTGCTCCTGAGACCCTGGGGAGGCGTTTGCGACAGCCCCGCTGCAGCAGCGGACGTGTTGCGACAAATCCGGTCTGTATGGGGAGGAAGGCCACTTGTATGGATTCCGGTGCGGAGGTTCCGTAGGAAGTTTGTTCTCGCAAAAGGCACGATGCGACGATCTTTGGAGTTGGGATGATCTCCGGGGCGACGATGCGCGGACCAGCGGTGATCTTTTCTCTCGCAGCTCCTCAACGCGATGGTTTCTGCGACGACACTCGCAACGACGTGATGCTGTCCGCAAGCAAGCGGTGCGGCGATCTCACCCAGCGACGACAGGCTCTGCGACGACACTCGCAGCGATTTTAGACTTTCCCGCACCGGTCTGGTGCGTCCCGCAAACGAATGATGCGACGGCTCTGGCAGCCGCAATAGCGCTGCGACGATCTCGGCCTTCGTAGCGGCGGGGATTTCCTCGCACTGTCGGGGTATGCGCTCCGCAGCAAGCGATGCGATAACTTTTCAATTGCAAAAGTCTCTCACGCTTAGTTTCAAGCTTCCCAGCACAGGTACAACTTCCAGAGGCCCCACAACTGGATCAAGCACTCTAGGAAGGACAGAACTCTCTCAGCAGAGTTCAGGGAAGTTGGGGGTGAAGTCCTTTTGTTCCTGGGACTTCAGGACAGGGACCCAGCTCTTCTCAGGCCCTTGGAGATTCCTTCAACACAGGGGACACAGCACAACAGCAAAGTCCTTCCCCTCTCCTTGGCAGCAAAGCAACAGCAGGTCAGTCCAGCAGAGCAACAGCAGGACAGTCTTCCTTCTCCAGTTTCAGCTTTCTCCTGGGCAGAGGTTCCTTCTTGATTCCAGGATGATCTAATTTTCTGTTGTCAGGGGTCCTGTACTTATACCCCTAAAAGTCTTTGTTCTCTTTGTGCAAGTGGGCCCTGAGCCCGGTCTGAACCAGTTCTGGGTGTTTCTTGAGTACTTTGTTTTCCTGGCTTCTCCTTTCCTTTCAGAGTGAGGGGCAGGGTCGTCAGCCGCCCAGCAGGAGGTGGAGCCAGCATTGTGCAAGGCAGGCACAGCCCTATTCAGGCCCAGGTGCTAACTCCTCCCACCACTCAAGTTGCAAATGCAGTCATTCAGCCTAGGGCTGACTCAGCCAGCCTCCTGGGGAATCCCCAGCCCCTGTCACTCTCAAATCAGACAGTCAATACACAAACAGGCCCAGGCACACAGAAGGGTCAGAGAAGAGAACAGCAACCTTCTAAAAGTACTATTCTCAAACACAGGATTTAAAAACAACCTTTCCTAAAAAATGTGTTATTAACCCCTTCGATTCTGGTGACGGAACCGTTCCGTCATCAGTTACGGCTGAGCTGTGCTGATGACGGAACGGTTCCGTCACGACCGCGCCCTGTTCTGGAATGTCCAGCACAGGGCGCGGCTAACGCGCCGCACGGAAGCGGTTAAATTCTGAGTTCAGGGATACTAGACTTTTATGTCCTATCTTGTTCCTATGGGAAGAAATGCTGGTAGCCACTGTAGCCAGCATCCCCCATGTTAATCTATTGAGCAAGATAGCCTTACAATAGTGAAAAACGAAAATGGCTGCCATTCACTACCAGAGCATGTCACCAGTACATGCTCTACCTTTCACATACACGCACCCTGCCAAGGGGGGTACCTTGGGCCTTCCATAGGGGTGGCTAATGTGCATGAAAAGGGAAGGGTTAGGCCTGGTCAGTAGGGACACTGACCAGGAGGACATGGCAGTTTCTAGACTGCACACAGGCACTGCGGTGGCAGGCCTGAGACACCATTTTAGGGCTACTCATGTGGGTGGCACAATCAGTGCTGCAGGCCCACTAGTAGCATTTGTCATCACCAGCCCTGGCACACTCAGTGCACTTTACTAGGGACTTCTTGGTGATACAAATATGCCAATCATATACATCCAATCATAATAACAATTTACACAGAGAGCATATGCACTTTAGCACTGATCAGCAGTGGTAAAGTGTGCAGAGTCCTATTGCCAACAGCCAGGGGTCAGGAAAAATAAGGGAGGAAGAAGCAAAAAGTTTGAGGATGACCCTGCAAGAAGGGCCAGTTCCAACACAACCCCCTTCCAGCCTAAAGCCAGGGTAGACCAAATGATACCTCGATTGGATTTCCTGCTTAAGGCGATAGAACATGGAAACTGGCCCACACAGCAGGGCAGTCCTGTTCTACGCCGTCCTAAACCCAGTTCATTCACTCTATCCATACTCTCAGGGTGCACCATGCCAATCCATGTGGAACCCTTCTCCTCACCTGTGGACACCACATGTGCAGCATCTAAACTTAACTTGCTCACCGGTGTGTCCCAACAGACAGACAGCAAGCCACAGTGACCACCGCCAGTGATCAGGTATGAGACCCAGGCCTTATGCCTCTCAGGGCCCTCAAACCTCTGTGGCATCAGAGGGTGGGGGGGGCAGTAGCCCCAGGTTCTTGGCACCCTTTTTCCACTCCCTCTCTTGTCAGGTCAGGTCTGACATCCTGGAACTGACCCACCAGTCCCGGACCTGTATCCGGCGGCTGGACAGGAGGCTGAGGTGGGCTTCCCCACACCAGGTCCTCCTCTTCCTTGGGGATCTGTACCCTCCCACCTGGAGCGGTACCCCCTTCTAGAATAGTCAGGGCACCTGTGGCAGGTAACCTGCACCATTCACGCACCAGTTCAGGGGTTCTATCCTGCAACTGGTATTCCAGATCAGGGGGGACACCCCGGACCTGGCCCTCAAACCTAGGCTCCAAAGCTTCCAGGTCAGACAACACCTGAACCTGGCTTCCCCACCCAGGGACCAACCCCTGTGGTGGAACACTTGCCTGGCGCACCAGGACTTCACTCACAGGTATGCCCACACTGGTATACAGTACCCACCTGGCCAACACAACGGTGTGGCACAGTCCACCCCCAGGGTGAGACTCCTGCCCCCTTCCAGGGGCAACCCTGTCCACCAGGACAACCAAGAACACAACTCTCCTACCAGTTCAGGACCTCCCTCCAGCAACTGGTCTCCCAACCTAGGGTTTAAACACTCAAGTTGCACTGGGGTCAGAGGCGAGGACTCCCTCCCTCTGCACCCCCTTCCAGAGAACTGGACCCTCCCTACTGGAGAGGTACCCCTGGAAGCCAAAATTGTCAGGACACTGGTTACAGATGTCCTTCCTTCCAGGTCAGGCAGATCCTGAACCTGGTCTCCCAACCCAGGGACCAATACCTGCGGTTGTGCACTTGCCTGGCACACCAGGACTTCTGGGGACTCACATAGTACCCCCTTGAGGGTGACACACAACTCATGTGTCCTGTGACAGTCCTCCTGGCGCAGATCTCCCGACCCCTGTCCACCTGACAGTGCGGGAAGATCCCCCAGGACAGAAGTGGTGTCACCATGGTCACTCCTGGGAGACTCAGCTCTTCTGACTGGTCTCTGACCCACTGGTTCTCCCACTGGGGACTCCTTTCCCCTCTCACCCCTCAGTCTGGACTTCTGTACCCTCCCAAATGAAGTGGCACTGCCAGACACCAGCACTGATGGAGGCCTGGTTACAGGCACTCCCCGTTCACCAGACACTAGGAGATCCTCCTCAAATGGCCTACAAGTACAGTCTAGGTCCACAACCTGGTGTTCCCTTAAGGAACCCTCCAGGCCTTGAGACTGGGTTTCGGGCACCGTGAGACACACCGTCCCACACTCACTCCTTCTCCACTGAGACCGGACATGAGCCCCTACACCCCTCCCACTACACTGGGACCTAACTGGGCTACACTGAACCTCTTCCACCTCACAGGTCTGGAAGATATCTAAGCCACTCCTTTTGGGATCACTCCCCAATGCCTCCTCAGACTTTCTGGAATCCACCAAGAGGTCTGCCTCCAACGCAAGCTCCCTGGGATTAGAGAACTCACACGCCACCGGGTGTTGGCATAGCTCTGGAAAACAGAGACTTAAAATATGCTCTCCAACAAATGAATCACACAGCCCCCCACAGTTGTTAACCAAGCTACCCTTTGCCTCACCCTCCAGTGCCTCACACAAGTACCCCACACCACTCTCCTGAGACTGGCAAGACAGTATCTGACTGTCTCTGTCACACAACCCACACTCTTCTGGCTGGTCTTCACACACACACACCAAGGTTTCTACTCCGGGGGAACCCCTCTACGTGTACCTCTCTTCTAGAGTCAGTAGAATGTCCCTCCCTCCACTAGGAATATGGTCCCCTGTGCCAGTCCCCCAATCTACTTCGAGAAAACTGCACTCCACTGGAACTACATCATCAACCTGAACCCCCTGGTGTATGTCGACCCCCCTCCCTCAAGTCAGGCGCCACATCTCGGGGTGTTTGTACCTTTCTCTCAGCACTAGATATCATTACCATGCTGCCACCATCTGAGCTGGACTCCACCTCCAACTCAGCAAAGATCACCTCTTGAGCTGCCCATGTTTCTTCTTCAGCTGAGACCCTCATAGCCTCAAGCCTCTTGAGCTCCAACTCAAGCTTCTTCATTCTTAATTCATGGGCCAAGGTCAATTTCAATTCCTCTAGGGCACGGGCATCTTTGCTCTCCTCCGCCGCCCTTTCTTCCTCCATTTGCTTCATCTTCAATTCAAGCCTCAACATTTCTAACTTATGATCTCTCGCCCTTTGGTTTTCCTCCAACTCCTCTGGGGAAAAACTGTCAGCTGAATGGTTGCTGCTAGCCCTTGAGTCCACTCTGGATATAGGCAGATCCTGTGGCCTGAAACCATTCCTTTGTTCATCCTCATCCACTTATACATCATCTGTCTCCCCAGCCTCTTTGGTCTCCCACCAGGCCGTTAAGGCCTCCTGTAGCTCCTCCTTCTTGGAGCGGCGCTTCATGGGGCATCCAAAGTTCCTGCAGAACTGCCTGAGTTGACCTACTTTGTAATCAACTTAACATTTCAATATCAAACTCCAGTTCTGCAACATCACTTGCTGGTTTACCATTCAGAGACATGATGCTTGGATTCCTTCAGGGTTACGATCAAAAATAGAACAAAAAAAAACGTAACCGTGGTATGTGGTGGCGTAGTGGTCTGCACTCACTAGTGATGTACACCAATCACTGTGGGTCTAGTACAAATACAAGTTCAATTTCCCACCGCTGACCAACAATGTTAGAACTGGGGGTCTCTAGTTGGCAGGGGTAGGTACCACTGTCCAAAAAGGGACCCTTGCTTCTAGTCATGGTAAGGAGGAAACCCTCTGAGATAACCCCTGCTCACCATCTAGGTAGCTTGGCACGAGCAGTCTAGGCTAACCAGAGGCAATGTGTAAAGTATTTGTACCAACACTCACAGTAACACAGTGAAAACACCACAAACTGACTCCACAACAGTTTAGAAAAATAAAGATATTTAATCTAAACTACACAAGACCAAAACAACAAAAATGCAACATACACAGTTCAAGAATATGGTTTCAAAAGAGTTCTTAAGGTTTGCGATGAAATTCTTCAGGTTGCGATAAAATAATCCACAGATGCGTGAAAAGTTCACAGTTGCGTCACGTTTACTCACAGTACCTTTTAGTTGCGACAATGTTCCAAAAGCAGAATCTGGTGCGGTGGAAAACAAGCGATACGTTGCTCCTGAGACCCTGGGGAGGTGTTTGCGACAGCCCCGCTGCAGCAGCGGGTGTGTTGCGACGAATCCGGTCTGTAAGGGGAGGAAGGCCACTTGTATGGATTCCGGTGCGGAGGTTCCGTAGGAAGTTTGTTCTCGCAAAAGGCACAATGCGACGATCTTTGGAGTTGTGACGATCTCCGGGGCGACGATGTGTGGACCAGCGGTGATCTTTTCTCTCGCAGCTCCTCGACGCGATTGTTTCTGCGAAGACACTCGCAGCGACGTGATGCGGTCCGAAAGCAAGCGGTGCGGCGATCTCACCCAGCGACAACAGGCTCTTCGACGACACTCGCAGCGATGTTAGACTTTCCCGCACCGGTCTGGTGCGTCCCGCAAACGAAGAATGCGACGGCTCTGGCAGCAGCAATAGGCGCTGCGACAATCTCGGCCTTCGTAGCGGCGGGGATTTCCTCGCACTGTCGGGGATGCGCTCCGCAGCAAGCGATGCAATAACTTTTCAATTGCAAAAGTCTCTCACGCTTAGTTTCAAGCTTCCCAGCACAGGTACAACTTCCAGAGGCCCCACAACTGGATCAAGCACTCTAGGAAGCACAGAACTCTCTCAGCAGAGTTCAGGGAAGTTGGGGGTGAAGTCCATTTGTTCCTGGGACTTCAGGACAGGGACCCAGCTCTTCTCAGGCCCTTGGAGATTCCTTCAAGACTAGGGACACAGCACAACAGCAAAGTCCTTCCCCTCTCCTTGGCAGCAAAGCAACAGCAGGTCAGTCCAGCAGAGCAACAGCAGGACAGTCTTCCTTCTCCAGTTTCAGCTTTCTCCTGGGCAGAGGTTCCTTCTTGATTCCAGGATGATCTAATTTTCTGTTGTCAGGGGTCCTGTACTTATACCCCTAAAAGTCTTTGTTCTCTTTGTGCAAGTGGGCCCTGAGCCCGGTCTGAACCAGTTCTGGGTGTTTCTTGAGTACTTTGTTTTCCTGGCTTCTCCTTTCGTTTCAGAGTGAGGGGCAGGGTCATCAGCCGCCCAGCAGGAGGTCGAGCCAGCATTGCAGAAGGCAGGCACAGCCCTATTCAGGCCCAGGTGCTAACTCCTCCCACCACTCAAGTTGCAAATGCAGTCATTCAGCCTAGGGCTGACTCAGCCAGCCTCCTGGGGAATCCCCAGCCCCTGTCACTCTCAAATCAGACAGTCAATACACAAACAGGCCCAGGCACACAGAAGGGTCAGACAAGAGAACAGCAACCTTCTAAAAGTGCTATTCTCAAACACAGGATTTAAAAACAACCTTTCCTAAAAGATGTGTTATTAAATTCTGAGTTCAGGGATACTAGACTTTTATGTCCTACCTTGTTCTATGGGAAGAAATGCTGGTAGCCACTCTAGCCAGCATCCCCCATGTTAATCTATTGAGCAAGATAGCCTTACAATAGTGAAAAATGAAAATGGCTGCCATTCACTACCAGAGCATGTCACCTGCACCAGTACATGCTCTACCTTTCACATACACGCACCCTGCCAAGGGGGGTACCTTGGGCCTTCCATAGGGGTGACTAATGTGCATGAAAAGGGAAGGGTTAGGCCTGGTCAGTAGGGACACTGACCAGGAGGACATGGCAGTTTCTAGACTGCACACAGGCACTGCGGTGGCAGGCCTGAGACACCATTTTAGGGCTACTCATGTGGGTGGCACAATCAGTGTTGCAGGCCCACTAGTAGCATTTGTCATCACCAGCCCTGGCACACTCAGTGCACTTTACTAGGGACTTCTTGGTGATACAAATATGCCAATCATATACATCCAATCATAATAACAATTTACACAGAGAGCATATGCACTTTAGCACTGATCAGCAGTGGTAAAGTATGCAGAGTCCTATTGCCAACAGCCAGGGGTCAGGAAAAATAAGGGAGGAAGAAGCAAAAAGTTTGAGGATGACCCTGCAAGAAGGGCCAGTTCCAACACAACCCCCTTCCAGCCTAAAGCCAGGGTAGACCAAATGATACCTCAATTGGATTTCCTGCTTAAGGCGATAGAACATGGAAACTGGCCCACACAGCAGGCCAGTCCTGTTCTACGCTGTCCTAAACCCAGTTCAATCACTCTATCCATACTCTCAGGGTGCACCATGCCAATCCATGTGGAACCCTTCTCCTCACCTGTGGACACCACATGTGCAGCATCTAAACTTAACTTGCTCACCGGTGGGTCCCAACAGACAGACAGCAAGCCACAGTGACCACCGCCAGTGATCAGGTATGAGACCTAGGCCTTATGCCTCTCAGGGCCCTCAAACCTCTGTGGCATCAGCGGGTGGGGGGGCAGTAGCCCCAGGTGCTTGGCACCCTTTGTCCACTCCCTCTCTTGTCAGGTTAGGTCTGACATCCTGGAACTGACCCACCAGTCCCGGACCTGTATCCGGCGGCTGGACAGGAGGCTGAGGTGGGCTTCCCCACACCAGGTCCTCCTCTTCCTTGGGGATCTGTACCCTCCCACCTGGAGCGGTACCCCCTTCTAGAATAGTCAGGGCACCTGTGGCAGGTAACCTGCACCATTCACGCACCAGTTCAGGGGTTCTATCCTGCAACTGGTATTCCAGATCAGGGGGGACACCCCGGACCTGGCCCTCAAACCTAGGCTCCAAAGCTTCCAGGTCAGACAACACCTGAACCTGGCTTCCCCACCCAGGGACCAACCCCTGTGGTGGAACACTTGCCTGGCGCACCAGGACTTCACTCACAGGTATGCCCACACTGATATACAGTACCCACCTGGCCAACACAACGGTGTGGCCCAGTCCACCCCCAGGGTGAGACTCCTGCCCCCTTCCAGGGGCAACCCTGTCCACCAGGACAACCAAGAACACAACTCTCCTACCAGTTCAGGACCTCCCTCCAGCAACTGGTCTCCCAACCTAGGGTTTAAACACTTAAGTTGCACTGGGGTCAGAGGCGAGGACTCCCTCCCTCTGCACCCCCTTCCAGAGCACTGCACCCTCCCTACTGGAGAGGTACCCCTGGAAGCCAAAATTGTCAGGACACTGGTTACAGATGTCCTTCCTTCCAGGTCAGGCAGATCCTGAACCTGGTCTCCCAACCCAGGGACCAATACCTGCGGTTGTGCACTTGCCTGGCACACCAGGACTTCTGGGGACTCACATAGTACCCCCTTGAGGGTGACACACAACTCATGTGTCCTGTGACAGTCCTCCTGGCGCAGATCTCCCGACCCCTGTCCACCTGACAGTGAGGGAAGATCCCCCAGGACAGAAGTGGTGTCACCATGGTCACTCCTGGGAGACTCAGCTCTTCTGACTGGTCTCTGACCCACTGGTTCTCCCACTGGGGACTCCTTCCCCCTCTCACCCCTCAGTCTGGACTTCTGTACCCTCCCAAATGAAGTGGCACTGCCAGACACCAGAACTGATGGAGGCCTGGTTACAGGCACTCCCCGTTCACCAGACACTAGGAGATCCTCCTCAAATGGCCTACAAGTACAGTCTAGGTCCACAACCTGGTGTTCCCTTAAGGAACCCTCCAGGCCTTGAGACTGGGTTTCGGGCACCGTGAGACACACCGTCCCACACTCACTCCTTCTCCACTGAGACCGGACATGAGCCCCTACACCCCTCCCACTACACTGGGACCTAACTGGGCTACACTGAACCTCTTCCACCTCACAGGTCTGGAAGATATCTAAGCCACTCCTTTTGGGATCACTCCCCAATGCCTGCTCAGACTTTCTGGAATCCACCAAGAGGTCTGCCTCCAACGCAAGCTCCCTGGGATTAGAGAACTCACACTCCACCGGGTGTTGGCATAGCTCTGGAAAACAGAGACTTAAAATATGCTCTCCAACAAATGAATCACACAGCCCCCCACAGTTGTTAACCAAGCTACCCTTTGCCTCACCCTCCAGTGCCTCACACAAGTACCCCACACCACTCTCCTGAGACTGGCAAGACAGTATCTGACTGTCTCTGTCACACAACCCACACTCTTCTGGCTGGTCTTCACACACACACACCAAGGTTTCTACTCCCGGGGGAACCCCTCTACGTGTACCTCTCTTCTAGAGTCAGTAGAATGTCCCTCCCTCCACTAGGAATATGGTCCCCTGTGCCAGTCCCCCAATCTACTTCAGGAAAACTGCACTCCACTGGAACTACATCATCAACCTGAACCCCCTGGTGTATGTCGACCCCCCTCCCTCAAGTCAGGCGCCACATCTCGGGGTGTTTGTACCTTTCTCTCAGCACTAGATATCATTACCATGCTGCCACCATCTGAGCTGGACTCCACCTCCAACTCAGCAAAGATCACCTCTTGAGCTACCCATGTTTCTTCTTCAGCTGAGACCCTCATAGCCTCAAGCCTCTTGAGCTCCAACTCAAGCTTCTTCATTCTTAATTCATGGGCCAAGGTCAATTTCAATTCCTCTAGGGCACGGGCATCTTTGCTCTCCTCCGCCGCCCTTTCTTCCTCCATTTGCTTCATCTTCAATTCAAGCCTCACCATTTCTAACTTATGATCTCTCGCCCTTTGGTTTTCCTCCAACTCCTCTGGGGAAAAACTGTCAGCTGAATGGTTGCTGCTAGCCCTTGAGTCCACTCTGGATACAGGCAGATCCTGTGGCCTGAAACCATTCCTTTGTTCATCCTCATCCACTTATACATCATCTGTCTCCCCAGCCTCTTTGGTCTCCCACCAGGCCGTTAAGGCCTCCTGTAGCTCCTCCTTCTTGGAGCGGCGCTTCATGGGGCATCCAAAGTTCCTGCAGAACTGCCTGAGTTGACCTACTTTGTAATCAACTTAACATTTCAATATCAAACTCCAGTTCTGCAACATCACTTGCTGGTTTACCATTCAGAGACATGATGCTTGGATTCCTTCAGGGTTAAGATCAAAAATAAACTTAACCGTGGTATGTGGTGGCATAGTGGTCTGCACTCACTAGTGATGTACACCAATCACTGTGGGTCTAGTACAAATACAAGTTCAATTTCCCACCGCTGACCAACAATGTTAGAACTGGGGGTCTCTAGTTGGCAGGGGTAGGTACCACTGTCCAAAAAGGGACCCTTGCTTCTAGTCAGGGTAAGGAGGAAACCCTCTGAGATAACCCCTGCTCACCATCTAGGTAGCTTGGCACGAGCAGTCTAGGCTAACCAGAGGCAATGTGTAAAGTATTTGTACCAACACTCACAGTAACACAGTGAAAACACCACAAACTGACTCCAAAACAGTTTAGAAAAACAAAGATATTTAATCTAAACTACACAAGACCAAAACGACAAAAATGCAACATACACAGTTCAAGAATATGGTTTCAAAAGAGTGCTTAAGGTTTGCGATAAAATTCTTCAGGTTGCGATAAAATAATCCACAGATGCGTGACAAGTTCACAGTTGCGTCACGTTTACTCACAGTACCTTTTAGTTGCGACAATGTTCCAAAAGCAGAATCTGGTGCGGTGGAAAACAAGCGATACGTTGCTCCTGAGACCCTGGGGAGGTGTTTGCGACAGCCCCGCTGCAGCAGCGGGCGTGTTGCGACGAATCCGGTCTGTAAGGGGAGGAAGGCCACTTGTATGGATTCCGGTGCGGAGGTTCCGTAGGAAGTTTGTTTTCGCAAAAGGCACAATGCGACGATCTTTGGAGTTGTGACGATCTCCGGGGCGACGATGTGTGGACCAGCGATGATCTTTTCTCTCGCAGCTCCTCGACGCGATTGTTTCTGCGAAGACACTCGCAGCGACGTGATGCGGTCCGCAAGCAAGCGGTGCGGCGATCTCACCCAGCGACAACAGGCTCTTCGACGACACTCGCAGCGATGTTAGACTTTCCCGCACCGGTCTGGTGCGTCCCGCAAACGAAGAATGCGACGGCTCTGCTGCGACGATCTCGGCCTTTGTAGCGGCGGGGATTTCCTCGCACTGTCGGGGATGCGCTCCGCAGCAAGCGATGCGATAACTTTTCAATTGCAAAAGTCTCTCACGCTTAGTTTCAAGCTTCCCAGCACAGGTATCCCTTCCAGAGGCCCCACAACTGGATCAAGCACTCTAGGAAGGACAGAACTCTCTCAGCAGAGTTCAGGGAAGTTGGGGGTGAAGTCCTTTTGTTCCTGGGACTTCAGGACAGGGAGCCAGCTCTTCTTAGGCCCTTGGAGATTCCTTCAAGACAGGGGACACATCACAACAGCAAAGTCCTTCCCCTATTCTTGGCAGCAAAGCAACAGCAGGTCAGTCCAGCAGAGCAACCGCAGGATAGTCTTCCTTCTTCAGTTTCAGCTTTCTCCTTGGCAGAGGTTCCTTCTTGATTCCAGGATGATCTAATTTTCTGTTGTCAGGGGTCCTGTACTTATACCCCTAAAAGTCTTTGTTCTCTTTGTGCAAGTGGGCCCTGAGCTCGGTCTGAACCAGTTCTGGGTGTTTCTTGAGTACTTTGTTTTCCTGGCTTCTCCTTTCCTTTCAGAGTGAGGGGCAGGGTCATCAGCCGCCCAGCAGGAGGTGGAGCCAGCATTGCAGAAGGCAGGCACAGCCCTATTCAGGCCCAGGTGCTAACTCCTCCCACCACTCAAGTTGCAAATGCAGTCATTCAGCCTAGGGCTGACTCAGCCAGCCTCCTGGGGAATCCCCAGCCCCTGTCACTCTCAAATCAGACAGTCAATACACAAACAGGCCCAGGCACACAGAAGGGTCAGACAAGAGAACAGCAACCTTCTAAAAGTGCTATTCTCAAACACAGGATTTAAAAACAACCTTTCCTAAAAGATGTGTTATTAAATTCTGACTTCAGGGATACTAGACGTTTATGTCATATCTTGTTCCTATGGGAAGAAATGCTGGTAGCCACTGTAGCCAGCATCCCCCATGTTAATCTATTGAGCAAGATAGCCTTACAATAGTGAAAAACCAAAATGGCTGCCATTCACTATCAGAGCATGTCACCTGCACCAGTACATGCTCTACCTTTCACATACACGCACCCTGCCCAGGGGGTACTTTGGGCCTTCCATAGGGGTGACTAATGTGCATGAAAAGAGAAGGGCTAGGCCTGGTCAGTGGGGACACTGACCAGGAGGACATGGCAGTTTCTAGACTGCAAACAGGTTCTGCGGTGGCAGGCCTGAGACGCCATTTTAGGGCTACTCATGTGGGTGGCACAATCAGTGCTGCAGGCCCACTAGTAGCATTTGTCATCACCAGCCCTGGCACACTCAGTGTACTTTACTAGGGACTTCTTGGTGATACAAATATGCCGATCATGTACATCCAATCACAAAACCAATTTACACAGAGAGCATATGCACTTTAGCACTGATCAGCAGTGGTAAAGTGCACAGAGTCCTATTTCCAACAGCCACAGGTCAGAAAAAATAAGGGAGGAAGAAGCAAAATGTTTGAGGAGTACCCTGCAAGAAGGGGTAGTTCCAACATGCAGCAACTGCAATGCCCCAAACAAACAACACCAACTTAATTGTAAAATCTCAAATCCAAAAGTAATCCAAAAGTGATCCAAACAAAAAGTCCTCAGATACAAATATCCAGCAGCAGCCACAAAAAAGTAATCCTTCCAGCTCCAGATCTAAATGTAAAGTGACCAGGACATGGACAAAGCACTGGGAGGAGCCTGCTGGACAGGAACAGGAAGTTGGAGACTCTGGGGCACTTCCTTCCTCCCACCCCCCCAAAAATGGACTCCTTGCACAAAAAAGTGCAGCCAAATGTCAATGAGTTATTCTGATCCAAATCATCATTTTCAGAAGGTTTATGCTGCCTGCGGTAGATTTCTTGTGCAGAATTGCAATTTTTGCAAGTTCGGGAAAGCGAGCTGTTGAAATCTCCCGCCGGAAGTCAGCTGCTCGTCGCATCTACGTGTTCGCAATTGTTTACTCCCGCGATGCGTGATCGCGGGCCCTTATGACGTAGTCGCGTTCTCAAACTCTCGCAGTGCAAGATGGCAGGTCACTATGGCATACTCGCGGTCGAAAAGTCTTGCGCAATCACGTAGCCAGATCCAAAATGGCGCAGCGCACGCAAACTGGGAGGAAAAACAACTCGGCAAACTCAGAATCACGGTAAGTTAACGCCACGTGCGAGATTGTATTTTTGAAGCGCGACCAAGTAAAAAAATCTGCCAGCTTGCAATTTGAGAATTTTTTGACAATTTTGCGCGATTCACAGACCGCGAAATTCCCAAAAATTCAGAAAATCCGCAAGCGGAACGGATTTTCAGCCCACACTTACTCTTAACCACCTTTCAGACCATCTTCAGAGTAATTCCAGCCTTCATACACGCCTTATTTGGAAGCGCTTTTGGAGGGCTTCTTTTGGTCATGCTATCAGTGGCGGGCATCCTGAATTTAATCCTATATCTTTGCAATGGACATCTCTAACCCTTAAGACATGGAGAGAACACTGCTGGAACTACGTTGTCGTGAGCGTATGGTGTTCTCCCTGACTACGCCTCGGCTGCGAGAGCTGAGTGAGCATTGGTGCCTGTCTTTCATACACGTCTGGCTAGCCTGTGTCCTGCCTTTGTTCCGTTGCCTCTTTTGCGGATTTGCCTGTGTGTTGGACCTGTGTCTGACACTTCCATCGGTTTCACCGCCCGACATAGATTTGCTACTGGTGCCTTTGCAGACCCACGTGTGCAGTTGTCCACAGCATATTCCCATGATTGATGTTGGCATATCTAGAGCTTCCACTGGATGCTTCCGCTCCTGTTGGAAGGGAAACCTGCTCTGCTCTAGAGGAACAGGTTCCGTATCAGGCGTGCAGGCATCTGATTCTTCCCCAGTGGCTGCTGTGGGAACCAGAGGTGAACATCTTTGCTCACTTGACATGATACTGGAAGTTCTTAAGGAATTGCCACCTGCGGATAAGATGTTCCTCGATGTTGAGTCTTCGGCCCAGGATTTTTAAGCAATCTGGCCTCTCCTGTGCTAGGAACCATTTAGCAACTTGTTAAGCAGTTACTAAATTGAAGGTCAAAACTGACTTTCTTTTATCTGTTTTCCTTCTCTGCTCTAAAGGGGACGTAATGACTTTCAAGGTGGATGTGCATGATCACATTTCTTAAGAAAGACATTGTTGATTGTTTTCAAAACATTTATGATTGTTTTCAAAGCATCCATGATTGTTTCTAGAATAAACCCTGGAGTGACCACTCTAGTATAAAAGACCCTCACTCCCCCCTACAAATTAGAGGATAATTCCTTCCAAGCTGACATGAGGTCCTGCATGCTGAATCTTCAACACTCAGCAATCTGACATCCCGTTCGGGGTGTCATCCTGGAAGCAGAGATCGGGTCCTTCATTCTCAACCATCAGGTGAGGGGGCTGGTTAATCCATAGTGTTCCTTGGCTTTCCATACATACATATATGCATATACATGCTACACATACAGATCTAGACTAGGTGCATTTAGGCAAATTACTAGAAATGTATCTACCATTTACTATATTGGTACCAGCAATCTCTTTTATGCTTCTGTCTCCTGATTGTTGCAGCACATATGTTTTACACAAGGCTGTCGCTGGACCAATACATTTTTATTGAAATGTCCTAATCGCCATCCTGTGTATTTTCGGTGAGCAAGCAAGCATGAGTGCCTGAGCAAAATGTACTGTGCTGTTCTTCATGATCCCTGAGGTATCAGGGTTGTCATATTCAGTGGTTGCCAGAAAGTATCTACACCACTGTAAGATACAGTGGGGTGGTAGTGGCACTGTAGAGCTTGCTGGTCTATCAGCTGACATATCCTATGGGGGTGTCCAGAAGCAGTAGGGACACCAAGCCCTCAGTTTAGGTTATCCAAAACATTTAGGTCCTGGGGAATTCCTAGGAACTACATGACAGTAGGAGGAGCCAAGGGGTACTCTTGAGGAGGTCTGTTGGTATGAGGAGGAGCTGCCAGTTTGGCTGTACATGTCCAAGACAGATTAAAGGGGACAGGGCAGGAGCATACTTCTCTGAATTTATCCTGTAACCAAGTTTTTCCCAGTCCACTGGAGGTTTGCTCTTAGGCATCATGAGATGCTGGTGGGAAGAGAGTATGTCAACACGGGATGGGAAGCTGGTATCAGCGATTCAGTTTTTAATGATACGGCGCAAGGCACTGAGTCTCCTGGGCATGGATGCACAAGGTTTTGGGACACATTCTTTTCACACAGGAATGGCATCAGAAGCGGGTCAGTGGGGTTGGAGTTGGGAATTGATCATAGTATTGGGAAGATGGTCATCCAACTGCTTCCAAAGCGTTGTTAGAGGGGGGAGGGAGTTTGTGAGTAATTGTTTGGGTTGTCAACTTTTGTTTCTCTTTTGCAGGTTCTGTTCTCAGGCCTCAGGCCGTTGGTGTGAAAATCTGGATTGTGGCCCATTCTTTCATAATGTGGGCCGAGAGACACGTAAAAACCAGCAGTCATGGTGAAAATTTGTGCTTTAATGTTGACATGTGTTTTATTAGGTGGCATGGGAAAGGGAGCATGAGATGGAGGAACTTCCTTCATGTTTAAATAGGATACTGGCAGGTGGCAAGTGTCCCGATGTACTGTTGCTACACTTAGACGTGAATGATTTAGTAGTGCAGAAGGGTTTGGTGTTGATAGCATCTATAAAGGAGGAGTTGAAGGAGATTCGGAGGCAATGGTCTGGTTGTCATGTGTTATGGACAGAGTTTGTGCCCAGGCAAGTCTGTTATGGGGCCCCTAGACCAACAGCTATTTCTCAACAAAGAAATGTGCTTTTTAGGTTTCTCCTAATCAGCGCGCAAGCATTGCTTAGGAGTGACCTCTTGGAATCGGACTGTACTTTTTGAAAAACTCGTGCATGTACTGCACTGTTTCCAATGAGCGCTCGTGCATGTACGGCATCCACCTTGCAGGAGCGAGCAGTGGCGCCATCTGTTTCCAATTATCGCGCCCGTGCCACGCTTGTTAATTGGAAACAGATGGTACTGCAAAGTAGATGCTGTACATGCACGGGGTCTTCCACTTTCTTTATCCGCCTGGCCTGCACTTTTAAATGCACACCAGAAGAAAGTGACAGCCCTATTCACAAACATTCGCTCTAATTTTGAAAAGTTTGGAGTTAGAAGGGCATGCATCTAATTCAGATGGATGTCACGTCCACCTAATTATGTACATATTATGCCAATCTCTAAATCGCCCCCTACATGTTACTCGCTTCTCCATGAATGTAACCACAGATATATTTGTGCACTTCTGGCACGCATGGACAGCGAAGCCATCAACATAAAATCACAAGCTGCCTTCATCCGACTGCCATATTGAAGGACATTTCCCCTTTGATTTTATAAGCAGTGCCACAATATTCAGATGTTAGTAGCAATTTCAGAAAAAATCTGGTCGAATTTTCCAGCTTAAAAATATGGTTCTGAAACATCAATATTAATATGTACTTCGTTTCCAATCTTCTCATTACTTTTCTTTATCCCAAAAGTTAACTAAAGATGTTCTATTTCCATTTTAGGTATGCATTTTTATTTTCTGTTCTCTGGCTTGGAAACAGACAATGTGCATACACCTGGTAGAGCGCGCCCCGCTTTCTATTGCCATGAGTGCGTGCTGTTCATTGAGTGTATGCTGCTGAGCTCCGTGACAAACGTGACAGCTGCCTGCGCAATCTACACTGTCCCTCCTTCCTCTTCCCAATTGATTCCAGATTGAACAAATCGGAGTTTTATATCCTGTGAGAGTTGTCTTCATGTACCCAATCGCATAAACGAGCAGGCAGGACTTAGAGGCTTTGAATTTTTACACTTGCTTAAGGTAACCTGCCGGGAGAGGCTGGTGCAGTCGGTTCTGGGGAGGGACGCAGTGCAGATCTGAAGTCTGAACTCCTGTCTGCATCAGCTGTCCGTGGCAGAGCAAAATGTCTCTCTCTACCAAGCTCACCCTGGACAATGTTGATGTGAAAAACAAGAGAATGGTGATGAGGTTAGTAATGGTATTTTGGGGATGGGGCGTTACCCGCGACACGGTGAGCTTGTCACTGTCTAGGTAAAGTGACTTCGAGATTCAGTGCTCCAGTGTTCCTTTTTTTCGTTTACAATGTAATCTTTTTAGGTTAGTTACACTGAGTGAGCTAAGACTTCAACTCCCAGAATGCATTTGTTGTTGAATGGAGATCCAGGACTGGAGCAATGGGTTATCGCTGTGATGAAGCCATTTGATACCCCTACTCGGAGGGGGTGGAGTGGCTGCTGCATTAGGGCTGCAGCCTGCAAGTTGTGAAGGGCACGCAGTCTACTGGCTGGAAAGAAGCAGAGTTGCAGCGTGAGTTTTTACGCCCTTGGTAAGGCAGATCGGCAGGTGAGTGGTTCATACTACGAAGCTGCCTTGCATGGAAAATGGGATACCTACGGTGTTGGTGCATGGAGGCTGCAGCCTAAAGTTGGTGTTGGCCCTGAATGCCAGAGGGCTGCTGGCTCTAAAGGACATGGCGTCAACTGGCTCGTGGAGCTTTGAGTTTTGAAAGATAGAAAGAGCACAGTTCTGAATACAGCCCCCCCTCACCATACTATCCCCTACTCCCTCCCTCTCTCAGGGGCAGCTGAACATAGGGAGATCTGCCCTAAGGTCCATAAGGTCTGCCCCCAGGTAATTTGGCTAAGTGTAGCAGTTGGACAGCTGCTCGTGTTTTGGGCATTTATTATGCTACATAAGTAGCCCAGGGTATATAGCTGGACATTTTGGGATACTAGCCACCATTTTGTCTTGGTGACATGGTGGCTGGTACCTGGTAGTTAGCATTTGTGCCCACCCACCCCTCCCTCTAGCTAGGGGATTTGGGAATTGTTTTAACTATTTTCATCTGTTGTGTTGATCAACCTTCAAAACAGATGTGCTAAGGGGGTGATATATGCAGGGTTGTCACTTTGAAGCATGGTTTAGTGAAGTTTCTTGTTGTGGACAGCAGCAATTCAGTGGTCGGAGTGTATTAAAAACAGTATGGGAACTCTGATGCTGCGTGCATATAGGGGTGGGGTCAGTGAACATGGAGGCATAGTCAAATGCATGGCTAAACAAACAAATATCCTGTACCTTTTTTCAGTCTTTTACCTTCAGGTAGCTACACAGAAAATAATGCACAGCTTAAATACAAAAAAGGAAATTACGTTAATCAGTGGGAAAATAGACTATCGTACATTATGGAATCTCTATTAGTTTGTGCACGGCAGAGGTATGTGTCTGTAACCAGAGAGCTACAGAGCTAAACCCTGGTTGGTGCAATTGAAAATAGTGACTTGTGTATGTTTAGTGCTACAAAGTCCTAGTCTGTGACATAAAGCACTGTGCATATGTAAGTCATTATTTTAAACTTGCATTACACACAGCAAAAGATAGGCTGCTATATAATGCACAAAATGTTTTCAGATAAAGGGCTTCCAAAATATAGATTTTAGTAATACCCAGACTGTGCATAGTGCAATTTTTCTTATAACTGTTCTATATTAGCACACACTTTACAGCTCAGCTGGCAACTCCTTTGCAATAGCACTCAAAATACTTGCACTACGGTGCTATCAGGAAGCTTTGAGTGATTCCATCAATTAACCCCTTTGCTGCGGGGGGGGGGGGGGTAATTCCCCCACGGTGCGGAGGTATTGTATTGTATTGTAATTGCATTTATATAGCGCTTACTACCCCTGACGAGGCGTCGAAGCGCTTTTTCGGCGGGTAGCACGCTACTCCGGGACCCACAGAGGATTAGTGTTGAATTAGTATAGTGAAACATGCAAGTACATTTTAAGTGGTGGATAAGTTAATCAGTTATTTGGATTTGGAATGATAGCAGAAGGATAGAGTAGGACAAAGGTTCGTATTTATCTATCGCTCGCTTGTTGACGCATGCTATTCAGGGAGCCTATAGAGGATTAGAGGTGAATTAATATGGTGAAATATGAGGTAATTTCAGTGGTGGATATTAGTCTGTTACTTGGAGTGAGAAGGTAGCGGGGTGGGGGGGTGAGCACGGCGCCGCGGTGCTCGTGACGAGACCAGCTCGTCATGAGTCACAGTGGAGCTGTGCTCCTGACGAGCTGGTCTTGTCACGACTCCGCTGACTGATTAATTCGCCCGCACAGGCATGGAATTAATCGCGCATGGGCGGCGTGGAGCCGTTATGACAAGATAAGCCCGTCATGAGCACAGCTCCACCACGACTGATGACCAGCTGGTCTCATCACGAGCACCAAAGGTGTTAACGCCAATACCCACTTCCAAGCATCCTTTACAATTGCAGGTTAACCAGTTGCACACATTTACATCTCTTTTAGGCAAGCAGGCACCATGGCAGGAAGACTTGTTTAGCTGCCTGGCCCTCCTTCCCTTTCACAACACAGGAGACTCCTTGCCGGACATTTCAGTGGAAGCATTTCAACTCTAAGAATTAAACATCCGGGATGGTTGTCGTCTCATTAAAGTAGAGGAATTGTTTTTCGTAAATTAAAAAAGTCCACTACCACAATTCAGGCTGAAAGGGAACGAGTAGACAAGTTCATGACTGAACGAGCCAGGAAGTTAAAAGGTTCTGTAGGAAGTTTAGTTAGTGAGAGGTTCATTGTTGTAGTAAGGGAGGGAAGTGTAAAGGTCTCAGTTGTAGTTGATCAGCTCTATAGAAAGTGCACTTTTCCTAAATGAATTTGTTGTGGGTGTGGGGTATTTAGGGGTGGCGGTAGCTTAACATAGCTTAACATATGTGATCAACTTTGTATAGTGAGGTTGTAGTTTTGTAAGGCAAAGGCCCATATTGTCTTTGTGAAGTGCACCTATGACCTGTTTCAATGAAGCAACCCTTTTCACATAAACCTGGTGTCAGTTGTCTGTGCTGCTCCCCCTCTTCCCCAACATACTGCGTTGGTGTATGGTTCCTGCAGCGCCTCAGCCTGCTGGTCTCATGCGGTAGAAAAACAAAGCGCCAGCATGCTGGGCCCTACCAGGCACTATGAACCTTGCAGCCGCTCTACATGCTCGCAGGACCATCCGAACTTCTTACATGGGAAAGATCAGTTGCAAGGAGCGGGGGAGCTGCGGGTGTGGGGGGATCTGCTGCACCCCTCCCTTCGTGCGTCACCCCGTGATTAGTACTGCAGTGTAAGGAGCCGTGTGATTGTCGCAGCTGATATCGATACGTGCGGAATGGCGGCCGGAGCCGGGCGCGCTAGTAAATGAAAGCGAAGGCGCACATCCCATTGAAGCTTTTTGTAAGCCACTAAACCGTGACTGTTACGTGGTGAATGCATTATCAGCTGCTGTGATAGGCTTGTTCGCGCCTGCAAAGGATGAAGAGAGATTCGGTGTCGTATCTCCGGCTTTGTCCATATCTCACTCTCTGGGGTGAATTGGGAGTTAATGACGGCTCTTTTATCATTTTTAATTTCATGCATATTATAATAATTCCCCGCCTGAGCTGGTCTCCCAGACTGAGAGGGGCTAATTAATAGCAAACTGCGAGATGGCAGCCGAGGAAGGAGCGTTTGAGATTGTTAAGCGAGGGATCGGATGAAGGAGGCAGAGGCACATGGGCGGGCGGGCTTGAGGGGGACGGAAAGAATTACAGGAAGGGGCAAAAAGGGAGAGGGAGAAATAGAGAAAAATGACAGAGCAAAAGGATACAAGAGAGAGAAAACTAAACAGGGAGAGGGTGGAATTGGAAAAGGAAGGAGTGAGAAGAGAAAGTGAAGTTCAGCAGGATGGAGCAGTGATAAGGGAGTTGGAGGGAAGAGATGGGGTGGACAGCTGGAACAATAACAACAGAGAGAAAAACATAGCGATGTGAAGAGAAAAGTACACAAGGAAAGCACGGGAGAAAAATGAAAACTATGTAGAACGATAATGAGAAGGCGGGGAAAAGAAGAAAAGGGTGATAGAAGGGAGAATAGGAATGAAGATGAGGGGGTATACAGCTGGAGGAGGAGAAAGAAACATAGAGGAGGAAGAGAGAAAGAGACATGGAAAGAGAAGCAGAACAGAAGGGGTGTCAGGATGATCCCTTGTGATGATAGTACGAAAAATTGTCGTGCCTACATTTCTGCCTGGCCTGCGTCCTGGGTACTATGAGTGAAGGCATCATACAACGACCCCATGGATTACTCGTCTCTTTGTGGTCGGGGTGGGTGTCAGCATTGGCTCAACTGAGACTTCTAGTTCATGTAGGTATTTAAAGGGGTGGGATTGATATACAGAAGAGAAAACTGACCAAATTTAATGCATATAAATATCTAGTGGGTTACTTTAAAAATGCACTATATTTAATATTACACACCGAAAAGAACAATCACGAGGCTCTCGCCCAAACCATTCCAAAGTTCTGACCCTAAACTGGCTAGTATCAAAAGGAAGGACTAAGGGGCCTAGAGGAAACATAAGGCCAGTGTTATTCCATCCGTAGACCCAATGCAAAATGTCAACTTGTGGAGTCCTTGTATCCTGGGGCAGATCCTGCAAGCAAAGCTTTGGATGCGTGTGCACGAGTGTATGTTACCAGTTTGTGTGCATGTGCAAGTAGATGGAGTGAGAATGCAATGAAATAGTGGTGGATTAAGTGGGTCTTTGTTTATTAAAGGATTATTAGCTTTTAAAATGTGTGACGTTCAGGACATGGTTGATCAGTCTTTTGTTAAAGTTATCAGATCTGATCATACCTTGTAACATGGACATATTATGCCAGTGTGCGCTAGCCCTTTATGTATACTATTGTGTTGTTGTATGTATTTTATTTAGAAAATGGGGTTTAAATGTGCGTGTAAACAATAAAGATGTATTCTCTGGGACAGTAGACTGAGTAATGTACTATACTACTTGTGAAAATATGTTTTTCGTATGAATGTATGGTGCTGCTGTAAATTGAGGTTTAGTGAAGGTACTAGCTTAACTTTTGAATTTCATTTTTTTTAAGGATTTGTACTAACGTTCCGTTGAACCCTAATTTCCCCTTTAACTTTAGTATTACCAGGGAATTGTTCAATATGATTCCCCTGGTTCCTGTGAAAGGCTTTAGGGCCCAGTGAGAATGGTTGAATTTCTTTGACTTTAAGCACATGGCACTATATCACCTAGTTCTCATCTGTCGGACAATAATTCGAAATATCAAGGAGAGACTGCTAATAAGACAGTCCTTTCAGGAAGTCCTTCAAAAATATCCATATTTTCAATAACTCCCGCACTGTGCCCCACTCCAGGGTATATGCACCCAATTTTGGTGATTCTCAGAAGGAACAAGGCAACAACCATTTGAGTTCTTAGTGGTCAGTGTTGGCCGCAGTTTTTATTAATAATACATGCATATACTTTCTGTCATTACTCATATGCCTTTGCCATACAATACTATTAGCGAACTGTCACTTGGGGCATAAATCATCTGTCTGTGTTTGCCAATCATCTTCCATTGTCCATTCGCAATTTGGACTGGCAGTTAATTCGTTAGTTCTTTCTGTAGGCTTCTCTCGTTTCTTGCCCCATCTGGGCCATTTCCTTGCTTGGTTGTCTTTGCGCTTACTTTGCGCGGGGGTAGCTTCCTTCCCGGAGTTACGACCATGCTCGCTACCTTGTTAGGCTCTGTTGTGCCCTGCCATTTGGCAGGGGCTGGGCAGCGAGTGCCGTCTCCGTTTGCTACCCTCTTTCTTTGTTTGGCCACTAACCCTGCCGTGCGGCATCCCAGTGTGAGAGGGCCAATTCTTACACACCACCCGTCGGTGTGTCTCCGTAGCAACCATTGTATCCTTAGTTTTAACCCATCCCCTGCCCATTTTCCAGCACTGCGACATTGCTGCTTCTTTGGTTTGGGTGGGGGGGTCAAGAATCCTCTGTGGTGCACCACTGCTGTCCCCTGGTCCACAAAGCCATCTGGTCCAGGAAGCGGTGCTTATATGCCCCCCCTTTGGCACACCTGGCTAGCTTTTTCCTCATTGGGGGTTTGTACCCCGCAATGCTCCCCATCGGATGGGAGGGTAGGCGCCCACTTGGTGCTGCCAGCAGTGGGGGGCACGGGCATTTTCCCGCAGCTGGGGCACGTCCGGGTGCCCAGAATCAGTTCTCTTCCGGGGGCTTGGCGCTGGTTATGGCGCCGGCCCTTGAAGTCCCCTGCGGGGATGGCCTCTGCGATAACCCACGCACTGTATCCACTCCAGGGTATATGCACCCAATTTTGGTGATTCTCAGAATGAACAAGCCAACAACCGTTTGAGTTCTTAGTGGTCAGTGTTGGCCGCAGTTTTTATTAATAATACATGCATATACTTTCTGTCATTCCTCATATGCCATTGCCATACAATACTATTAGCGAACTGTCATGCATGGGTCATAAATCATCCGTCTGTGTTTGCCGATCATCTTCCATTGTCCATTCGCAATTGGACTGCCAGTTCGTTCGTTAGTTCTTTCTGTAGGCTTCTCTCGTTTCTTTCCCCATCTGGGCCATTTCCTTGCTTGCTTGTCTTTGTGCTTACTTTGCACGGGGGTAGCTTCCTTCCCAGAGTTAGGACCATACTCGCTACCTTGTTAGGCTCTGTTGTGCCCTGCCATCCGGCGGGGCTGGGCAGCGAATGGTGTCTCCATTTGCTACCCCCTTTCTTTGTTTGGCCACTCACCCTGCCATGCGGCATCCCAGTGTGAGGGGGCCAATTCTTTCACACTGCCCCTCGGTGTGTCTTCATAGCAACCATTATATCCTTAGTTTTCGCCAGGGAGGCTTATGTCTTTCTGTGGCTCCCCCCTCCCTCGTCTGCAAAAGTGTTTTTTTTAAAAAGTTTTTTTCTTACTTGCAAACCGCCAGTGCCATGGCACCCCACAGGTTGTTCCAAAACACCCTCATTCCTTCTTCAGACAGGTGGACTCCTTCGTTTGCGTAGAGTTCTGGGGGTCCCTGGTGGATGAGCCCGTGCCTCACACTTTCCATACCATTGACTCTGCAGAATTTGCTTGCAGCTATGTTCAGTTTCCTTCTTGAATTCTCCACCGCTTTCCCTGATTCTGCACCACGCCATTCTTGTCTGCTGATCAGCTCTGACCAGATAACGGCCGCATTCCCGAATGACCTGGCTGTCTCCGTGAGGTCTTTCTGGATGTCGTGGAGGAAAGCCTTCCTTCCTCTGCTCACCAAATTGTTCCCCCCCCCAAGTGGATTATAAAGATGTCGGGGTACCAGGGTGAGCCTGCCTGCACCTTCGCCAGTGTTGCCAGTAGCTGGTCCCATCTCATCCCTGGACTACCCAGCCACCGGATTCACGTGTCCACTGGCCTTCCTTCTTGCCTGCAGCCTTGCTCTTGCCACCACGACTGCATTCTGGATATGAACGAATGGCCCACCACAAACACCAAGCGTGGTCTCTACCCTGCTGGTGCAATGGTCACAAATGTCAGTTCGTTGCTTGACACCTTCTGTGGGTTGGCGTCGTTGAACCCCTCTCTTGTCATAGGGTTGTTCTACATTAGGTGAGGCCTAACATATGCCCGGTATGCTCGGGACCACCATCTGCCCACTGCCTGTATCCCAGCCTCTGACATGTTATGTTATGCTATGTTATAATTGTTTTATATAGCGCACGGCTACTCAAAGAGTGTCCCGGCGCTTTTCACTACATAGCAGAAACACAACACAGCTAAAAGACAAGGCAGAAATGGAAAGACAGGGGGCTATAGACTCGCCTAGGAAACCAAAGCTAGGCAGCAAAAAAACAGGTTTTGAGGCCCTTCCTGAACATCAGTAGGTTGGAGGTGCTGCGCAAAGTCAATGGTAAAGTGTTCCAAAGCTGGGGCGCCAACAATCTAAAAGAGCGGCCTCCTATGCGAGCCCTCTTAATCCGAGGGACCGCCGCAAGAAACAAGGATCCAGACCTCAGAGATCTTGTAGGGTGATAGAAAGCTACCCTTTTACGGAGGTATTTGGCTCCTGACGCATAAAGAGCTTTATGAGCCAAGGTCAGGGCCTTAAAAGTTATTCGCTTCCGAATAGGGAGCCAGTGAAGAGCCTGCAGGAGACCAGAAGTTCGAGCCCGGCCTGATAGACCGAAAATGGCCCGAGCTGCCGAATTCTGGACCACCTGCAGTCGTTGTAGCAGATACTCCGGTAGGCCAAGATACAGAATGTTGGAGTAATTTAGTCTAGAACCGATTATCGCCTGTACCGTAACCTTCCTGTGGTCTTCCGATAGGATGGGAAGAAACTTGCGGAGCATCCGGAGCAAACCGAAACAGGTGCCAGTGAGACCGATTACCTGAGAACGCAAAGACAAGTCCTTGTCGATCTTAATACCCAGGTTCTTGGCCACCTGGGATGAACCTGAAGGTGGAAACATGATCTCTGGCCACCATTCCTGCCACTCTGACTCCGAGCTGCATCCAAAGAAGAGTACCTCTCATTTATCCGAGTTGCACTTGAGGCCGTTAAGATGGAACCAGTTAAAAACGGCCCCACGGCAACCCTGGATACTCTCCCCGTCAAACTCCACACCCTTTGGGCATGTAAAGAGGAGCTGGGTATCGTCGGCGTAGGACACGATCTGAGCCCCGAAAGACTCCGCCAGTGCCGCCAGAGGAGTCATGAAGATGTTAAAGAGCGTCGGGCTCAAAACTGAGCCCCGAGGGACTCCGACACCCAATGGCGGCATCTCAGCGGAGCCAGAGGAGGCCCAGACCGTTTGTCGGCGGCCAGCAAGGAAAGATCGAAACCAGCTGAACACCGTCCCCCTCAGACCGATCTCATAAAGTCTGGCTAAGAGACCCTCGTGAGGGACGGTGTCGAAGGCCGCCGACAGGTCGAGCATCACTAGCATCGCCTTGCCGCCTGAATCCAGCACCTCTTTAATAACCTCCGAGACTTCCAAAAGCGCTGTCTCAGTGCTTAGGTTCGTACGGAAGCCGGATTGAGTAGGGTGGAGCAAATCATGCGATTCCAGGTACTCGGAGAGCACCTTATGCACGTGCTTCTCGAGGATCTTGGTAAAGGCAGGCAAGAGCGAAATTGGCCTATAATTGGCCAAAACCTCCGTGTCCAAACCAGGCTTTTTGAGCAGAGGTATAATCATTGCCTGTTTCCAAAGCTGGGGGACTACACCCTCACTGAGGGAGCAGTTCAGAAGAGGGTTGACAATGGGATTGATAACTCCTGCCATTTTAGCCAAAAATTTGGCCGGGCATGCATCACGGGGAGAGCCCGATTTGAGGCGAGCCAACAGGTCCAGTGATGCAGAGGCAGGGAGCGGTGGAAAATCTGTCAGCACCGGATCTGTGCTAAGAGAGGAGACCGGGGCAACCTCCAAGAGATCAGAAACAGCAGGCCCCGACAAGGGAAAGGAGTCCTGAATCCGCCTGATCTTGGAAGTAAAAAAATCAGCAAGAGCACTCACCCAAGCCTCCGTGGGGAGTGCCCGGGTCAGAGGAACACGTGGGGCCGTAAATTCCCTCACGACGGCAAACAGCTCCTTACAGAAATTCGAAGCACTCTCGATTTTTCTAGAGAAGTAGCCTCTCTTCTCGGAGAGAATATCTCGATGATAGGCTTTGACAGATGCTCTATAGACGAGTTTGGCCTCTGGATCGTACTGCGCACGCCACGCTCTTTCTGCCACCTTACACTGCCGTCGTGAGACCGCCAGTGCTTCGGTGAACCAGGGGGCGGACGCCCGTTTTACGGTCTTGCGAGGAGGCCTCACTGGGGCAAGATCATCCATCCTCTCCGACAGCCACCGATGCACCATCTCTGAATCCCTTTCTAAGTCTCCTGTCAGGATGCAAGGGTGAGCCAGACATGCCTGTGTCAGCAGCTCAGGAGTGACCAAATGAAATGCCCTGGATCCCTGGGAAAGCTGTCGTGAGACACTAGTTGGTTTGCTTATCTCTGGCACATAGCACTTAACCAGCAAATGATCCGACCAAAGCACCTGAATGGGTGCCAGAATCTCTATAGAGATCGTCAAAAAGATCATATCCAGAGTGTGGCCCTTTACATGCGTCGGTCCACGATGATAGGGCGCGAGGCCTAGGGGAGCCGTCACCTCCATCATTTTGATCGTGTCTGCATCCCTTACATCATCCATATGGATGTTAAAATCGCCCGCCACTATACACTGTTCCGAACTAAGCGCCAGTGTTGAAATTATGGACTGGAACTCTTCAAAAAAGGTGCCTGTCGGCCCAGGGGGCCTATAGACAAGAAGTCCCTTAAAGGACTGGTGCGGCGATTATACAATGGAGAAGGCCAGGGATTCACAGCCCATAATCGTCTCCATGGGAATGGAGGTGCAGGTAACACGATTGTGTACAACCAGCGCCACACCGCCCCCTCGCCCTTTCAATCTGTCTTGCCTGAAGATGTTATAATCAGGGGGGATGGCAGCGGCAATGTCGGGATTCGAGGCCTCCCCCAGCCAAGTCTCCGTCAGCATCAGGCATAGAGGTTTTTCTGTTGCCAACAAATCAAAAATATCCAACGCATGGCAACTGAGAGATCTGGTATTTAGAAGCATACAAAGATGCCTAACACTATCAGGCTCCTTCCTTGAAACGGAGGCCAGAGTTTTCTGCGGCGCCCAGCCACAGTCAGGGCACCGGTTCTTACCTCTGTGGCGGGCAGGAAATACCGTGCGACAAGAGTCCCTCCGCTTTTGTAAAGAACGGAGCTCTAGCGCCGAATATTGCAGCATGACAGTGGGATGGAAGTGGAATCTGCCAGAGAACCGACCTACCCCGCGCCCCAGCGCCTCCTTAGCGCGGACGGGCGCAGACGGGCAGGACTCTGGCACGACTCCGGCGCAGTGAAGGCGCGACCGCTGCGCGTCACCGCTGCGCGCTAGAGGGAAGGGTTAAGAAGGGCGGGCGGAGGAGGTCCAGAGAGCTAGAACGCTCGGTCCGGCACCTCTGCAGCGTTGCACCCACACCCAAAATGTCGGCAGAATAAGCAGCTACAGGCTGAAAACCCCCAGACCCGGACCCGCTAAGCAGCGGTGATCTTCACAATTAAAGTGCAGGTGGGGGCCAGGAACCCTGTTAAAAGCAGGGAAAACGAAAAATAAAATAAACGCAAATAGGAAAACGGGCGTTTAAAAAGCGCAAAGCGCTAGCTAATAGATCAGCGTGCAGGTCGCCAGCATGTGGAGTGCAAGATGTTGAGTCAGACTGACCCGCTAGAGGCCAGCCTTAAGAAGGGCGGGCGGAGGAGGTCCAGAGAGCTAGAACGCTCGGTCCGGCGCCTCTGCAGCGTTGCACCCACACCCAAAATGGCGGCAGAATAAGCAGCTACAGGCTGAAAACCCCCAGACCCGGACCCGCTAAGCAGCGGTGATCTTCACAATTAAAGTGCAGGTGGGGGCCAGGAACCCTGTTAAAAGCAGGGAAAACGAAAAATAAAATAAACGCAAATAGGAAAACGGGCGTTTAAAAAGCGTAAAGCGCTAGCTAATAGATCAGCGTGCAGGTCGCCAGCATGTGGAGTGCAAGATGTTGAGTCCATGCTGAGCTGCTGATGTGGCTGCCCCAATTCTGAATGAGTGTGACCCAAAGGATGCTGGGAAAGGCCTGCCTTGCTTAGGGCCATGCGCATCATTGTGGTGAATTGGAATCTACCCAGTTGGCTGCCGTCCTTGTGCTTGAAAAGTGTCCCTTCACCTGCTGGTCGGACCACCATGAATGCCTGTAGGCAGCATACCACACAATACCTCTGGTCCTCAATGCAGTGTAGCCGTATCGTATTCCCTACTCCAGCCTGATCTGTCTTTGAACACCTCAGCCGCATCTCCACCTGAGACGACTTTGGTGTTATATCGCTTGCCTGTATGCAATCTTCTGTGGCCCCCTTCCTACTGGGGGCCAACAGCTCGCTGATGAGGAATGCCCCAAAGAAGGCTGTGGCAAAAGCCGCCCTGAACAGGCCGAGTTCAAATGCATCCCTAGTGACACCTGTTAGCGCTTCCGGCCGGAGAGCCAGTTTTGAGAAATCTAAAAACCTGCTGTCTTTTCTCGTGCCTTCGGTGCGCCTCCAGCCTTTCAAGGCTGCCTTGACGTAATGGGATGCTGCCGGTTCCTGCCCTGACGCCAATTTAGTGAAGTGTGTCAGTGCTGATAGGTGTGCCTGAGCCCAGGACCTTGATTTCTTACAGTTGAAGGCCCACTGTATGAACCTCTCCACTGCCCTGCCCATTGCCCCCACGTCTCTTATATTCTGGATGCCCCCTATCTCCATCACTGTTCCCACATACTTCTTGTATCGCCTAGCTGCTTCCGGGGCGAGGGCTTGGTCCACCAAGACAGAGAGGTCTACCCCCACCAGGTCCCACAGGTGCCCCAGGAAAGGGGTCATGTCCTGGTCGGCCCCTGGGGCCAGCTGCCTGAATTTGTCTATCTGCGCTCTTGATATGGCGTCCACCACCTCGTTCTCCACTCCTAGTACGTGTTGCACCCTCAGGTCTATGTTGCCATCCAACTGTAATTTAACCAGGTGGCGCATTAGTTTCAGTATATTAGGGCACCTAGCTGATTTATTGTTTATGGTTTGTCCCACCCCCTTGTTGTCAGACCATATTGTTAGTTTCATATTGCGCAGCTCGTACTTCCAAATGGTCAGGGCAACTATGATGGGGAATAGCTCAAGGAATGTTATGTTCCCGGTGATGCATAAACTGTGCCACTCGCTGGGCCATTGCCCCCGCACCATTTGCTGCCCAGGATGGCCTCGAAGGCAGAGCTGCTGGCAGCATCGGTGAACAGTGTGATCTGCTTGCTTGTCACCCATCCTTCTCTCCAGATAAGAATCCCATTAAAGTTCTTCGAAAATGAGTCCCACATTAGCAGGCCCCTCTTGACTGTCGCTCCCAGCCTAACATGGTGGTGCTTGAGTGTCATGCCTGATGTCAGCTGGGTTCACCGCCTGGTGAACACCCTGCCTGCCGGGATTACCCTGGCTGCAAAATTGAGCTTACCTACCAGTCCCTGGAGCTCTCTGAGTTTTGCTTTCTCGCGCCCACAAATGTTCCTAATGTCCTCCCTAAACTCCTTTACTTTCTCATCTGGAAGTCTGGATGTGCCTGCTACTGAGTCAAGCTCTATACCCAGGAACGTGATGGTTGTTGCTGGACCTACCATTTTCTCTGGGGGATCCCCAACTCCTCAGCTAACTCTTGGAAAGCTGCCAAGGTAGGGCGCACTCGACTGTCGCGGCGGGGCCTGTGAACAGGAAATCATCTAAGTAGTGGAGCTTCCCACCCTCCCGGTGCCTGCCGTGGAGCACCCATTCAAGGAATGTGGTAAATGTCTTGAAGTATGCGCAAGACACTGAGCAACCCATGGGCATGGCTTTGTCGAAATACAGCTCCCCCTCCCATTGGAAACCCAACAAGTGGAAACTGGATGGGTGGACTGGCAGGAGGCGCAAAGCAGATTCTATGTCTGCTTTCACCATAAGGGCACCGTGGTCCACCGTCCTGACCAGGTCAATGGCATCATCTACTGTTAAGTAACCCACAGAGCTGGCCTCTGGGCTGATCACATTGTTAACGGAAGACCCTTCGGGGAATGACAGGTGATAAATTAGCCGGAACTGGCCCGGCTCCTTCTTGGGTACCACCCCTAATGGTGAGACCACCAGCCCTTTGAGCATGTGCCATGGCAGGGGCCTTCTATTCTGCCTAGTGCTTTTTTCCTTTTCCAATTATTGGGTGACTACCCTGGGGTGCTGGAGGGCAGATTTCAAATTATTTGCCCCACCTAGTGGAGGGGTGCCCTTGAAAGGTATGACAAACCCCTCTTCAAAACCTTTCACTAGCACTGCTGCATCTGCCTTGTTGTGATACATGTTTGCAAGCCTGCCCAATTGCATTGTGTTAATGGGTGAACTGGCTAGCCTGTAATGTTGAATTCACTTTGGGCCCCCTGCACACTCTGCAGTTGTATTACTGCTTCCTCTTTTTCTCTTTCTTATCTGCCCCATGTTCCCTCTTGCGCTTGCACCCTGATACTGGGTGTACCCCCACAACTGGAGCAGATGTGTTGAAATTTGCACGAAGACCCCCATGAGCATTCGTTGAACTCCTATTTCCAGCATATGGCTGCCCCCCACCGTGGTGGAGAGGCCTTCCATGTGTTGTGCACCCTTCCTTTATGAAAAGTCCAGTCCTTCTCCTTTTGAAAAGGGGTCGAAAGGGCTGTTCGCTCCTCCCAGCCCATGTCTTGGTCTCCTTAGCTATCATCATCTTGTGAATAAAGCCGTACACATCCTCCTCATTCCATTCCATCTGGTGTGCGTCTGCATCTTTAAGTGAAATCCCTTATCATATTCTAGCCATGCGTCCCCAGGGAATTGCCTCTGCGCGTTATGTATGTTGGATTCATAGAGCCATAGGTCAGCGGCGCAGCATGGGTATTTCTCCACAATTATGCATGCCATGATCCTAAAAGCATCTAGCCAATTGTCAAAGTTCTGTTCTTTCCTCTCTTTCCGTCTTTCTCTTCTATCCTCCTCCTTCTTGTCACAGACTGTCAGATACAGCCCGTCCAACTGTATTTCTAACAATGTAAAAATGTCGATGAATTCTTTCTTTCATATTCTCTCCTTGACTGACAGTGGTATCAGACTCCCTAGCCCTCTAGCCCTAGTTGTCAAGGATGCTGGACCTGGGGAGGGCCGTACATATGGCTCCTTCACGGGGGGAGCACTGGGTGGGCAACTCGTTTGGCCTCCCCAACCTGCTACCGGTGCCCCCCGACCCCCCGAACCTCTGGTGGAACCTGATCCCTCAAGCGTGCTTGTCACACCCACCTGGGGTCAGGTGCCATGGTAACCCAGATCCCTCCCCTTCTGCCTGGTCGCTTGCACTCCCTACACCCTGTGTGAACAGCACTTGCAGGAGCAGCGGTGCCATAGATTTGATGCATTCTTGCACAATTTAATTAATATGCTAACCACTAGTTGCTGTGGTCTCCATCCTGCCGCTTGGTCCTGCCGTCGCCGGGCTGTCCGTAGGCGGGAGCCTTTCTTCTTCTACTGCACCTTCTTGGGTGCTGTCGCACCCAACAGCTTGGCTGGGAGCCTCCTCTGCCGTTTTGGTGCAGGTCCCACAGCCTCCGCCTGCTGCTGACTGCTCGGTCCTTCCTCAGCGTCTTGCAGCAAGTGCGGCTGCAGCCATTCTGTCCCGTGTATCTCGGATGCCACCCGGATTTGTTTCAGCAACTCTCCCAGGTCCCCCTTCTACTCATTGTAAGCTGCTGGGGGCTTCTTGGCTGTCCGGAAAACCAGGGCTGGTTGCAGCCACCTCCTTGGTGTAGCACGGTTACAACGAATTTTTTACAACGCACTACCATTACATCGCAACTTTTACCACGCAAACCATTACAACGCAATGCGCTGGGGGGCGCTCTAGGATAGGGAATGTATTTAATATACTATCCAACACCTTCCCTGCTATCCACGGGGACTGGAGTTGGAATAGTAAATTAAATAATTCACTATCCAGCGCCTAAAAGCATTATGCGTTGTAATGGACTGCGTGGTAAAAACCGCGTTGTAAAGGCATGCGTGGTAAAAGCATGCATTGTAGTGACACCAATCCACCTCCTTATGTACCAACTGTTGGTCTCTGCCCCTGCAGCCAGTTCCCACCAGACCGTGGGCTACTAGTAGCTGTTGCCCCCTTACTGGGTCAAATATTAAGGCGGGGTGCAGCCACCCGACTCATGCACCAACTTTGACTTTTACCAGGGCGTTACCACATTCAGCCCAGAGTTGAGGGCTGTCTGTGAGCCCACTTGTTGCTGTTGCTCCTTCGCGGCTGGGTGCAGCTGCCTGATTAATGCACAAACTTGCTTCCTGTACCTCAGCCGGTACCGTGCCCAGCCTCGATTACTTTGATGGGCCCGCCCCCTCTCTCAAGTTGGTGGGTGCACCACGGCTCTCTGCTGCTCAAGGGGCGCTGTCGGCTGATGTGCCACTCTGCCCGCCCTCTCTCTCCTGGCCTCGGTTGTTAGTGGGCGCACCGGTGTAGCGAGGGGAAAAGTCCCAGCTCGCTGCGACGAGCCGCGGTCCCTCTTTGCGGCCGCCCTGTTTTGGCCGCAGACAACCTCGGAGGAAGCAGCCACGAACCCCCCCCCCGGTCAGGAGGCTCCTCCGGCAGAGATGTTTGGTTAGTCGTGGGCGTGGGCGCGCCTGCTTTGTAGACCAGAAGTTAGGTCCTCAGCCACGGGAACACTCTGCGGCTGCCCTGTTTTGCCCGCCAAAATCTGCCGCACTTGGGCCTGGCGGCGGGCGTGGGGAGGACAAGTTTCTGGCTCTTGATCCCGAGCCACGATGCCCACAATGCTGCCTGCGTGTGCGCCCCGGTGCTGTGGGGCAAACGTTCTGGCAAAGTTGTGGCCCGGGTCACGGTCCCTCTCTGCGGCCGCCCCGCCTTGCTCGCCAGAAACTGCTGCTGCGGTGCCGCACGATTGGTTGCCGGGCCTCTGGGCTCACGATAACCGTTCCGCTGCTTTACGGCTGTCTGCCCAGCCTTACTCCACAGAACTTTCCCAGCACTGCTCCTGCTGCTTTGGAGGAGACCCGGCTTCCTCGAGGATAGTGTCCTCAGGAAAACTGGCTCTTCAAGTCCGTAACCCATTACTCGAGCAGAGCTTCGCCTTGCGACGTCCAGGTATGTTCAAGATTCCTCTGTTGCGCACCGCTGCTGTCCCCTGGTCAACAATGCCATCTGGTCCAGGGAGTGGTGCTTATATACCCCCCTTTGTCTCACCTGGCTAGCTGGCCGCCTTTCCTCATTGGAGGTTTGTACCCCGCAATGCTCGCCATTGGATGGGGGTAGGCGCCCACTTGGCGCTGCCAGCGGGGGGGCACTGGCATTTTCCACTTCTGGGGCATGTCAAGGGGTGTCCAGAAACAGTTCTCTTCCGGGGGCTCACCGCTGGTTATGGCGCCGGCCCTTGAAGTCCCCTGCGGGGACGGCCTCTGCGATATCGTATGAAAGGGAAGCATGTACTTTCTTTCCTACAGAGTTAGAATTAGCATGTCCAGGCTCTGAACCTCAAACTGCAAAAGAACGTCCTTTATATAAATTGCATTTGTACATTTGAACTGGGGGAACCAGAACCAGTTTTATTTATGCTGAAATGAGGACCTCGTAAGCTCTTTACTTACAGTGATGTAGCTAGGTCTTGGGCCTCACAAGCTGCAATTCTCACGGTAGTAGCCAGTGCAACATTTCCAATATTGGCTTACTGTGTATGAATACTTCTTTTTATGGTATTAAGGCCATTATGTTGCAAAATCTACAATGTTTTATTATGGTTTTCTGGGAGGCCTTCTAAAAAAAGCATTGCATTTGCCCAGTGTGGCTTAAATGCGAATTAGAACAAACCTCAAAACAGACTACTTTAAAACAAAATTGTTTTATTCCTATTTCAGAATAAAACAGTATAGGAAGTTAACTCTTTATATAGTACACTAAAATGAAGTACACTGTGCAGAGAGTCCAGTGAGACCTAGATAGGTATACAGAGGCATACACTCTATTGGTGGTAGTGTGGGCGAGAAGTTAGGCCTGTCAGAGGATAGTGCTAAGCATTTGTTGTACTTACAGAGGCAATAAATGATACACACACTCAAGAATAAATTAGAGACCAGTTTATAAAAATGACACAAATTTTTATATATTTCTTTCAGACTAAGAATTTGTTTTACAGTAAGCACTTTTCGAGATATTAATTTTTCAAGTTTGGAAAATAAAACACTTTTGGGCACAAATATGCACCATTGAAGTCAATGGGAGAAAATAGAAAAATGCATAAAAAGTTATACAGCTGAATTTCAAGGTTAACCTTTGGGATTTAGGTAATTAGCAAGGCCAGGTCCATTGTTCCACCAGCGGATTCTTTAGAGCCTCCCGTGAGCAGGGTGCTAAGGTTGTTGGTTGCTGCTGCGCTATGAAGAATGGGGCACCTGAAAACACACTACACCAGGGGACTTAAAGGAAAGTCTGAAGGGTCCCACTCAAGGGAACAGGTTGAAAGGGCCTCAGGCCCATGGGAGCACAGTTGGTTTGTCGGCACCCAGTCTGGGTGGGCTGGGTGCAGAGCAGATAGTTCAGCAGGGCAGCTGGCGGCAACATGTCCTCAGGGCAGCTTATAGAGATGATTTCAGGACAGCTGCACCATCCTCGACATGTGCTTGCTATCTGGGCAGTTGAAGCCTGGATTGGACTCTTCGTCTCTGTGAATGCTGCAGAGGGTCTGGTACCCTAGGTATTGGTGCGGCATGGCTCTGGTAGATTTGGGTGTCTTCACACTTTGGAGGGGAGATAGAGTTGATTCTCCGGGGCTAGTGTACCACTTACGTGGCACGTTAGAGTTTTGTATCGGGTTCACCGGGGAGCAGCAAGTTGGGAAACCGGGTTCTGGGATTTGGTGCCTGTGGACTGTACGGGAGAATACCTCTACTCTAAGGGAGTTCTTTGGTGATTTGTCGAAGGCTGGAGGGACTCCAGGGTTCTGGAGGGCTCATAGTTTCAGGACAAGGCAGCACACGACGATTGTTGAGTCCTTAAGGCAGCAGGCATCAGCTCTTCCATGTCCTTAACTTCTTTGTGTTAATTAAATCTGAGGAGGGCTCATAGTTTCAGGACAAGGCAGCACACAACGATTGTTGAGTCCTTAAGGCAGCAGGCATCAGCTCTTCTTTGTCCTTAACTTCTTTGTGTTAATTAAATCTGAAGTTCAGGGTCCAGGGATGGCACCAAAAAACGTATTTTAGGGGCGTTTAATAGGGTGACAGTAGCCAATGGGCTAACTACCTCTAGGGTGTCTTCACCCTCTAAGTGAAACTTCCGGTAGGAAGGGCCACTACCCTGATACTAATTGGCCAATTTCCTTTCAAACCAAGATAGAGGGAAATTAAAAGTGGTCTCCACATCACCTGCCTCACCTTAGGGGTGGTGATGACTGAATGGGAACCCACCTTCTAATTTAACATGTTTTCCTACCTGTCCTCCCACCAAATGTGGAACAGGACAGGGGTTTTACTAGCTGTATATCCTTTTATAGCAGTGCACGCTTTAGCACAATTTGCTCTAGGAACTTGGCCACTACATACAGGAAAGGGGGTTGGCATCCTCCACTATCTGCAGATGCCTGGGTCACATTTCAAAGGTGGCATCACCTTTGAAACTTCCCACCTTGGAAGGCCATCCTGCCCTTGGTGACATGTGTAGCACCTCCTCCCAGAGCAAGCTTTGATCCTGGCCTCTGAGAGTACTGGCTCTCACCCCATGAGGTCAGAATCATGTCTGGTGGTGGCAGGCTTTCTAACACAATTCAGATACCACACCAGTGCTTAGTAGGTTTCAGGGGACCCTCTAATGGGTCTCCTGTGGGAATTTATTAATAGTGCCATACTGGAATCAGTGAGGATTTATTAAAACAGATGTTTCATTCCAAACATCTTAGGGTACAGAGAAGTCAGCATGGAGCTAGGAAACTCATAATAACAAGTATTCAGCCCATGTGTTCTCTATGGTTTCTCTCCATGTGCCCTTACAATATCCATGAATGTACTTAGATATTATAGAGTCATATCTGCTCATACAGATATGCCCACACATGGGGTATAGTGCACCCTGCCTTAGGGCTGTAAGGCCTGCAATAGTGGTATCTATAACGTATGCAGTGTCTGTGGGCATGGCACACAGGTGCCACGTTGACTCTTCAGTTTCCTCCACACCAAAACACAGAGCTTGCAATGGCAGTTTGCTTGGTCTTGCCGAGGAGTCCTTAAGGTGGCACAATTTGGGCCGCAGCCCTATTGGGCCCTCTTCAGTCCCAATGCCCTAGGTACTAGGGGTACCATTTACTTGGGACACATAGAGGTTTCTGAAGTTGTGTCAATTGTGGTACAGTTTCAGGGAAAGAACACTGGTTTTGGGAACCTGGTTAGCAGCATGGACCCAGTACACCTCAGTCAAAGTTGCATCAAAAACAGGCAAAATGTGTGGAGGGGGTAGTTCAACAAGAACCCAGTTTCTCACCAACAACCTGACAAAACTTTTCAGCTGTTGCTGAATAGTCAATAAGGAATTAAGGGTGCTTTACTAATCTTTCCTGCCTGCAGCTTTTAAACGCGAGAGAGAGCCCCTGGTCAGACGCTGACACTGCTACCTTTTCCGACGCTCCTCCGCTGCCTGCTTTCTCCCCCCGCCGCAGCCTTCCTCCATCAGCGCTGCCACAGTGTGGGGGAGAGAGACTACACCTTCCAGCGGCCTCCGCGACCGGAAGTCGCGTTGAGGCGGAGCGCGCCAGGAGGAGCATAAAAACGGCAATCACCTGCAGAGGAGTGGGTGCTTTACTAATCTTTCCTGCCTGCAGCTTTTAAACGCGAGAGAGAGCCCCTGGTCAGACGCTGACACTGCTACCTTTTCCGACGCTCCTCCGCTGCCTGCTTTCTCCCCCCGCCGCAGCCTTCCTCCATCAGCGCTGCCACAGTGTGGGGGAGAGAGACTACACCTTCCAGCGGCCTCCGCGACCGGAAGTCGCGTTGAGGCGGAGCGCGCCAGGAGGAGCATAAAAACGGCAATCACCTGCAGAGGAGTGGGTGCTTTACTAATCTTTCCTGCCTGCAGCTTTTAAACGCGAGAGAGAGCCCCTGGTCAGACGCTGACACTGCTACCTTTTCCGACGCTCCTCCGCTGCCTGCTTTCTCCCCCCGCCGCAGCCTTCCTCCATCAGCGCTGCCACAGTGTGGGGGAGAGAGACTACACCTTCCAGCGGCCTCCGCGACCGGAAGTCGCGTTGAGGCGGAGCGCGCCAGGAGGAGCATAAAAACGGCAATCATCTCCCGCGTCGCGGGAGCGCGCGGGGCCGCGCCGGGCTAAGCCCGGGCCAAGGGCGGGCCCGTTTTAGCCCGTTCTAGACTGTGAGAGACTGGACTGGGCTACCCCTCTAACTTCCAACTTTTTTGACTAGTGGCAAGGTAAACTAATTTAACATCTATTGTGTGACTGGCCTATTGTTAGTTACCCATTGCTGGGGCCTGGTTGTGAACTATTGTCTGTACATTATGTCTAAACAAAAAACGCCTGTCACTCCGGCTAATACTATGCACAACTACCTAGTCCAGGTAGTAACAAAAATTAATAATAACCGGAGGACCTCCCTAGGTACGGGGGATTCGCCACCCTGTGCCCAAATAAATCTATCAGGGGTGTCCCAGTCAGCAACTGATGATCTTATTGTCTCCGACCCTAGTGAAGTCTTAATAGAGCATTTAGAAACTAATGGTTCAATGATTACAATGGACCATCAATCTGACCCCTTTACAGATCTGATCAATTTAGATGACCAAGACAAATCTGTGTCAATTGAGGAGGCAGTTATAGAAACTATTACCTCCCCAACACCTGTCCCTGCCCCGAGAGCAAAAAAAGGGATCACTAAGGCGCCACCTAGAAGAGGTGGCTTACGCTCTTCCAAAAATAAACCCGCAACCCCACCCAGACGAGCAAAAAGAAAGAAAGAGGATGGGATACGGGAAGAGGAGTACGAAAATGAAGATAGGGAGGATATCCTTTTAATTAAGCTCATGGGCACACTAGAGTCTAAACTACTAGGTTTAATGAAACCCCTCATATCCAAGGTAGACCAATTAGTTACTAAGGTCAACAAACTAGAATCCCTGCTAAAGAAAACTAATGAGGAGGTGGGTGAAATACCAAATCTAGTTGTTTCAAAAATTGACCAAATGGAGATTGTGGGAAGAACAACAGGGGTGACCAAGAATGCTGGTTCTCAAGCTTCATCAGACCATGTTCTACACGCTAGCCCCAGGAATGACACTAACCCTGGTATGAATCCTCTCTATGAGTCAGCCCAACCAATGGGCAACAGTATCCCTGAGACTCTAAACCCAGAATCTGCCCCAGTTGAACTAATTGTTGAAGCCTCGCCCCTTATTCTAGTACTAGCTAACACACCCTTGCTCAAAACCGGTCAGATCGAATCCCCTGACTCGTTAAGAAATAAGGCTCTCCAGTGGTTGAGTAGTAATATGCACATATCCCCCTGGGGTAAGGAAAAACTGTCAGACGATCTGCTTACAGCAAGAAGAGTTAGATGGATAGGTACTAAGCCAAAGAAATTCCAAGGGGATTGTGTGGTCTTGAACTTTAAGGGCCCTGATGTTCTGCCCGATGTCCTACGGAATATTTTTCCTCCACAACGTAGGACAGCTGAAATAGTCCCACTGACACTGGATTTCTTCTACAGTAGAAGGGGTCTAGTAGCAAAGTCGAGTATATTAAGAACTAAATGGACAGTGGTGGGAAATAGTAGGGCTAGAACCAATCCAGCATGTGAGTGGGGGCTAAGCTTGGATAATCATTACTCTGTGTTAACGGATCTGAATGAGTGTGATTGACTCGCATATGCTTCTTCTACCACCCTGAATGGGTGGACGGGCCGAGGCCGGGCTAAGATTGCCATGTTAGATGAATTCATACCAGTTCCAGTTGAATCTTGTACTTCCGATTTGGAAGAACAAAGCCGAGTCCAGGTGGATGGTGAAACATTATTGGAGGAAGTTGAGTCATTATCGAGATTGAACGAAAATGTAATACTAGGAGTAGATCCTGCAGAAACACTGATCATTCCCGACATTGCCCAGACGTACTCCCAGCAGGCTAAACCAAAACTACTAATTATTTCATGGAACATAGCCGGAATAGCTAATAAGCTAAATATTCCCAACTGGGGGGATTTTATTAATCAGTATGATATTACCATGTTCCAAGAAACTTGGTCGACTACCCCAATTTTTAGGCAAGGGTATTTAAATTTCTTCATCCCGGCAACTAGTAATAGAGTGGGACGTCCCTCGGGGGGCCTGTTAATTTGGGTACGTCAAACCCTGAACTGTTCGGTTAAGCAAAGGTCTATTCCCTCAAACGATATTTTGGCTCTTGATTTTTCCTGGCAAAATGGCCACCAACTAGCCTTGTTTAATTTGTATTCAAGGGGAGTAGCAAGGGGTAAATCATCAGAGACCTTATCGTGTCTTGAGAACAATATTGAACAGCTACCAGACTCCTCTCATATAATAATAGGCGGGGATTTCAATACCACCTTCGAGCCCTTGGGCGAGGAGGACAAAGTCCTGGCTGAAGATGAGGACTCCAAGTGGGGTATACCCCAACTAGATATTCCTGTAATCAAGACTTGGAGCACGGTAGCAATACAACTGAAAAGTTTTTGTCTCTCACGAGGACTTAGAGCAGTGAATGGCCGGACAGTGTCCGATTGTAGGGGGAAAAATACCTTTGATAATGGTAGATCGGCAAGCAGGATAGATTATATACTCCTAGATGTAAGGCTCTGGGACAAATTGGAGGATATGGAAGTGAAGGCTAAGATTGAAAGCGACCACAACCCATTGTGCCTGACACTACATAGTTATAATGAAGTATTTGACCATCCTAGAGAGGATCACATGGTCACACAGGACCTAGTATGCTCCAATAACTCCCGTTACCTGAAGTGGAGCATGCTCTTAGAAGATCTCGCTAAAATAGAGACTCTAAAGAAAGTAGTAGTGGGTGAAGTTGCTAAAATTAAGTCCCATTTTGGACAGACTAACTTTATCAACTATATGATGACTGCCCATGATATATTTTTTACCACAATCCAAAGTTTCTTCCGGAAAAAAACCCCCGTAAGTAAAATGAAGAAATCACAAGACACTAGGGGGTGGTATGACAAGAATTGCAGGGCAGCTCGAGATAATCTCGGGAAGGAATTAAGAATAGGAAGACCTGAAGCAGTAAGGCTGGCGAGGAATCAGTATAGGCAGGTTCAAAAATTGGCTAAGAAGCGTTGGGACGAGGATTGTTGGCAAGAACTTAAGGAGATCTGTGCCTCCAAGGATTCAAAGCGCTTTTGGGCCTCAGTGAAATGGGCAAAGGGTGGCATAGCATCCCAGCCTGCTAATAATGTTGCAAAGAACAGCTGGATAGAATACTTTCAACCACAGTATGCCCGTAATCATATGTTTAATAATGTTAACCTTCCTCTACAAGTCTACTACAAAACACCACTATTTGTTGAGGGGGATGTGAGTGTTGTATTAGACTGTATAGCAGGGGGGAAAGCACCAGGTATGGATGGTATCCCGGCTGATATTTTCCTATCTGACCGGAAGTCCTGGTGCACCTACTTTACAATGTTGGCCAATGCAGTGGCTATGGGAGGGGAAGTGCCTGCCTCATGGAAGGGAGCAGAAATAATTCCCATATATAAAAAAGGTGACCGTTCCCTGGCTAAAAACTATAGACCCATTAGTTTAATTGATACAGCTCAAAAGCTAATGGGTCGATTAGTCCAAAATAAACTGCAACAATGGATCGACGCAGATAACATCTTGTCACCTTATCAAGCTGGGTTTAGGCCTCTAACCAGTAGCGTCGACCAAGTTCTCCATTTTTTAACAATTTATTGGAGAAATGTCACCCTGAAGAAGGGGACATTGTATGCAGTTTTTGTAGATTTAAAAGCCGCTTTTGATTTAGTCCCTAGGGAAAAACTTTGGCAGACCTTGGCGGATGCAGGCATAAATAAGGAATTGCTTACACTCCTCGTTCGCCTACATGAAAATAATTTCGCAAGGATAAGATGGGGCAAACAAGGAGAGGTAACTGATTCCTTTCCGGTTGAACGTGGGGTGCGGCAAGGATGTGTCCTAGCTCCAACCCTCTTCTCCATTTATATAAATGGTATTGTTGAACATCTAGAGAAGATTGCTAGTGACGCCCCTGTAATAGCCGGCTCCCGTGTACCAGTTCTCATGTTTGCGGACGATACTTTATTACTTTCCCGCACCCCTAGTGGGTTACAAAAAGTAGTTGATGCCTTTGGTGGATATTGTGATGATAAGGGCCTAGAACTAAATACCACCAAAACGAAATTTATGTGCCTTAATCAACAGTCCTCGTTTAAGGGTGTAATAAAATATAAAGGAACACCCCTAGAAAGAGTGGACTCTTTTACATACCTAGGTATCACTCTGCAAGAAAACATGAGCTGGAAGCACCACATAACTACAACCCTTCTAAAATTTAGACAGTTATCAGGTGCTATCTCGCTAAAACACCGCACTTCTCTGACAAAGCCTTTGAATTGTGTCATGGAAATTTACTCTATGAAGGTCCTGGGGGCTTGTTTATATGGCTCTGAATTATGGGGTTTCTCAAACTTGAGCGATCTGGGCAGAGCGGAAAATAGGTTCCTAAGAGGGGTTACAATGGTCCCCCAAAGTACCCCAATGATCCCGTTAAAACTAGATTTGGGTAGAAAATCAGTTGTGGACATAGCGAGGCTGCGGCCCCTCCTGTATTGGAGGCGAATTATGGTGACCCCTGAGTTAGGCCACTATGCAGCAGCATTGATGGATGTTATCAAATTCGACCGCTTCCATACCATCCCATGGTTAAGGGAGTTGCGGGGCCTACTCACAGAACTGAAATTGGGCCACCTATGGGACAACAATGATCCAACCTGCTTCCCCTCAAAGGAAAAGCTAAAAGATCTTTATTGGGAGATGATTTATCTTGCAATATTTAGTGACAGTACAAGTGTAACGTTAACATCTCGCTTCTTAAACCTAAAAATGTACCCATCATACGAATGTTTTTGGGACCTAATTGAAAAACCGTATGATAGAAAACTGTATTTCCAATTTCGTATTGGTACATTACCACTAAATGCGTTTAAGAAGCATTGGTCCCAGACATGGGATGAACATTGTCACTATTGCATTGGGGAAATTGAACACATCTCCCATTTTTTGTTTTGTTGCCCACTGTATCTGGCCCCCAGACGTAAGTGGTTAAAACCGGTGTGCCTAAAGTTGGGAACCCGAAGCCAAGCTGAAGCACTTAGGATACTTGAATCTGATTGTGCAACATTGTATGTGGTTGGTGTAGCAAAGTATTTGGCATGGTCGTGGTTAATTCGTACCCGATCATTATTGGCTACTGTATCATAATGAAATTATGTATATCCATAAACTGTCCCATTGCAACAAACTGTATGTTTTTAAATCCATGAAATATGTCTTTTAAACTGTAATAATGTGTTGTAATTTTATGATCTTTTATTACGTTTATTCGACATCAAATGTTTAATGTGTATTTTTAGAAGTATTTTTATAAGTAGTATTTATTGTATAGGGTTAGGTGAATGCTTTTATGACAAAATGTCGAATAAAGCTTATAAATTGAATTGGAATTAAGGACATCTCATCGGTTCTTTCCTACGTTTGTTATTTTATTATCACAAATTAAGGGCATTTTTCAGACTGTGACTACAGCTGTGCCTTCGGTGCACAAAAAGTAAGAAAGAAAGTTTAGCTTTTTTGAAATCAGGGTCTGAATTTAGGGCCTGATACACATTCTTTTTTGCATTCGCAAAATGCCCGATTTGCAGAATCGTTTACGAACGCAAAAAGGAATTTCCAAATGTTCAAAACCCAAATTGTGATTTAGTAATCTGTTACAGAATCGCAATTTGGGATTGCGAATTGGCATTTGAAGGGGAGTGTTTAGGGTGTCCTTTTTTTTTTTATTTGTGTTCATTCATCAGCCTTATACACAGTGGTACACAAGTCCAAAAAAGACCCACGCAATATTGAGCATCATCATCATACTACAGGCTTTATGCTTTATTATTAAGACACATAACATCCAACTTAACTGGTGTCCTCCCTCCCTCCCACATATTTCAATACATAGAATAGATCACATAGCAAGCCACATGGCTCATCTTTGGCACCTTAAATCAGCAGTCTCAATTCTAATCAGTAATTTCCCACACTCTTTGGTATGCATTACACCCACTGTAAATCAGGCCTTTGCAGCAGGTACACGGTCAGAGGAGCACAGAAATCTGCTGGACTTGAGGCTTCAGGCAATTCTTCCGCATATACCCCCAGCTGTTCTCTGCAATAAACTAGATCTCGAATCCTCTTTTGTACGGTAGGGATAGTTCTAGCGCCCCAACATTGCGCAACCGCCCGCTTGGCAAATAGGGTCAAGACAGCTGCGAGGCGCCTATTGCATAGCATGAATTTTATCACAGCTCCATGCAAGATGCATGAAGTTCGCATCATCCGGCCCGCATCGGGTACATCTCGCAGACTCCCGAAAGTCAAACATCTGCAGTTGAATCGGCGTATAATATAGTGATGCAGATATTTAAAATGTATAGTGCAGAGATTTCAGTTTGTCGTCAGCCTGCCTGTCAACTCACAGCAGAACTTCCACCAGTGTCATACTGGAACCTAACACTGCATTCCGGTTGACTAATGAAGGGGGCTCACGGACTTCAATACCCCTCATAGACGCATTGTACAGTTTGGTAATCAAACCCTTATTGTCTTCTCCTTCTGGCACTGCCTGCAGTGCTGTCAATGGTTTCGGCTCTGCCGGGAAGCCTCGGAATATAGATATGATCGCCTGTCACACACACACACACATATGTAAAGCCCAGCATTATACTGTGGTCTCACCCTGCCTACAGGTCCAAAAGTGACCAGAATTGACCATTTTTGTATAAATCCCCCAAATGCATGACATTTGCCGCCCGTAGTATCATCATAGCCGCCAGCTCATGGGTCGGGGTGATGTCCGGGTGTGTGGCAATCGAGTGCGCTGGGGCATATAAATATTCCAAGTGCGCTTGCTTCTCCAGTGTTTTACAGGCCCAAGCAGCACATTTTACAGAGTAAATCTCCAGGCGTCGTCCCCCTCCTAGGGTGACCAACTGGCATAGGTGCAAATTCAGGACAGTGAGAGTAAAAATTCAGGACAAAGGGTCCAAATTCAGGACAAAAATTCAGGACAAAAGGTCAAAATTCAGGACAAAACTTCGGGACAAAAGGTAAGTTTTACAGACACGTCAGAGGTGGTCGCGCAATAGTATATAAGTCAGTAAATAGACAACCATCTAAGTACAAGTCAAAATAGGTTTATAATAGGTTGAGACAATCATGTACTTCATGGTTTTTCAGTATGGCCGCAGCTTGCTACCTTAGACAATTCAAAATTCGCATCTCACTCCAGTAGGTACATTAGTCACCAGACAATGGTGAACCACACCTGAATATAAGTGAGGCCGCTTTTATTGTTGATTGAAAACTACTGGATATACAAGGAACTTTGCAGTGCCAGCCCCCAGTAAAAAAAATGCCCCCCCCCTACTTTCCAGCCTCCCAGGGAAACACCCGATGCCCGGTCCGGCCAGTCGTGCCTTGCTACCACCCTTCAATGGTGCCCCTCATATTCACTTAGACCATCTCTCATGTGTATTTAATTTCTCTTATAGTGCTACTCATCCCAAGTATGTAGGGCAGGGTGTCGGAGTGCATTACATCACACACACATTATATAGAGACAATGACTCATATTAAACTGAAAGTCAATGTATAGGAAATGTTACTTAAGATAATGGGTGCTACAAGGTGTAATCATTCTTTTATCTATCATTCAGTCTTTCACCATTCATTCTGTCCTTCCATCTATGTGCCCCATTATATCCAAACATATTCAACTATTTGCAAACCTATCATCCATCATTTTACTCATCCATCCCTCCATCCACCCTTTCACTCATCCATCCATTATTCATCTACCCACCCTTTCACCCCATCCATCCGTACAGTCATCCATCCACTCGTTTACCCATTCATCTATTCACTCATCCATCCAGCCATTTACCCTTTCACCCATCCAGCCATTCATTCATTCACTTACTCATCCATCAACCCAGTCACTTATCCTTCCACCCATTCACCCTTTCAGTCATTTATCCTCCCTTTCTCTCTCCATCCCCCTTTCACTTATCCATCCATCCATCCATCCATCATCCACCCATCCTTCTACTCATCCATTCATTTATTCCATCCATTGATCCTATTACTCATCCATCCTTTCACTCATCCATCCATCCGTTCTCTCATCCATCCACCCTTTCACTTCTTCACTCATCTATTCACCCCTTTGTCCATCTACCCTCTTTCACTCATCCATCCATTCACCCTTTCACTTATCAATTCAATCCATCCATCCTTTCACTCATCTATCCACCCATTCACTCACCCATCATCTAAGCTTTCACTCATCCATCCACCCTTTCATACACCCAACCACCGTTTTACCCATCCATCTACCCTTCCACCCATACATCCATTTACCTTTTCCCTCATCCATACCTCTACTCATCCATCCATCCTTTCTTTTATCTATCCATTCACCCTTTCATTCATCCATTCATCCTTTCAGTAATCCATCCAGCCATTCACACATTCCTTCACTTATTTACTCACCCACCTTTTCACATTATGAGCTGCGCCTTTGTCTGCAGAGTTGCAGATAGCAGAGGCCCATCAAGAAATTCACCTAGCTATAGTTCCTAAAGCAAGGGGTGGGGTGCGGTGGGGGAAAGTTCACTATGCCCCTGCACATAGGCAGTCTGAAAACGTAGAAGTCATGAGTCATGCATGGTGCACAGTGCCATGATGTGAGGTGACTGTGACATGGTGTTCTTTCCAGGGCTTTAAGTGGTGTAAAAAAACTGGGGGGTCTCTTCAAAGGGGTGTTCGATGTAATTAACCACATGCGCGCTATCGGTTTTCCCGCTGCGCGCTGCGATTTTGAAAGTCCCGTGTTACGTGACAAGGTCAGCTCGTCACACGCGCAGCGCAGGTAACGCCCATGACGAGCTGACCTTGTCACGAGCGTGGAAGGGGTTAAGGATGTAGTTTAAAACATCTAGGCTAAAAATCAGCGCTTGCATAGTGTTCCACCCGACTGGTATTATGTTGTTTATGTCATTGCATCCAGATATATATATAAAACAGCAAGTATCATTACACCAACAAAAACCAGGACTATTGGCTTTGTCAATGGTTGTTAGTTGCTTAAAATAAAAAAGCAGTAACCATGGCTTTGTTGAATGTAATATTGAAGATACTTCAGTTAAAAAACGATGAGACAGTGAAAGTACGATAACCCGTTCTTTTTAACTTATTTTATAGGCTTCTTTATATAAACTGTTTCCTAACGTTGCTAAAGTTGCAGTATTAGGGTTTTACCTTTTATTTTACAGAATGCCCTGCTGTCCACTGAGGCAGGAGGAGGCCGCCACATGCTTTACAAGCCAAGACTGCCCCATTGTCATTCTGCATGTGGCAATCATCAGCCCACACAGAATGATAATGTGTGGGGTGGGGCTGCTCTTGTGCTCCAGGAGGAGCGCGAAGCGGCCCCATCAGGAAGGTGAGGCCTCTCACAGGGGAGCAGTGCTGCTACCTGTGATGGCCAAAATTACGGACAAAAGGCGTCCGTAAAAGGTATCCTCACGGACAACAGACGTGAGGTCCAAATTACGGACTGTCCGTGAAATTTACGGACGGTTGGTCACCCTACCCCCTCCAGACAACGCCGAGGGCGCCAGAAGAATCAGATGCACGGTATCTGCTTCAATCGCCACATGCGGTTGGAACCGCTGCGGGCGGAAGCGCTGCGGGTGGAAGCGCTGCGGGTGGAAGCGCTGCGGGTGGTGCCAATAGTGCACAAATTGCGTCTGAGCACAGAGATCGTATAAGCGTATATCAGACGCATCAAATCCCCCCCTTTCAAAAGGCTGCGTAAGTAAGTCACAGCTGCGCCTCAGTTTCTTCCCCCCCCACACCAAAGTTAGTAGAGCCGACTGAAGTGTGTTAAACAAAGCAATATTAAGCGGAATCTGGATATTTACATATAAGTAGAGAAGTTTTGGCAATATCGTCTTCTTTGTTACCGCAATCGATCAGCCAGCAAGAGAGGCAACCCAGCACAGCGCACCGCTTGCTCAGCAATTTGGGCGACGACTCGGCCATAATTCATGGACAGTATCCTGTCCTGGTCCCTATGCAGCCGTATCCCTAAATACTTTACCGGATCAGTAGACCATGCTAGTAGAAAGTCCAGTCCACCTCCTGCGTGCCAGCAGTCAGCGGAATGACTGTGGACTTCTCCCAATTTATTCCTAAGCTGGAGTCCCTCTCCAATTTCACGTACGCCCTCAGTAGCTCCGGAATTTTTTTTGCAGGTTCAGGGACGTATAGTATCATGCCGTCCACATACAGCGAGACCCCGAGAGTTCGCTGTCAAAATCTCAGCACTGCATGAGCATGTTTTTGCCGAATCTTACAGGCTAGGGTCTCTAACACCAGTGAAAAAAGCATCGGCGAGAGGGGGCATCCCTGCCTAGTTCCCCTCTTTATTGGAAATGCATTTGAGACCCAGCCATTCACTCTCACCCGGGCTTCCGGTTCAGTGTATAGTAATTTAACCCATTTGAGGAAAAAGGGGGGCATACCCATCCTAAGTAATATTGTGAACTTATACTCCCACTGCACGGAATCATATACTTTTGCTGCATCAAGCAGCACAGCCACTGCCTGAAAATCCGTCTCAAAATAATGCAGCGCTGCAAAAATGGTTCGCGAGTTATGCGTCGTTGACCACCTTGGAACAAACCCTGACTGATCCAGGAGGATCAGCTTGGGTACAAGAGGCTATAGCCTTGTGGCAATCATTTTTGCTAAAATCTTAGCATCAATATTGATGAGTGAAAGCGGCCTGTATGATTCACACTTGTTCGCCACCTTATCAGGTTTCCGCGACGGAACAATAAGGGCTTCCCTAAGAGTGGTGGGCTGTTTACCAGTCTTATATGCCTCCGCAAAGACATCTAAGAACCTAGGTGCCAGCTCTTCCAAATATGCCTTATAGAACTCGCTCGGGAGCCCGTCTATGCCCGCTGATTAACAAGTGGGCAGGGACATTATGGCGGATTTTACATCCTCCTCATTAAAGGGTTGCATTAGATATCCCTGCTGGCCTTCTGACAGCTACCCCAGTCCAATATCATCATGGTATGTACAGATATCAGTTTCAGGCACCTGCACACTGTCTCCGTATAGTTTTACGTAGAAGTCCGGCACAACTTTGCTTATCTCTGCCGTTGTATGCTGTGCCTCCCCTTCGGTGTCCAGCATTTCAGTAATGGTTTCCAGGCCGCATGGCATGGCTATCTTGTGGGCTAGCAACGTACTAGGCCTCCCCCTCCCTGTAATATCGCGCTGTACTACTGTGCGCCTGCTCTTGGTCTGCTGTCTGGTTCTGCTCAGTCATGAGATCCCTTATTTTAGCTAGTAGCTCTGGTTCTGGTTGCTACTCATACTCTCTTTCCAGACCTGAGATCTCGGTCGCCAACTTATTAATTCTACGCCACAAGTCCTTCAATACACCTGCCTGCTTACATATGCATTCGCCCTGTATTGTTACTTTGAATGCCTCCCATAACATCCCCGCACTATCCACTGAACCCTCATTTTTACGGAAGTAATTGCCAATTGCCGTTCCATTAGTAGTCTTAAAAAATGGGCCTGCCAGGGAAGCCCTGCTGCAATCTCCATTAAAAGGGTGGCCTAACACAATATGAGATTTGTAGCTCGAGTAAAACTGGGCAGTGATCAGACAACGTCCTAGCCAAGTGTCCAACATACACTGCCCACGTACATGCCATTTCAGTCATAAGCCAGTAGTCCAATCTGGAGCACGACCCATGCACTGAGGAAATTAAGGTGCTTTAAAGTGCCACAGGATGACGCAATCTGCAGACATCTCGGATATCCCAGGCCTCCATCAACCCCAGCAATGTACCTGAAGCTTGCTTGCCTCTGGTTGCTGCACTCACTGACCTGTCAATTGATACATCCAAGCAAATGTTAAAATCCCTCCCAAATTACCTCCGCCTGAGGATACGCAGAAATGCGACACCAGGGGCCTTATTTATGAAGGCCTTGCGCCGCGTCACTTTTAAAATGGGAAAAAGTGACGCACCGGTAGCGCAAGGCCTTCATAAATAAGGCCCCAGAAATCTATAAAGAATACGAGTTGTCTATATTAGGGCCGTAGATATTTACCAGCATCATATGTGCCCCTCCCAACTTGCCCAGGATCATCACTACCCTGCCCTGCTCACCTGTTCCTGATTTTAGCAGAGTAAATTGCACACCCTTCTTGACAAGAGTCATGAGGCACCTAGAATAGGATGAGTGTGACGCAGCAATTCGTACCCCCGCCTGGTGTGCTCCTACATTTTTCTCAGAGACTTTACTAAGGCGGGTTTTCTGCAGGAAAGCAACTTGAACATCGAACCTATCCAAATACGCCAGAACAGAGTGAATTTTCTTTGGGGTATTTAATCCCCAGACATTCCAGGTCAGGAATTTCATGTTGCTACTTATACTTGCGGTGTATCATGACTTTCTTTACATGGTAAGGCCCTATTGACACAATGTGCTGCAGTTTTGCTATTTCTGCTGGTTGTCTAACCATACTGAATATCAGAAAGAACTTGATGGTCACTAGCCCATGTCTTCAGCCTAAAAAAAGACAATATCCCCCATCATCTTTACAGCTGAATAGAGCAACGAGATGGGGCGATAGCAGCGAGGGTCATCATAAGCACCTTTTTTTAAAAACAGGTATGATTACAGACTTAGACCAAGAAGATGGAAAAGGATGTTTAGGACTCCATCTTAAAGGTTTCAGGGAAGTTTCCGAGTGACAGCTAAAGGAGACTTAGCAAAGTTACAAATAACATTACAATAGCTAATAATAAGCTCATCATCAAGACAAATATCTACGACATTGGGACAAGCCTGAACTATGTTAAAATAAAAGTTAACTGTGTTAATACTCTTCCATGTGAGTCTCTGGCCCCGGTCAACAATTAACTTCAACCTGTGTGACAAGTACTGTGAAGACGCTGTAGTAAGGTCCTGTTGGATATGGCTCTTGTTAGAGGAATTTTCCTAAAACGTTTTGCTTTTTGTCCTCCTGGTTTTTGTCAATTTGTTTTTCAGACCTTGGGACACTGGCAGGGCCGGACTGGCTACCGGGCAGTTAGGAATGCTGCTGAGCTGGGGGGTGATTTCGTTAATGGGGACCTGCGTGAGCTAAACGAAATTAGTTTTGCTTTCAGTATTTTGCAGCACACGCAGGTCTCCATGGACGAAATCAGCCTCCACTGCAGTAAAATCAGGCAGCAGCTCGGCAGCATTCCTAACTGCCCGGTAGCCAGTCCGGCCCTGGACACTGGGCACTTTCCCATTGTACAGCAGCGGTAAAGTGCACACGCCGTTCCTGCACATGTCAGGATAGAGTGCTAACTTGCTTGAGTTAGGTGTCATATCTTTGAGTGCCCTGTAGAAAGGTACACCACATACCGAGGGCGGGTGCAACACTGGCTAATAAGGGGATGCCACACTGATTACCCCACCCACCTGAACATCCTCTCAAAAATGTCTCATACTCAGGTTGGCCAGTCTCACTCAGTAGTCACTGCCACAAAACTGGGTTGGGTGAGCAGCCGGGTAGGTACATCTGCGTGTGCTCTGCCAAGGTAGGGATTAGCCACCATGTGGGCTTTCCCTACCTAGGCGGTTGGCACTCTCTATGGGACACTTCCTGGGTGTGGCCGGTTTTCATGTTAGGGCCATGAGCACTTTCCCACTGTAAGCGCAGGGTGAAAATGTGCACGCCCTCCCTACACATGCTAGGAAGTGGTGCTCACCTGAGCGTTCTGAAGCAGTGATCAGGTCTGCCATGGCCAGCCGGTGGGTGTGCACTTGCACCTGTGATGTTTTAAGACCTGGGTCCAGCCTGCCATCACAGACTGGTGTGCACACTCGCATTGACTGTCCTCCTAAATATTTGTCCGGCCTACCACTGCAAGCTGGGGTGTGCTTTTGCACCAATGGTGATCTTAAATGTGTGTCCAGTCTGCCATTGCAGGCTGGGGTGTGCTTTGCACTGATGATGCTCGTAAATACGTGTCCCACCTGCCATTGCAGACTGGTGTGCACTTTACACTGGTGGTGCTCTTAAATACGTGTCCAGAGCCTGCAATCGCAGGCTGATGTATGTAATTGCGTGTTTCTTCAGACTGGCCTGTCTAAGTCACTTGCCATCTGAGAGGACCTTTCACTTCCACCGAGTACCACAAGGGTACGTCTTAAGGGGAGAACTGAGTGGTAGGTGAAAGGCAGGGCAGGTACACATTAGTGTCCCCTGCCCAGTTAGCGAAGAATACCCATACATGTTTTCAGTACCCATGAGGTTTGCTCTTCTCATTGGCTAACATGGGGAACAGGTTTAAATCATTTCAGTCTGCTAAAGTGGATTGCAGTGGAGCAGCCTCATGATGTTTCCTATCATGGGATTTGCATTGACAACCCCTTGCCAGTGTGCTCTAAACTCTTTGTGTGCCTTGGTGCTTGGTACATCTGGGTATTCCCCAGCGACAGCTATAAAAAACTAGTCATTCAACTGGAAGACAGACCTCTGCCATTTGTGGTACGGCTGGAGAGATTGGAAGAAAAGATTTTGACACTTGGCCTATAGAGCCAGAACATGGCCCCACTAAAGATAAACATTAACCGAGGGCGGAGAACTCCGCTCCGCCTACGGAGTGTGCAGAGATTTTCCAAAGCAGAGTAGGCAAATCTCGGCACACTCCACAGCGGAGCGGAGTTGGCCCGCTGCCCAACTCCACCCCCCTATTAAGATATAAGTTATAAGTAATTTAAAAAAAAGTAAAAACCACTTACCTGTTTACCGCGGCATCCCCGGGCTGCCCTCCTCCTCTTCCTCGCCATACGGGTAGTACTTGAGAGAACTGCACATGCACACGTGCACATGCGCATTTCTTATGAGAAATGCGAATGTGCAGGCGCGTTTCGCAGTTCTCTCAAGCAGTACTCGTATGGCAAGGAAGAGGAGGAGGGCAGCCCGGGCACGTCGCGATAAACAGGCAAGTGGTTTTTACTTTTTTTAAATTACTTGTAACTTATAGCTTAATAGGGGGGTGGAGGCGGGCAGCTTAGCGGAGCTCCACGGAGTTCCACGTAGCTCTGCTTTGCGGACCACACCCAGGGTTACTAAACATCTGCATTCCATGGCCCCATGGCAGACAGGACTGAAATGTAGGGGAGACATCTGTGGTTGAACCCTTTGAACAACCCCCAACTTCAAAGGCACACTCTAGTATAAAAACAGATTGCTACAAAGTGAGAGGGGAGGGCAACGGTGGCTCTCTGATTGATTTGACACTTGACCTGAAAAGAAATAAGAGGACTAAACCCTCCTGTCCTGTGTTCATTACAAAATACAGTGACTGCTTTTGAGATCTTTGAAAGCAATAAGTATAAACTCAATAAATAAGTATTAGTCGAATATGAATTTTATTCTCAAATTATGGAATATTCTTGGTTATGGCTAAAGTGTTTCACAACAAGTCACTTCATCAGGACCATGGAATATGTTCCATAAACAAATGCATGTTTATATTTAATTAGGACATTATACATAAAGGTAAACAGTATAGTAAATAGATGCTGGGTTCTTCTGTTAATAACCCCCCAGATGCCTTTAGCTATCGCCCATCGGTTTGAATATCACCTTTTGTAAGAATAAAATAATTATATTAACAGCAAACACTGGTTCTACAGTATTCTTGGAACTTAAAAAGAACCCAGCATCAATTTACTACATTGCTTTACCTTTGTGCAATATCATTCACAATTAATTATAAACATGCATTTGTAAATGGAACATATCCTATGGAACTGATGTAGCGACTTGTTGTCGTGAAACACTTGCTGGCGTAAACATGAATGTTCAATGATTTGAGAATAAAATTCATATTCGACTAATTCTCATTTCTTGAGTTTCTACTTATTACTATCAAAAACTTTAAAAACAATTAGTGTCTTTTACACTCCAGTACAACTACTGGCGCCATTCTTCAGCAAGAGGGGAGATACGATTGTGGGGACTTGTGACCGGAGAACCTGGAACTCTATGGTGCACATTGCCAGAGGACTGTTGTGCAGAAGCAGGCTTACTGCCATTAAGAGGGACCATGTGCCCATCCTGAATAGTGGCTGTTCTGGGCTGACTACTTGCTTCTGTGTGGGACCCTGAAGTGTGCTTTCCAAGGACTTGTTGAGCTTGCCCCCTGTTTTTTTGGAGATCTCAGGGACCCACACCATCTACCTGTGACATCTGAAGCTCCGGCCCTCGCAAGTGCCCACATCATCTGCTGGATTCCTATTCGGTAGCGCGGCATGGAACTTAGAATTGTGCTTGGAGACCAGATTGCCTTGTGCGGAACTTCAAGCCCTGGCCAGCAACTAAGGTGTGTGACAACCGCATTGTGGGGACCTTGGCACCCATAAGCATCTTGGTGGTGAATGGATTCACCAGTTACAGGACCCAGTGTGGCCCACATCATCGATTGTGCCGCATCCCTCTCTTGCAACTCGGCAGCTGCAAGCTCATTGCATGCGGTGCCTGATTCAGAGGTTGTGACTCTCTGAGGTTGGGGAGTGTAACCGTAGTAGTGCATTTTACCTCTAGAGGCAATGCACTTGCACCTGTGTGTGTGACCAGAACTGTCTGGTGCAACAAATATCAATGTGCACTGGAGGCTGTGCTTCATTTCCTAGGAGGTATGGATTTTGTAACTATTCTTAGTGTGAGACGGAGCTGTCTGGTGCAGCCAAAATTGACATGCAATGGACGTTGTGCCTCATTTCCTAGGTGGTATGGATTTTGTAACTCTTCTTTGTGTGTGACCTGAATGGTCTGGTGCAACAGTATCATTGTGCACCCGACGTTGTGCCCGATTGCCTGGGTGCAACTCTGATCAACTTGTACCTGACTGTGTGCCTCCTGCACAATTCATTCTCCATTCATTGACTGTTCTTGTACTAGGCCCTCATCGTGGTGAACCAACTGCCCTCTCCTCACCTGGCCCTCCCCAACGACACCGTGTTTCCAGATAGTATTGCCCGGCTTGGACCTGGGTGGTGAGAGTGACTGGGCTGGAGGAACGCTTCTCAGAACTACCGGAAGCGGGTCAAGAGACTGCATGACCCCACCTGTGCTTTGTAGAACTGGACTGGTGCTGGAAGGGCCATGGGGAATCCTTTGGGTAACTGTTTGTTGCCCTCTGCACATGTCTGACCCACATTCTGTGGGTGAACTTATCGAGTGGTTGCCAAACACTCTTAGCCACTGCCTCCTAATTGCTCTTACTGCCTACCCCCACCTGCTTTCCTGGGACCGTGACTAAGAGTGATTTCAGCAATGTGCAACCCAGTGCATCTCCAGGGTGTCTCTAGGGTGTCTCCAGTCCGTGGGTGTAGGATAGTTGGGGTGAATTGGAGGTTGGAGGGAGCCTTGGGCCCATGTGGTCTGCAGTGTGTAACCTATTGACCTGCTGGGTATCAGTTGCACCGCAATAGGGTGCAGAGTGTGTATGGGTGCGAGCGCTTCTGTACGGACTTGTCTGATTTCCTTTGCACCACATAGCAGTGCACAGTGAATGTCTGTTGGAGTGACAGTGGGGAACAGTCAGTGATTGACAACACTGGATGGCGATTTACCTGATACATTGATTTCTTGCCAGAATAGCATTACATTTGACATTGGTTTTACCTGCGTGGCCTCAGCCCACGGTGCTGCTAAAAAGTGTCATAAATTGTTATGTACATATTTCTGATATTGTTGTGACCCAGAGTGCACCCTATAACTGTGTGGTATTGAATTAAAAGAATTGCTAGGGTGAGCATGGGGTGGACAACGTGTTGTTACACATAAGGGTGCTGGGGGCAGTGTAGATTAGGATTTTTCCTAAATGTGAATGTTGCTGATGCAATTTGAAGACGCCTGGGCCTAGTACTGCTAGTAATAATTCCCAATATGATCTATGCCCAGAAATACACGCTGTTCATGTTGTGTTGATTATTATGTGTGTTTACAAACATCAAGTGTGAAATCTCTTGTGTGATGCTTAATGTATATATTGTGAGTGAGTTCTGTGCCAATGCTTTACACATAGCCTCTGTGGTAAGCCTGACTGCTCAGTGCCAAGCTACCCAAGGGGTAGTGCAGGTTATACAGTGTATGTTATCACTCGCCCCTGATTGGTATGTTCTGCCTGGCTGGGGTGATGCCTCAGTCAACCAGTAAGTGCCAGTTCCAAGAGGGTTCAAGAAAACAAGCAGTCAGGGGGCTATGAACGCTCTGTGAATTCCTGAGGACAATATAGTTAAGTAAGGAAGAAGCTACTACAGATGATAAAACAATAAAATCAGTCACCATGCATTACCCTCTCCTTGTAAATGTGGGGATATCCATAATAGTACCTGAGTCAGCAGGACCATTACCAGTCAAAGAAAAGTTACAATCATGAATAAGAAAATTGATGTTCTCTCCTGAAGAGGAATAATGAAAATGTGGATCAACAGATATGGAAGAGCAATATATATCCAAATCCCGCATAGGGCAGCATCGGCAAAGGTGAAGATCTAAATCGCCCGTAAGCAAAACTGGAAAAAATCCTTCAGCAGAATTGGAGCGTCTGTCAAGGAGGCTACATAATGGTCTGACTTGGTCTCGGTGCATTCAATACTGTTGGTATTAGAAAAGTTAATAACTAAGAGCCTGCATGCGTTGGTAAAATGACTGTTGCACAGCAAGCATGTTAGGTAATCCAGGATCCAACAGATCGAGTTTACAATTTAAGCTCATTGTAGCCAGGACCAGAAGATCACTCTTAGACTTTCTGGAAGAGAACTGCTGTCTGGGACACAGAAACTGCAATAACCAACTAGAAATAAGCTATTATTGAATTCCCAAATCTACTGCAAACAAATTCTCTGAGAACATTTGAAAAATGTCAGCCAACTAATGTAATCCCTTTTGCCCCCTCACCCGCAACAATTCAGCAAAGAATGTCTTATGAAAAAAAAGCACCATGGGCCTGGTTTCACACCTTGCCAAATATTGATGAGAAACAGGGAGGGAGTACATGCAATCATTGCCATCTAAGTTACTCAATGGTTCAAAAACAATACTACTATGTACATTATAAAAATCCTTATGGGGTGGAGAAACCTTTGGTTGAGAGACTGGGGCATAACATTAAGTGGAGACAGCTGATGATAAGTATTTATCAAAACAAAACAAATGGAGAGGTACAATGCCATAATATACACATTACCTAGATGACAATTCCCGTAACAAACATCCAGCACAATGGGTATTACTAAAGTTTACCACTATGGAGTCACCTTCAAAAGTTAATAAAGCCCTGACCACCAAAGGGACCCTTCCAACCATAATAATCCATCTAAACAATTAAGTCAAAAAAGCTCAAACACCCTTGGATCAAATAGCCAACTTTATTCCTCAAGTGAATATAGTCTTACTTAGAATCTGTCTTCAGCAATGGAACATTAGCCAAAACAATAACAAACGGTGTAGCTGCTAGTGGAAAATTAAGAGAGTCTCTAGGATGGACTGCTGTGCTACCAGGTTTATCTGCAACAACAACTGGACCAGGTGTATATGCAACAACAACTGGCTGTTTAAAAATTGAGGCAGGGAAATCCATGTGACTATAAGCTGAAGAAGGTCCCTGTTCGCCTGCTGCATGCTTATGCTGAGCATCATCATTAACCTCTTATTAAAAGAAGCGAATGAGTTAGCAACAATACCTTCATGTTTGTTGACTAGACTGGTCATTAAGGGTCATATTTACAGGAAAATGGCAGAGCGTGGCCCTGCAGCAAATTTTGCAGCACGCACTTCGCCATTTACAAAACGCTGGAATGAGCCATATTTATGTTATGTTAATTGTACTTATATGGCCTAGTGCCAACAAAGACACCCTTGCGCCATAGTGCAAGGGTCTCCGCATTGCAGGGATTGATTGTTTATGTGCAGGAATGTTTCCCTTCTTGCAGATAAACAATCAATAATAGCGATTTGTTGCTTCTATGAGTGCTGCCTTCTGCCGCACACATAGAAGTAGGAAAGTGTCATTATTTAATGATAGTTTTTGTTCTGGAAGTGACACTTTCCTACACATCAACAATCATTAATGACGTTTTGCTCTTTCAATGCGTGCTGCAGAATGCAGCAGACTTAGAAAAAGCAAACAGGAGGAGAAATACAAGTATTTCTCCTTGTTGCACCATTCTAAAGTCTGCTATTGAATGGCTTAGTTTTTGGCGCTGCCTCAGATTTGAACATCCTTGGAAATCTGAGGCTGAGTTGAAATGCAATGGGTGTTGCAGTGGAATGCATACAGCAACACCCATTGTGCGCCATGCAGATACTGCGTGAAAGGGTACCATATTTACAAAGTGGCATTAAGCCACAAAAAGCGGCTTAATGCCACTTTGTAAATATGGTGCAGGGAATTGCCTCACTGGGACGTCGGTAAAAGTGATGTTCCGGTGGTGCAATCATCTTGCAAATATGCCCCATAGTCAGCCAAAGGGGCGTTATTTAGGTTAACATGACCTAGACTTCTAACAGGTCCCTTACCTGTCACTTGACCCTTCGCTTGTCATTTTCCTCACGACAATATTACCAAAATCAGAGTGATCATTTGAATGATGCACTATATTATCAATAATGTGGGTGTTAACCGAGTGCTGCACATCAGACACAGTTGCAACTGTGGTGGTAGTGTGCTTTACAGGTGAAGTTAACGTAAAAAGATCATGAGGGGGCCAGATGGACTAACATTTGGATTAGACTTGGCCGTTTTTGCAGGGGCATCCCTGAACTTTTTGCCTTCCTCCTATATTTTTTCTGACCTGTTGTTGGCTATTTTATGACTCTGGGCACTCTACCACTGCTGATCAGTGCTAAAGTGCATATGCTCTCCCTATTATAAATTAATGTATGAATTAGTGATTCCATGATTGGCTGGTTTGGTTTATCTGTCAGACCCTAGTACAGTGCACCAGGAGTGCCCAGGGCTGGTAATCCAAATGCTGCTAGTGGGCTTGCAGCACTGGTTGTGCCACCCACAGAAGCAGCCTGTAAAAGTGTGTCTAAGGCCAGCCATTGCAGAGCCTGTGTGCAGTCTGGTACTGCCATGCTGACTGGGCAAGTGCACCCACTTGCCTGTCCCTAAACCTTCCATTATCAGACACCCCTATGGTAGTCCCAAGGGCATGGCGCATTGTAAGTATAAGGTAGGACATGCCCTGGTGTGTGTTGCATGTCCTAATAGTGAATTACAGCCATTTTCATTTTTCACTGCTGCAAGGCTACCTGTTCTCCATAGGCCAGAATGGGCAGTTAGATTATGGAATGTTATAATCCTAACTGACTCAGAGAACATGGTGGAAATTCGAGTTTAGTATGACTGGACTCCGAATTATAAAATGCATCTTTTGGTGAAGTTGGTTTTAACATTCTGTGTTTGAAAATACCACTATTAGAAAGTAGATATTTTCTTGTCTAACTATCCAAAGCCTACCTCTGCTAGGTTGTGTATTCCTTGCCTGGAGTTTGAGTGACAGGGCTGGGGGATTCCAGGAGAAAGAGTGAGTCCGCCCAGTGGTGAATTGAGAAAGCTGCATCTAGTTGGGAGGGATGAGTTGCACCTGGGACCTGAATAGGACTGTGCCTGCCCCCCCACAGTGCTGGCTCCACCCCTGTGGTGCGTCTGATGTCTGTGCACTGTGAAAGGAAAGGAGTCATGTCAACAGAGTGCTCCAGAACTGATTTGGACTTGGCAAATGCCCCTCTGCCTTCAGAGGATAAAGGATTTGGGGGTATAAATATGGGGACCCTGATCTCAAGAAATGAGATCACTTTTGAACAAACAAGAAGAAACCTTTACTGAGGAGAGGAACCTGAAGAAACTGAGGAGAGACTATCTCTAAGCTGAAGTGCTGCTTAGGAGATTGGCCTGCAGTGGTTGCCTGACTGCCAAAGGAAGGAGAAAGGAACTTTGTGTACTTTATTTTCAACTTGTAAGGATCTCCAAGGGCTCGGACCAGGGCTTGCCTCCTGCTGAAGTCTCAGGGACAACAGGCTTCAACCCGCAGCTCCCCAGAGTTCCTTGGGAAGTGCCTGCTGCTGTTTTGGGCCTTCTGAGGGACTGCGTGTCGCAAGGAGCTGGAAGCTCGACTCAATAGGAAGAAGCGTGTCGCCGTTGCTGCAGCTGCCTTCACATCGTGAATGTCGGCGCTGTAGCTGTCGTATTGCACTGCATCAAGAGAAGCGTCTCGCAATGAAGAGGAAGTGTGTCGCCGTCGCTGCTGCTGCCGTCGCATCTTGAATGTTGGCGATGTAGCTGTTGTATTGTACCGCATCGAGAGAAGTGTCTCGCAACGAGGAAGAAGCGTGTCGCCGTCGCTGCTGCTGCCGTCGCATCATGGATGTCGCCCGTGTAGCTGTTGTATTGCACCGCATCAAAGAAAGTGCCTCGCATCCATGGAGAAGCACGCCGCCGTCGGAGCTGCTGCCGTCACACCTTGGATGTCACCGCTGTAGTTGTCGCATTGTGCTGATGCCTCTCGCAACGTCGCATGCCGCATCTGGAAGATCTCTGCGTCTTTATTTCTTTGCACCAGAACTTTGCTGCATTTCCATCGCTGCAACACTGCTTGTTGTGGAAGCGCAACGTATCACAAGGTACATTGACTTAAAGTGTTGCATCTTAAGAACTGAACAGAACTAAGCTAAAACTACCATATTAAGTATAGTATTGTGGATTTTCGTTATTTGTGGTCTTGTGTTAAGTCTATATAAAGAATACTTATTTTTTATATAAAACCTGTGTGGTGTCCATCTGTAGTGTTGTCACTGGATTACTGCGTGTGGTCACAAATGCTTTACACACTGCCTCCGAGATAAGCCTGTCTGCCCGTGCCAAGCTACCAAGGGGGTGAGCAGGGGTTATTTTAGGAGTGTACCCCCTTACCCTGACTAGAGGCAAGGGTCCCTAATTGTCACAAGTACATACCTGTGCTAACTAGAGACCCCCAAATCGAACAATTAGGAATACCGATTTCCCAATTGTGATTCTCTCTGAATCGCATTTAGGAAATCGGTATTCCTAATGTATGAAACTCTTATGACTTTTATTAGCGATTCCTAGTGGATCGCAAATTGACCTACCTCATGAATAATATTGAGGCAGGTCACAATTTTCGACCCATTAGGGAATCTCAGCCATCACAGGGATGATGACCTTTTGGGTTCAGCAGGCCACCATGTCCGTAATTGCTTTTTAATAAAGCAATCATTTTTTTTTGTTTAAATGCATCTGTTTTCCTTGAGGGAAAATGGGATGTGTTTATAAAGAAAACACAAACTTTGCAGTTTCATTTCTTAAGCGTAGGCAGTGGTGTGGGGGACCCCTTCCCATTTGCAAAAGGGTTACCACCTCCTTCAAGGAGTCGGTAAAATAGGAATGTTTTACTACCCTAATTTGGTCACAAAACATTCAGACATCCAATTCAGATTCGGTATTTGGAAGGGGCACCCCAAACATGCCCTTACAAATACTGAATTCCAAACACAAATTACCATTCGGTAACCTGTTACATGTGTTTTGTACACATGTAAAAGCATTTTATGGTCAGAAATAGCCTGATCGACCGTTACCGACCGCAAAAATGCTTGGTAGATGTGGCCCTTCAGTGTTACAAAACTAGCATGACAGGATTGGCAATGCCTGCAGCCTTAGGTCAGCCTTGCAAAGCCTAAGAAGGGAGCTGTGACTAGTTGTTATTTTCTGTCATGCTGTGCATTCCCTCAACTTCCAGGCGACACATACTTAAACAGCCTGTTAATCTATTGAAATCCTCGCCCTCTGCCCCCTCTTCAGCCTGTTCGCGGTGCCGTCAGGTCAGCGCCGCTGGCCGCTCCGGCGCTGTTCTTGGTGCTGAAAGTTTTACGGTCGGGGGTCAATGTGGTGTAAAGGCGGTGATTAAATATGCTCCTTCGTGACCCTCGCAGTCCAGGTAATTGTTTACCAATAATTCTACTAGCGCAGACCGGGCGGCGGCTGCGGAGCTCGCGGCTTCCCGTCAACTGCCACTCATGGGTCGACAATTATAATAGTTACAGTGTAATGTGGAAAGGTAGGAGAGAGTTGAAGGGGAGGACTTTAGTGTGTTCGGTGAGGAAGAAAAGTTGTCTATTCCTCTCGGCTGACAGAGATGGGCAAACAACTCCTCTGTAGGGCTAGGGGTTTTCCATTATCTGGGGGGAGGGGGGGGGGGAGGGGGGGAGGAATCCAGCAAGGGCTTTTGAGAGACAGCCTCACACCATTGGCTACCCCTAACCTAGCACATATACTCCTGGCTGACATTACGTCCTAGCTTTTTACAGAATGACAACACACAAAGATCAAAATCCCTGCAGTGCAGTAAACGTGCGGCATTAAGCCTCATCCCCGGGTACAGAAGAAAGGAAATATCATCTTTATGTGAAGCTGGCACCAACTAGTCAGTCTTCAATGCCAAGTGAAGGGAGAATCCCTGGAAAAGAAACAGGGGGCACTTCGGGTTCCCTACCGGCCAGCAGTACTGTTGGGGTCTTTAGAGAGTAGAACAGCCGAAAGGCGTCATGGAGCTTTGGGGTGTTGGGGAGTGGGGGTCACTTGTCAGTTCTGATCAATATAAAACATTTAAATGCTTCTTTTGAGCTCTTTTGATTTTGATCGGAGTATGCTGGTCTCCAATCAGAAGCAAATAGGTACCACTGCCAGAGGACAGTAAGGGTTCAGGGAACAAATGAAACAAGAGAACATGGAATGAAGGAGGGCTGAGAGATGGAGAGATGGATGGTAAGAGTCATAAGGAATGGAGAGATAGCAGGATGGATGAACAGAAGTACAGATGGATGAATTTAAAGAGGTAAGGAGGGACAGATTGGTGGGGAGCGCGATGGATGGATGGACAAGGAAAAGGAAGGCAGGATAATATGATGTATGGATGAGAGAAAGAAGGATGGATACAGGAAGGAAGAGAAAAGAAGATAGAAAGATGGAAACAAAGCAGCAAATAATGATTGAGAAAATATAAGAAAGGAATGGCATTTCAGGAGTGCCATGGGAACTGCAGTCTTCTAGATGACAGCTAGGATCACTCGCCTCAAATGCTTGCTAATTGCTATCTGGGATGTAGTTCAAAGTGGGGATTATTTTATTTTGTGGCTCCTCCTTTGGCACCATTGTTATCTCTGGAGGATCAGACAGCAGAAGAACTTTCAGGTACAAAGATAAACATTGCCGGGTGGGACTGCCTGGGTAGTGGGTATGTGCACCATCATCCCATCCTGTCCTGACTCACCTTTCAAGCTTTTCTTGATCTATCTATTTGGACCCCTTCACATCTTCCTGGCTCTCCATCTAAGGGGCCTATTAGGATGGCGGGCGGACAACCACCATAGTTGCGCTGGTCCCGCCCACCCTATTAAGATACACCTGCCACACTGGCGGGCGCATCCTGGTACATTAACATTGCGGGCGGTTCTGCTGGCTGCAGCACCGTACGCAATGTTAAAACCCCAAGTTGTGCATTGCCATGAACAACGTAGCAGGCACCGCGAGGTTCAGGCTGCCAGGTTCTGGGCATCTTTTTCTGTCCCGTCCCAGACTCACCTGTCAGACTGCCAGGGTTTGTGCATCACTTTCCGTCCAGACCCTGACTCACCTGTAAGACTGACAGTGTCTATGCATCCTTTTCCATCCTGCCCGTGACTCACCTGTCAGACTGACAGGGTCAGTGCATCTTGTTCCCATGCCGCCCGCAACTCACCTGTCAGACTGCCAGCTGCTGTGCCTCATTCTCAATCTTGCCCACAACTCATCTGTCAGACTGCCAGTGTCTGTGCATCATTTTCCATCCCGCCCCAGACTCACCTGTCAGACTGCAAGGTCTGTGCATCATTTTCCGTCCAGCCCCTCTATCCTGCCCGTAACTCAACTGTCAGATTGACAGGGTAGTGCATCTTGTTCCCATCCCGTCCCCAACCCACCTGTCAGACTGCCAGGGTCTGTGCATCATTTTACATTCTGTCACAGGCTCATCTGTCAGACTCCCCGGGTCTGTGCATCATGTTGCATCCCATGCTGGACTCACCTGTCAGACTGCCAGGGTCCGTGCATCATTTCCCCATCCCGCCCCTTGCTCACCTGTCAAAGTGCCAGGGTATGTGCATCATTTTCTATCATGCTCGCGACTCACCTGTCAGACTGACAGGGTATGTGCATCTTGTTGCCATCCCGCCCCTATCTCATCTTTCAGACTGCCAGGGTCAGTATATAAATTTCCGCCCCGCCCCGGACTCACCTGTCAGACTGCTAGGGTCAGTGCATCATTTTCCCTCCCACCCCCACTTACATGTCAGACTGCCAGGGTCTGTGCATTATTTTGCATCCTGCCCCGACTCCCCTTTCAGACTTCCATGGTCTGTGCATCATTTTCCGTCCCACCCAGACTCACCTGTCAGACTGTCAGGGACTGAGCATCCTTTTCTGTCCAGCCCCCCCGGCTCACCTGTCAGAATGCTGGGGTCTGGGATTCATTTTCCCTCCCGCCCGATTCACCTGTCAGACTGCCAGGGTGCTGTGTATCATTTTCCATCCTGCCCCTGGCTCACATGTCAACTGCCAGGGTCTATGCATCTTGTTTTCATCCTGCCCCTGACTCACCTGCAAGACTGCCGAGTCTGTGCATCCTTTTCCATCCCACCCGACTCACCTTTCAAACTGACAGGGTCTGTGCATCTTTTTCTTCCCTGCCCCCGGCTCACCTGTCTGGCTGACAGGGTATGTGCATCATTTTGCATCCTGCGCCCAGCTCACCTGTCAATCCTGCCCCGAACCTACCTTTTTTTATTTTAGGACTCGAGGGTGGGTCTTGTAGAGCTAGTCTTTTACTTCTTCTAGGGGTCGGCTAACGGTGGGTGCTCTGTGTGCAGCTGTAAACATTACCCGTATCTGGTCCACTCCATCTGTTTCTGTCTGGCCTCTTTCACTTGGTTTGCGGGTGATGTTTGGCCGCATCCGGGACTCGGAGTTAGTTTAACTTGAGTTCATTGCCATTCAGACGTCGCCAGCCTCGCCTGGGCACGTTCAGCTCCAGTGATGTTTTCCAGCTGCCGGCTCTTTCCACGTTTGTCTGTTTTTGCTGGAACAGATGTCCCGAGGCCCCGGAGCCCCCGCTCTGTGCAGAGTTAGCAGAGTGTGGTGACCTTCAGATACTTTATGTCTGCGGTGCTGTGGGACCTGGGGGCGCGCAAGAGTTGTCGACGTGCAGCGAGGGATGAATGCATGCCCCCAGCCATGAGTCAGTAACTGACTTCCAACCCCAGTGAGTTAATGCCGCATAACAAGTGACTCGAGAGAAAAACACATCTCATATTCCACATATTGTTCACATACAGTGCTCCCCTCAGCCAATCAATACCTAATTTATAAAAGTATATTAAACAATATGGATTTTTCTCTCTGTATTCCTCACGTTTGTCACACGCTACTGGCCCGCGTGGGATCGAATGAAAGAGGCGGGAAGCAGCGTGGTTATTACCTCGCAGCGAGGCTGGGGATGAGTAAATGGGGAACAGCCGGGCCTGGGAGGAAGGAAGTGCTCTTCCCTTGGCAGCAGGGCTCGCAGTGGAGAGTTGCATTTGCCAGATAGTCCTTCTGTTCTTTCCACAGCTCCGCTTTCGTTGGAACTATTGGAAGAGAGAAGGCTTATAATGGAACTGGAGAAACACCCAGGGAGGCCATGGGGCGCCATGGACACTCGTCTAATGGGCTTAAACTGCTAGCTAATGAGTATAAATCAGCGTCTCAGCAGGCTCCCTTGACCGAGGCCGCCAGTCACTATTACTGGGTAGGAAAGAGCAGCCAAGAACGTCTGTGCCTGTAATGAGCAAAGAAAGCGCAATCAGGCTGCTTTAGTATCGTTCAGCTCAATGGCACTTCATTCATTGCCATGAGAAGGATTAAAGGCTGAACCAGCCTCCCGAGATGTGCACATATGGTCCCCAGGTTAGCTGTGGGTCCCAGCAGGGGGTGCACTAATACACGCCTGTAGTATATTGGTGGTCGCTAATAAGAGGCAAAGGCTGTGTGTTTGGGCGAGTATTTATTTATAAGTGCACTCGTAGCGAGAGCGCCGGGAAACGCATCCGCTCCGTTCGCGGGCTCTTCGCAACTCCCTAACATGGCCGCCACGCTCTACGTCCTTGCATCATGCCACAAGGACTAGAGCGCAGCACTATATATCTCCCCCTTTTAACAACTGAAGCAACTTGAGTGGCAATGTCCCACAGTCTATCTGCTTCCCAGTTCGTTACTCTCTCCCATCTCATAGTCTCTGTACTTCGCTGGTCTTACCACAGTTCTGCCAGCGCGGGTACATCTCACCGGGGCGCAGGAAGTCTTCTCTATTTCTTCTCTGGGGGTTCTCGGCCTCGGTTTGCCACCGCACGCGGGCCTGCCCTTCGGTGTCACTTCACCGGTACCTTCCTGGTGTCCCTGTGTGCACTCCTGATCGTTCCTTTCTGCCGACACCGTCTCTCTCAAGGCTTCTCCTGTGGTTGCATTCTTTTCCTCCGAAGGAAGGAAGTCGGTGTGGTTGTCGTTGCTGTGTTCTGACTGTGACCCCTCTGCTTTAGTCCATTACAGTATCTTGTTGCACTTGGACATCCGATCCTGAGACCAAACTTTCCCATCACTTAATAAGGTCGCTCTGTTGTAAATCTCTTTCACTTGCATGGGCGCATGAACTTGCTGTCGCCCTTCCTTCTCAGTTGGGGTATTTTGACTCAGACCCATTCTCCTCTCTCCAACATCATCTCCTTCACATTACATCTTTTATTGTAGTGTTCTGTGTACACTCTTTGAGCTCTTTCCAGATTGTGGTGGACCACTGCTGGGGACCATTTGCTCACTATGGTACGTTCCTTCCAAGCTACATTGTTCTTGGTGAAAGGGTCCCGTCCCCTGAGGATTCTAAAGGGGCTGTATCCTGTGCTGGTGGGAGTGACCCTGTCTGCCCACAGCGTGTTCCTCAACTCCATTTCCCAGTTCTTTCCCGCACTGATTGCCGATTGTACCGACCCCATGATGACTCTGTTAAACCTTTCGGCTAAGCCATTACCGGCTGGATGGTATACCGATGTGTGCTTGACCTTGATTCCATTCCTTCCCATGTAGGCGTTCCACTTTTCAGACGTGAACTGGGGCCCATTGTCACTTAGGATGGAACGTGGAATACCTTCCCTTAGGAAAGTGGCTGTAAGAAACTTCAACACTGACTCCGTGTCCATGTCTTCCTGTATGTCGATTTCAGGCCATTTGGAATATCTGTCCATGAGTACCACCACGTATTTCTGGACTCCTTGTGCATCTAGTACCAGACCAAGGATATCTATCGACAACTCCTCCCATGGGTTTGTTGGGTTGTCGAACTTTCCTAAGGACGGCTGCATCAAGCTCCGGGATTTGTCAGCATTTTGGCATTGTGTACACTCCCTGAAGTGTCTTTCTATCTGTCTGTCCCTTGTGGGCCACCAGTACGTTTGCTTCACCAGCAGTTTCATTTTTACTATGCCTAAGTGTCCCTCATGCAAGATGGAGAGTAGGCGGCTACCAAGGAATTGGGAGGTACTACTTTATCTCCTCTGTGCAGGAAAGTGCCCTGGTCTCCGACGGACAATTCTTCCCGCACTTCAAAGAACTTTGTGCTCTGCACTCAGGCGTTTCTTTTCGGGTCTCCCTTGTAGGATCAATCAATCAATCACGGCATTTATAAAGCACGCTACTCACCCGGGGGGGTCTCAAGGCGCTGGGGGAGAGGGGTATGTTACTGCTCGAACAGCCAGGTCTTGAGCTGCTTCCTGAAGGAGAGATGGTCTTGGGTTCGCCGAAGGTGGGTGGGGAGGGAGTTCCAAGTCTTGGCTGCCAGGTAGGAGAAGGATTTTCCTCCAGCGGTGGCTCTGCGGATGCGTGGTACGGTGGCGAGGGAGTTGCTGGTCGATCGTAGCTGGCGGGTGGGCGTGTAGAAGGTCATGCGGTCGTTGAGGTACTTGGGGCCCAGGTCGTGGAGAGCCTTGTGTGCGTGGGTGAGGAGTCTGAACGTGATCCTCTTGTTGTCGGGGAGCCAGTGCAGGTCTCTCAGGTGTCTGGTGATGTGGCTGTGTCAGGCGATGTCCAGGATGAGTCGTGCGGAGGCGTTCTGGATGTGTTGGAGTCTTTTTTGAAGTTTGGCTGTGGTTCCGGCGTAGAGGGTGTTCCCGTAGTCCAGTCGGCTGGTGACGAGTGCCTGGGTGACAGTCTTCTTGGTCTCGGTGGGGATCCATCTGAAGATCTTGCGGAGCATGCGCAGGGTGTTGAAGCACGAAGATGAGACGGCGTTGACTTGTCTGGTCATTGACAGGGAGGAGTCCATGATGAAGCCCAGGTTGCATGCGTGGTCCGTTGGCTTGGGGGCAGTGCCCAGGGCCGGGGGCCACCAGGAGTCGTCCCAGGCGGAGGGTGATGATTCCAGGATGAGGACTTCTGTCTTGTCTGAGTTCAGTTTAAGGCAGCTGTTCTTCATCCAGTCTGCGACGTCTTTCATCCCTTCGTGCAGGTTGGCTCTGGCGGTGGTGGGGTCGTTGGTGAGAGAGAGGATCAGCTGGGTGTCGTCGGCATAGGAGATGATGTTGAGGTTGTGTTGGCGTGCAATGGCTGCGAGGGGGCTCATGTAGATGTTGAAGAGGGTTGGGCTGAGTGAAGATCCTTGTGGTACGCCGCAGATGACTTCAGTGGCCTCGGATCTGAACGGGGGGAGGCGGACTCTCTGGGTTCTTCCGGCGAGGAACGAGATGATCCACTCCAGTGCTTTCTCTCGGATTCCGATGTTGCTGAGGCTCTTCACTAGGGTGCGGTGGCAGACAGTGTCGAACGCCGCAGAGAGGTCCAGGAGGATGAGGGCCGCTGTTTCTCCGTTGTCGATCAGGGTTCTGATGTCGTCGGTGGCTGCGATTAGGGCGGTCTCGGTGCTGTGGTTGGCCCGAAATCCGGACTGCGAGGAGTCGAGGGATCCGTTCGTCTCGAGGAAGGCAGCGAGCTGTCTGTTGACAGTCTTCTCGATGACTTTGGCCGGAAAAGGGAGGAGTGAGATGGGGCGGTAGTTCTTGAGGTCGGTGGGGTCCGCCGTTGGTTTCTTCAGGAGGGCGGTAAGCTCGGCGTGCTTCCAGCTCTCCGGGAAGGTGGCGGTGTGGAAGGAGGAGTTGATGATGTCTTGGAGATGGGGTGCGATTATGGCGTTGGCTTTGTTGAAGACGTGGTGTGGGCAGGGGTCGGTTGGTGATCCGGAGTGGATGGAGTTTATCGTGCAGGTGGTGTCTTCGGTGCTGATCAGGGTCCAGTTGCAGAGGGTGGTGGTGGCGGGTGTTGGTTCGGTGGTAGGGTGCGTGGTCTGTGCGTCGAAGCTGTTGTGTATGTCGGTGATCTTGCGGTGGAAGAACGAGGCGAGTGAGTTGCAGAGGTCTTGCGAGGGAGTGATGTTGGTGTTTCCGGCGCTGGGGTTGGAGAACTCTTTGACGATGCTGAAGAGTTCCTTGCTGTCGTGGGCGTTGTTGTCCAGTCGTTCTTTGAGTGCCGTCTTCTTGGTGGCGCGGATTAGCTGATGGTGTTTGCGGGTGGCGTGCTTGAGGGCGGTCCTGTTGTCTGTGGTCTGGTCGAGCCACCAGGCTTTCTCGAGGGTGCGGCAGTTCTTCTTGGATTCCTTGAGTTTGTCGGTGAACCATGGGGTTTTCTTGCTGCCGGGTCTGCTGGGAGGGTTCTTTAGTGGTGCGAGGTCATCAGCGCAGGCGGTCAGCCACTTGGTGAGGTTGCTGGCTGCTTCGTTGGGGTCCGTTGTGCTGGTGGGAGTGTTCTGGCTGAGGGAGGTGGTGAGCTGCTCGGCGGTGACCTTGGTCCAGCTCCGGCGGGGAACCTGTTGCGGGTGGGGGTGGGTCATAGTTCTTCTGAAGCTGAAGTGGACGCAGCTGTGGTCGGTCCAGTGGAGTCTGGTGGAGGGGCTGAAGGAGATGTGCTTGCTGGATGAGAAGACGGGGTCAAGCGTGTGGCCGGCGTAGTGGGTGGGGGTGTTCACCAGTTGCTTGAGTCCGAGGTTGGCGAGGTTGTCCAGCAGTGCGGTGGTGTTTCTGTCATTGTTGTTCTCCAGGTGGAAGTTGAGGTCCCCTAGGAGGATGTAGTCAGCGGAGGGAAGGGCGTGCGGGCTGATGAAGTCTGCGATGTCTTCGCTGAATTGTGTGCGTGGTCCCGGGGGTCTGTAGATGAGGGTGCCTCAGAGGGTGGTCTTGGGGTCGGTGTGTATCTGGAAGTGGAGGTGTTCGGCAGCGGTGAAGGTTTCGTCGGAGTTAGTCGAGATGCGGATGGTGTTCTTGTGTATAATGGCGATGCCTCCTCCCGTCTGGTTGACGCGGTCCTTCCGGGTGATCTTGTATCCGTCCGGGATGGCTATGGTGATGTCGGGCACTGAGGAGGCATTCATCCAGGTTTCAGTGAGGAAGGCGACGTCCGGTGCTGTCGCGTCGAGCAGGTCCCAGAGTTCCACGGCGTGCCTGTGGACGGAGCGGGTGTTGAGCAGGATGCACTTCAGGTGGATGCTGCTGGTGCTCGACTTGGCGGGGGTGGTGCAGGTCCGGAGGCAGGTGAATTGGCAGGCGAAGGGTCCGTGGGTGCGTATCGGGGTGGCTCGGTAGCAGGCGGGGTTCCGGCCAGCGTTGAGTGCGTTGAGGGTTGTGGGGTCGTCGGTCCGTCGTGAAGGCTGGCGTTCTCGGGGGCCAGGGGTCCGGGAGCTGGGCGCGGTCCAGGCGCGGACGGGCGCAGACAGGCTTGCCTTTGGCGCGCCTTCAGCACACAATCGGCGCACCCGCTGCGCGTCAATGCTGCGCGTACGCGAGGGCATCATAAGTAAGGAGCCGGGTGGGCGGATCAGCTGGTTGGCGGGAGCAGGGCGGCGAATGGGCTGGCGGGGGCTGGGCTGCAGGGAGGCAGCGGCGGGCGGCTGGATCGCCCGAGCAGGAATCTGGATCAGGAAGCGGCAGCAGGAGGCAAAGAGCAGCAGAGGAGCGTGGGGACGACCAGGCCTGAACACAGGCTCAGCAGTCGCTGATGAACTGCCTGACCGCGGTGATGTCCCTGTCGGTCTCGTAGGCCTTCTTCCACTCTTGCGCACTGATCACCTTTTCGTGATCTTCCATGAACGCCACACTGACATCCCCTTCCTCCGTGCTTTGGGGAGCTTCCTCCATGGCTGAAGCTCTGCTCAGATAATCCGTCACCTTGCTTTTGGGTCCCGGTATATATTCAAAGTCGTACCGGTAGTCCAACACTTTGAGCGTCATTTTTGAAATCCGGGGGTAGCGTGCACATGTCCACTTGACGTGAGTACTTTGACCAGTGGTTTGTGGCCTGTCCGGAGCTGGAATCTCGAGCCCCATATGAACTGACTGAACTTCTCCATGGCCCAGACCGCCGCCAGCATCTCTTTTTCCACGACACTGAACTTCTGCTCCGTGGGGGACAAGGACCTGGACCCGAAGCTGATGGTGGAAACTCCACCTTCTTTTGTTTCCTGCATTAGGACGGTGCCCAGTCCCTTCTCACTTGCATCCGTGGTGAGTACGGACATCGCCCGTTGGTCGAATCCATGAAGGGGAATGGCCGTACTGATGTCATCTTTAATGGTTTGAAATTCTTCTTGCGCTTCCTTCGTCCATTTAAAGGATTTTCTGTCTCTGAGAAGTTGGCGCAAATTGTGTGTCTTTGTGGTGAAGTGTGGCACAAATTTGCTGTAAAACTCGACCATGCCCAAGAAAGAGCAAACCTCCTCCTTGTTTGTCAGTGGAGGGGCATCCCGTATGGCTTTGGCATTGGATTGTTTGGGCGTAATTCCCTGGTCGCTAATCTCGTAGCCCAAGTACGTGACTGACAGTGGCGGCTGGTGGAATTTGAAACTGGTAGGGTGTAAGCAGAATGAATCAACATATGCGAGCGTGCGCAGCGAGCGAGCCCGACGGCAATAAGGGGAGTTCGGGGGGGTTCTTTAAAAATGGGCATCTTTTTAATGCGATCTTCAGCACTATTTCTGTGATAAATAGACAAAAAACTCAGTTCTTCTAGGCATTCATAAAAGAAAACTCATACATTATTTTGGAGCATTTCTGGGATGCCAACCAAGTCTGACTTCTGAAGGGGGCTAGGGTACTACACAAGACTGCTTTTGCTCTACCCTTTCCAATTGAAAACACTAGTTAGCGATGTGAACAAATTCAGTGGACAAACCTGGGGTCTAGGGAGAGTCCCTCTCCTGAGAAAGAAATGTAAAAAAGATTGGCAAATTTTGCATTTTAAAGCAAATGAATGAGGTCATGGCCACGCTGAAGCTGCTGTGCGTAAGAGCCTATCCGGAGCTGACACCCAGCCCAAGAAGTGACCCACCCTTCCGCCAGCCTCCATCAGGAGTCTGCCCAGTGCCCACTGAGCTGGCCCCACTTCCCTCTGACAACAGCTCTCATGACCGACATGCTGCAATCCCACAAGGCCCAGAGGAGTCCCTTCCAACTGTGCCATTCTGGATGCCAGGCTAAAGCAATTAATAGTGTCAGATTGTGCGTACTGACACAGGCAAGGTAAGCTCACTGAAGGCCAGTGGAGGCTCAAGGTGCTGGCCAAGAACGAAGAGCCGCACCTTAGTAAGTGAAGGGGAGATTTGGTAGAAGGCGGCATAATGTGGGAGAATTAAGGGGGTTGTGGAGCGGAGAATCCGACTGGGGTGAGGGGTCAGGACTCAATGAAAGGCCCTGACAACTTGCCGCTCCAGGTCCATGTCTGCGTACAATAGGTCACCTAACTACACATACCACCTTAAAATGAACAAGTGCTGTACCCCCACACCCTCACCCCCACCCACCGATGAGGTGACCACTTTGGTGAAAGGCGGTGATGTTCCTAGAGTGACAAAGGCAGACAGAGGAAGCCGCTGAGACAGTCAATGAAAGCCCATGAGAGACAGAGACATGCAGACGCAGCTGCAGGGACAGCAAACGACAAGTCCATAGGAGACAGATATTCAGGCACAGCTGCAGTGACAGCAAATGACAAACACAGTTGCAGTGACAGCAAACGACAAGTCTATGAGAGACAGACATATCGACACCGCTGCAGTGACTGCAAATGACAAGCCCATGAGAAACTGAGACATTTAGACGCAGCCTCAGTGACAGCAACCAACAAATCCATAGGAGAAAGACATACAGACGCAGCCTAAGTGACAGTAAACGACAGACCCATGAGAGACAGACATACAAACACAGCTGCAGTGAAAGCAAATGACAAGCCCATGTGAGACAGAGACATACAGATGCAGCTGCAGTGACAGCAAATGACAAGCCCATGCGAGACAGAGACATACAGACGCAGCTGCAGTGACAGTAAACGACAAGCCCATGAGAGACAGACATACCGACACTGCCGCAATGACTGCAAGTGATTGTCCCTAGTTTGACATAAAAAAGCAGAACAGGTGCCCAGGATACCAACCTGGCTGCCGTGTCTTTTTTCCTACAGCATCCTGGTGATGGGACTAGAGACTTGGGTGGTGTCAAAGCAACACAACTATAATGAGAGACTAGCAAACTGAACCGTGATTAGGTAATTGAGTAGGTATCAGTGGAAGATCTGGGGGTCAAGAACTAGTGAAGAATGTTGGCAATGTGAATTGGTATTAAAGAGAGCATCGTCATACAATACACAGGTTGTCAATGAATATTTCAATAATGAGAAGTCATCATCCATCCCAGTATTACATTCTTGTTTGCCTGCACACTGTTTTTATTGTAAAGTCTCTCTGGAAAACGCGAGGAGAGCCCACCAAACTGGGATCACCCTTTTGTGTACATGCACATAGGCACAACTACATTCTCTTCCGGCATGTTTCGTGTTTGGTTCAGAAAGACACACTCCTGTGGTGAAATTGACGGAAATACGAAGAAAGAGGCCAACAAATGTTCGTCTACCTACTGGAGATGATATCTGATCGCTCTGCGAGGTCCTAAGATGGGGAAATGAATGCCAGCCCTGCCATTCAAAAACCGAAAGTGCCAACGCGAGCAACACAACCATAAAACTGCAATCAAATAGGAAAATAATGCATATGAGGTTTAGAGGTCTGCTGTCCCAGGCAGGCCTTCAACACTGTAGTGGCAAATATTTCGAGGGTTTAGCAGAGGGATTCCTGGCTCGTTAATATACATGGAGGTTTTAGTCTCTGATTAGTGCATACGTCACAGCATAAAAAAAGGAACAGCTCGCATTTCGGTTCTGATACAAATCAATCAACTTTCTTTGTACATCGGACCGCTAGTCTCTCCATTCCCCAATCGTTGTAATCTGGTGATACTATCGTCCAGGTTAAGTAAAGTGACAGGTTACCCCAGAATGCGCTAAATGAACACCAGTACTTGACCATAAGCCCAGTCACTTGGCCATATGGTCTGTAACAGTGGTGGTGTTAAAACAATAAAAAAAGAAAGTTGCAACCAGTTGATATTGTGAGTCTAAAAGTGGTCTCCTGTACAGCACCCGAACACTAGTCACATTTACTCTGGTGAGCTTTGCACTTATTTTATTATTGATTTAAATAAAGGGAAACAAGGGAATGTATGAACGGGTTTCGGGTCCCTTGGCCGTGGCCAAAATGCTTGGATACGGTGTAGTGAACATGAGAGTGCTGGGGGTCTTTCTGACGTGCTCTACAGCAGCGGCGGCCGACATGCTGGGGTGGTGGATAGCGGGTGGGGAATAATAAACAATTAAAATAAAACTTACCTGAGTGCCGGGATACCGCCACCGCCTCCGCTCTAGGTCGGTCGAGCTCTACAGCCAGCATGCAGCTTCCCTCCCATTGCGCAAGCCAATCACAGCACTGGTAGGGCAGCAGGAGAGCGCCCCAGCCAGGACATCTTCTCCGCATATAGAACAAGGGAGTGTGGTTGGTCCCGCTCAAGGGTGGGGGGAGTGGCTTACCCACTGATGTGGGTATTGGCTGTTTGGTCGGCTCCAGGGCCGTCCAAACAGACAGTACCCAAAGGCAGTCAGTGCGCAAAGGCAGTGGGGCAACGCCCCCACGCCCCCACGCCCCACAGTGTGAAGGCTCCTGGTGTACTGCCACCACATCGTGAAAAAATACCTTTTAACGAAGATGCTCATTTTTTCTTTAAAAGCGGTATGCAAGGCTACAAAGGGAGGTGGAAATATGCAGAATCAGATCATGTCAGTCGGGCGGCTTGGCAATGCGCGAGCAGTCCTGGGTGTGTACTCACAACGGCGGAGTCAATCCACCATCTTCCTTTTCCCCTACCTATGGCACCCTCGCAAATCTCTTTTCAAAAACAAAACACTCTCACTTTCTCATGCACAGAAAAAAAAGACAATAAGTGATACAATAGCAATAATCCATACAAAGCTGAATGAAAATCAGAAATACATGAAACAAAAGTAAAACCGAACAAAAGAATTCCCAACATACTGATAATCATGTATATGTAATTTCAACGGTGGTGTAACTGCTGTTATCAGACATCCAGGAACAAAGTTGCTATTATTTTCACACTCACCAACTCCATGTCACCCGTAACTCCCTAAATGGCAACAGGAATGGGTACTTCAACTTTGCCACTATTCACTGAGCCTTCACCATCACTCACTTCCATTACATGGCTCTCAATTCATCTAGCCAATCCTAACAAGACCTTTCCCTAAGGATCTTATTAGCACCCCCATCAGCAGAATGCCAACGTTTCCTGGGCCAATGTCACTCTACTCAAATGCCACACCGTGCCCTCACTGAATGCTGCAGCATTCCTCATCATATACTTGGTTCAGAAAATACACGTTTTCCTTTTGCTCACTTCCTGACTAATTTTACTGGCACTCATTGGCCTGTCCTTAAGATCACATTACAGCCCTCAGGCGACTTAGGGTTAGAGTATGTTCAGGCACTGGTGCTGTGACTCAGAAATGTTATCTCGCATTTTAGCACAAATCCAATAGTACTATTTCGATCTTAGTAGCCAACATAGGCATACTTTGATTTAAGGGGTGTGCTCCAATGGTACAGAGCTAGAATATCGATGTACAGAAATATCGAGGTAAAAGTATCGTGGGATAAAAATATCGATGGAAAAAATATCGTGGTCAAGTATATTGATTGTTAGGTAAGTAATATCGATTGCAAAAATATCGAAGTGTTAAATATCGTTTACAAAAATATAGTTGTAAAAAAGATCGAATTATTATTATTAATGTTATGTAATTAAGTATTTTGTATGAGAATTGTTTGTAATTTTAGTACATGTGTTAACATTTTAGTAGGGAATATTTTTTTTAATACAATTTTGCGTTTTTTTTTTTTTTATAAAACCTTTATTATCACTTCACAGCAGTACAAGCATGGGCCTACAACCATCCCGGCCGGCCGCTAATCAAGTCGTAGGGTAAGCAGAGCAAGATAAAAGAAACAGCGGTCCAGAAGCCGGGGCAGAGAAGTAACCAGGATATGACTAGTATTTA